>NC_136250.1:31892500-32223741 GCF_053564925.1 Oryzias latipes
GACAAAGTAAAGATGCCAAGACTCCCCCGGGGCCTCCATCCAGTGGAACATACCTGGAATACCTCACAAGGAAGGCATCCAGGAGGCATCAGATGCTGTCTCCGGATGACCGAGGTTATCACCCTATCTTTAAGGGAGCGTCCGGCCACTGTACAGAGAAGGCTCATTTCAGCCGCTTGAATTCGGACCTGGTTCTTTAGGTCAGCTTCATTTTTTGGCTCAGCTCTCTCGTTACCACAACGGACCACCAAAGCAACCACATAACAGCGGACGCCTCGCCAATCAGCCTGTCAATCTGATGCTTCGATCTTCCCTGATGGGTGAACAAGATCCCAAGATACGTAACCCTTGTTCTATCCTAGGCACTGTAACATTGGGAGTGGGGTCATCTAGACCCACTAGACAGTGCTCTGAACCTTTTTTCTTCAATGATTTGTGATCTTCACTGGTGTCCATGGATTACATGAAATCTTTCCACCTTTATCCACCTTTGTCATGGTAGGGAGAACACATCAATGGAAGGGGGGGGGGGGGGGTCATCTAAGATAGCACAAGGGTTAAACTGCTCCATCTGGGGCAGGAGCACTCCACCCACCTGCAGACGACAAACTATGTGACTCTAAGGAATTTATGAGGGTTGAGTTCTCCAGTTTGAGTGTTTCGATTATATAATGTTCAACTTTCTGCAATTAAACCTGGTCTCCAGCATTTCGGGTCCTACACCACCAGTTTCTGGGAATATTTTTTTTTTCAAACCAGTGTCACTTTTGTGTGAGGCTGGTTCTAGCTCAGTTTTGTGTGCATGAGATTGTGAGTTTGGGGAAGTGATGTCTGTTTGGCGTTAAGCTGTTTTGAAGCAGCTCTGTCAAACTTTTGATTATTCTTATAGAATATAAAGGACTATTATATCAGGTGTTATTGTGTGTGACTGAAATCACAGACGTTTTCATAAACAATTATCTGTAAACAAATGAACTTAATTCAGCAAAGGCCTGAATTTGATCATGTCCATCCTCTCTTCACCAGGTCTCTCTCTGGTCGTATCGTGGGAGGGGTTTGGTGGTTTTTCACCCTCATCATCATCTCATCCTACACAGCCAACCTTGCGGCTTTTCTGACAGTGGAGAGGATGGTCTCTCCCATAGAGAGTGCAGAGGATTTGGCGAAGCAGACCGAAATAGCCTACGGAACGTTGGATGGAGGCTCCACCAAAGAGTTCTTCAGGGTGAGGAGTTGGGATGTTTTGACTGATTTCATGCAATATTTATAAAATTCTGAATCCAGCTCAAATCTTTGGGGATTGCCATCAAAACCTACATGTATCCATCACTAGGTCTAAAATCAATTATTAGCTCAAGTTTAACCCTTGTGCTGTCCTATGACCCCCCCCCCCCTTCCATTGACGTGTTCTCTCTACCATGACAAAGGTGGATAAAGGTGGAAAGATTTCATGTAATCCATGAACACCAGTGAAGATCACAAATCATTGAAGAAAAAAGGTTCAGAGCACTGTCTAGTGGGTCTAGATGACCCAACTCCCAATGTTAAAGTGTCAAGGATAGCACAAGGGTTACGAAATGTTCATAAGTTTATTTTCTTTACTCCAACAAACAACATTGTCTACCTCTACTCTACAATATGTTTGATTATTTGAACTTACCATAGAGACAACAGTGGTATCATCTGCAAATGTAGTATTCAGATTGCTCGGATGTGTTGCAACTCAGTCATACATGTACAAAGTGAAACAGATTCACACATAGTGAAAGTTCAGAGGTGAGACGAGATGTTGTCCCTCTCTAGTAAGACAGTGCAAAGAAAAGAAAGCAATAGAATAGAATAAAAGCAGAATGAAATAAAATAAAATAGGACTCGGCATTCAGTATTAAAAAACACAGTCTTGAATCATTATAGTGACAATGTGCATTTAGCAGCAGTCTTTTATGTGTGTGTGGGGGGTTGGGGTGGGGGTTTCCTGACCGTAAATAATTGCTAATGACATCACTAAATCCCAAATTCCACAAGTTTACAGTTTGAGGATCCGCTTCACAGGAACCATATGGAGTTATACTAGTGCCACATTTTTAAAGCAATACTATTATTATTTTGAATTAGAAATAAAAAGTTGCAGGAAAAACATCTTCAGTGGCACAATGAGTAATGTTTCAGCAACTGCAGCTTTTCAATTTATGGCACATAGGAAAGTCATATTTTAGCTTTGAGATTATATTTGAGTCTGGAAACATAAATGTGTAAAAGTGACTCATAATCCCATCTGAACAAACGCACAGGAGGGCTCTGACAGAAACGCCATCCTGTATCTTGGAAATGTGGTCGAGAGAGGAATTTAGTTATTTATAGATTTTGTTTGAAAAGATTCAGGCAGAATGTTAAAGATGTGCAAAGATCTTACCATTTTATTTGTTAGTGTCATGTCAGAAACATTGATCAGTGTTAATGCTGCCAAAAGCTGGATTATCTGAAACCAGATTCTAGCGGCTGCAGGTTCTTTGGCAAATCTGAGATTCTTCACAGGACGGCCGAACGATCGCTTTGCTGCTGTTCTGATTTGTTTCTGCTTTTGTTCTGCAACCAGGAGACGTAGAACAAAAGGTCTAGATTTGCAAAAAAAAAAAAAGACAACATTTCCGAGTCAGAAATGATTAGACGCCTTTATTTTTGGGCAGTTTTAAATAACACTGTGGGGGCTTAGATGCCTTCCTTTCAAAGCTGTCCAAAAGACTGACAGAATTTCTTTGAAGATTAGAAGCTTCTTCTTCAGTGGTTTTTCAGTTAGTCGTTGTTCTCACAGAGATGTTAGAACACAGACTCAAGAAGCATTCAGGGGTAAAAATACTCACCAGAATTGAAAGGATGAACTTTGCTGGCTCCTCACTTCTTAAAGCCTTTCTCGTCTTTTTTTCATGTGGTCTTCTCCTTGATGGGCTCCAGCGCTCAAAGATCGCCGTGTTTGAGAAGATGTGGTCATACATGCGCAGCGCAGAACCCTCCGTTTTTGTCAGGAGCACCACGGATGGAGTGATGCGAGTCCGGAAGTCAAAGGGGAAGTACGCCTACCTGTTGGAGTCTTCCATGAACGAGTACATCGAACAGAGGAAGCCCTGCGACACCATGAAGGTGGGAGGAAACCTGGACTCCAAAGGCTACGGAGTGGCCACGCCCAAAGGATCACCACTCAGGTACTGCTTGGTTGGGCGGGTCCTGGCCTTATTTGGTCCTTGTCTGTGTATTGTGAGCAGAAATGCTCCAATCCTAGTTTCAGGATCCACATTTTTTTCTCTGACATCTAATTGGCAGCTGGCAGTCAAAGATTTTATGCAACATGATCCTCTTTGTCATTCTAAAAAAAAAATCACAAAATAATTAGCCTAAATAATAAAAGTATTTGCCACATCTGTAAATGTTGTTAAAAATAAATGTATTTATTTTATGACTTTAAAAAAATTACAGAATCAGACAGAGCTTTTAGTTTGAAAATATTGCCAGACACGTTCAGATCAGCTTCCTCTTTACAAAACAATGATATTAAAATTTGGCACAAGCCCTTGTTGCAGTTTTGGACACCATCAGGTCATAATTTTTTTGGAAAAATTAAAAAAACCTTTAAAAGTGATTTTTTTTAATTCAGTCCCTGAAGCCTCTGTGTCTCATGTTGCTGGAGGTGTCCAAACGTTTAGACACTGACAATATCATCTTCATGTGACATCATCTTCATCAGCTTTTTTATTTTCACAAGTCAGTTCACTTCAAAAGTATCAGTTCAAGGTCGTCCCAAAGCGTAAAAGCGTGAAACGTCTTTTAGTGAAGAAAATCCAAAAACCTTGTTGTTTTCCAGGACTTAGTTTCTGCAGAGCGGCAGGAGTTCATCAGAAATTCACCTCTGGGTTTTGGACAGGACTCTTGGCGTAGAGCAAGCATGCACTCATTTCCCATCATCCCTCACACCCCAACCTAACATTAGCAGTGTAACAAAAACGGCAGCAGCATCAGATCCATCCATCCGTCCAGTTCTGATTCAGAGTCCAGCTCAGACCAGGAAAACAAAGACGTTCATGGATCTGTTACTCTGTCAGTGGAGAAGGAGGGTCTAAAGGCAGAGATTCCCAGTTAAGTTTAGTCTGTTTAGTTAGTTCAGGTTAGAATTTTTCTATTAAATTCTATGTATTCATTACAATTACCGGTACGAAGCCCATCCAGAAGACTGTTGTTTGAATTTGGGCTATACAAATAAAATTGACTTGGATGATCAGAATGGGGCGGAGCAGGAAGACTGTGGCCCCGCCCATTGTTGTTTTTACGATCTTTTTTAAACAGCATTTTTTCTCATCTGCTCCTGATTCACATCGATTTGAATAAAGAAATACTCAGGAATGACATTTTAAGTTTACATTCTTTATCTGTCCTCCATCATCCGAAAATGCCTCATGAATGTTAAAAACACCAAAAAAACAATTTTCATCGGAGCAGATTTTCAAACACAAAGATGAGTCAAAGTAAATAGAGCAGAGTACCCATATATTAGGCCAAACTATCCTAAATTCTTATTTATTTAACAGACCCTCGAAATATATGTGTTCATAGAAATGTTCAGATCTTTTTTTGAAGTTTGTTTTTTATTATTTACACAAATGCAAGAATACATTCAGAAACTACGCTTTTCTATTGGTTGAGCAGCATAGTGGTTGCGCTCCACCACAGTAGAGTGTGCAGCAAATATCACTAAGGATATTTGCATTTGGTAAACCTTTATGTGTCAGGCTCGACGCGTGGATGCAAAAGCAGGAACACAGAGGTACGTTGAATCAAAGTTTTTCTATCTTCCCTTTAATCTCAAAGCAGACACTCGAAGTACAAAGAATGCAAAACGATCCCGTGACAGACACTGGGTAGAGGAACTTGAATACACAGCAATGATGAACAACAGGTGTGCGAACAGGTGCAATTCATAAACAGAAGTAAAGGTGGAGACAACACAAACGGGAGAACCCGGAAGTAACCAAAATAAAGGCCCAAAGAACCCGGAAACCCCACAACCAATCTAGAATGCGAAACAAACTAACCCACCCTGGCCCCTGAACCTCACATTATGTTAACCCGCTATGTAGATTTGAAACGGGCTTTTAGTGGATCAACGATTTTACATTTTGAGTCCTTTCCTACCTGGAAGACGGACATTTATCCAGAAAAACGCAGAAGGGAAGGACTCAGACGTAATCTTGTTTAACAAAATCATGCAAACCACGGAAAAATGCACGATGGCGACCCATTTACAACTAGCTGGAAGACCATGAAGACATGCATGACCACAGATAAAAATGTAACTTTTACAGGTAAATGTATCGGTAGGGTTAAGACACCCCCCACATCCAAACACATACAAAAGCAGACAAAACATTCTCACGTGTGCACACACAGTAACACTTTGCCTTTGCTTCAGGAATTGCCTTATAAATACTAATTTTTATTTTTAGTAGAATGTACTTAAAGTCCTCCAAAGTCCTTGAATGAGCAGATGCAGACCTCTTTCCACCTGTGAGTCCAGACAAAACAAACTCCTGGAACTTACCTTATTGGATAATTTACTGTGAAAAACTATTTTTCCTGTTACGGAATTTTTTTAACCTACTGACCTTTGACCTGATGCTTTTACCTGCAATTACTTTACCAATAGAACTTTGAAGCTGAAAACAGAAGAAAATTCAACTTTAGTCTTTGTTCCTGTAAATGAATGGTTTAATCCATGAGCTAAAGAATGATGTCAAATATTCTGGATGAATGAGAGTTTTCCACTGAAAACGGTCATAAATGTTTTCAGCTGTTTGTTAGTTTCTGGCGTCTGTCTATGTGATCAGCCTTTAATCTGTGTGTCCTGTCTGTTTCTCTTCTGTCTACATCTGTCCACCGTTCTATGTGTTGACTGCAATGTCTGCCCTTTTCGACTGCGCTGGCCCCTGTCTGCATGTTTGTCTGCGTTTTCCTTCTGTCTGCGTGTAAGACAACATTGTTCTACTGTTAGCGGGTCTGACTGCGCACTTCATTTTTCTGGGTGTCTGACTGCGTTGTTGGTCTGTCTGCATTGCGTTTATGACTGTGGACCACCTGCCTGACTACTGTTTGTCTGTCTGCGTGTCTGACTGCACTGGCCCCTTGTTTGCGCGTCCCTATCCACTTGTCAGTCTCTGTTGTCAGTCTGTCCAACCTGTTGTGATTTTCCAAACTCGGCTGCTGTCGGGTAAAACAACAAGTCAGTCTTGTATCTCCGTTCATCCCTCTCCTTTGCTGCTGCTGAAACCCTCATTCTTGCCTTTATTACCTCCCAGTTAGATTATTGCAATAGCATACTCCTTGGTACACCCTCCAGAATAATAAATATGATGCAATACATTCAGAACTCTGCTGCCCGTCTGCTCACACACACCCGCTCCCGTGAACACATCACCCCCGTCCTTCAGAACCTTCACTGGCTCCCCATTGATCAGCGTATCAAATTCAAAGTCCTCCTCATCACTTTCAAAGCCCTTCATAACCTGGCCCCACCATACCTCACCGATCTCCTCCAGCGTCACACCCTTTCCCGCTCTCTGCGCTCGTCCCATGCTAACCTTCTGTCTCTCCCCTGTCGGACCAAGCGTCGAAATTGTGGAGACAGAGCCTTCTCCATTGCTGCTCCAACCCTATGGAACACTCTGCCCCAACATCTCAGAGACTGCACTGACCTCCCAGTTTTTAAAAAATCACTTAAAACTCATCTTTTTAAAATAGCTTTTAATCTTTAATCTGTCTTCTATGTTTTTATTAGTATTTCTATTGTATTAGCTCTGCTCTTATTAACTGTTTCTCACGTGTTGTAAAGCGTCTTTGTGTGCCATTTAAAGCGCTATACAAATAAAATTTATTATTATTATTACAATTTCTTTCTACGAATTTCCAGTCAAATTTTAGTTTGAACAAATGTAGCTAACCACTAAACAGAACACGGTCCAAATCAACAAATGCAAAAACTCTGAATCACTCAAATGTCTTCCTGTATGTGAGATGAAACCAGAGAATATATTTTACTGAGACACAAAACATTTTTTGAGACTTTTACAGAACAAACTTCTTAAGTAAAATCAGTCGTAGAAGAGTTCATCCAGTGAGTGACTTGAGGCCAGAATGTATATTTGTTAACAGTTTTCTGCCTTTTTTTACAGTTTGAATGTTTTCAACCTGGAAATGCCTAACTCACTGGGTTTGGCGGTTTAACTGAGCAGCGGAAAAATTGATGGATCTCTTTGTTGTTTGCGTCATAAAATGTTAGGCTGGTCTCTTCTTCTTAGCTCTTCAGATGCTCTCTTTTCACACCATCAACCCTTATGTCCTCTTCAACATCCATGAATCTCCTCTTCCTCTACAGTCTAGACCTTTTTCCCACACACAAACAGAAAAGCGGCCTTGTGATTAAGACATGGACTCTAATGTTTAAGCCTTAAAGCAAAACCTGTTTCTGGCACAGAGTTCAGCTTTAGAACTGGTGTCAGTGGTGCTCGTTGACCGGAAAGCACCTTAACCGCCCTTCGTGGTGTCACATGAGAACTGTGCCCCACCCCCCTATGAAGTCTCCCCAGGCAGTGATGTCATCGAAAACAAAACGCACTAAAGTTGGCAACATTCAAGTAAAAAAAACACAGAAAAAAAACAGCACAGGGTTCAGTAAAAGTTGGATCTGTTTGCAGAGAAATGTTTAAGTGAGTGAACCTCCAGAAAAACAGGGAAGCTTTCAGCTTTCCTTTAAAATTATTCTTGTCTGATGCTGCTGGAGCCTCCTGTTAATTATATGATTGTGTATTGCACATTGTTGCAGCTCTGTCCGTTAAACAGGAATAAATATGTTTTAATGATCAGCTGCGGGACGGGATGATGCTCTTGCCTTGTTTTGTGAGAAAAAGGGAAACATTTCACATTCAGTTCAGATGGGTGGGTTTATTTACATATTTATCTTTTCTTTGCTGTAAAGGAAAAAATGAAACCTTGAGTTTTACCCATAAGTCCCCCTTAGAAACCTTGGCTCTGCTCTAAGATCATCTGCTTTAAAGTGTGATCTTTGAAGTGTCTCAGTGCATAAAATTGCAGCAGTCAGCCTTTAGAGCCAAACTGCAGACACATGACGCATCATTTCAGCCGCTTAACTAACTCTGAATGAAACACAAAAGCCCTGTTTTTCCTAAACACTTCAGAGGTCACCATCCCGCCATTCCAGCCAGGATTTTTACTGGTCACATCCAAACTTCTGCTGCTGAGTTCCACTCAAACCAGGAAAAAACCATGAATCGTAACTGTGTGGCTTCTCTACAACCCCAGTGTGAGCAGTCGAAGGGCAGATCAGTAAAAACTTTCATTTAACACACTGGTCTAGTTTCCGGCCTTAAGATCTTATTTTACCTGATTTAAGACACGTCCCGCCTGCTGCCACAGGCATCAGCCTTCAGGAACACCTCCTTCTGATCCGCATTATCTCATAGAACGTTCCAAATGCAGCTCCGAAAATGTTCCCACAGGTTCAGGAAAGCTTATCGGAAGTTTGAAGGTTTGTGAGCACAGGTCAGGACTGGTTAACCCACGTCTTCATAGATCTTTGAGCCTTGGTGTGCAGCCATGTCGGAAGAGAAAGGCGACTTTCCCAAGCAAGTAAGACGAAAGGAAGATGGAATCAGACTGTCAGTGACGTCTGATGTAACCTGTAGGGATGGCTTACCTCACCATCAAAAGTGGCGCCTCACATAACAAACTCGGCTGCTTCCATCAGATCATTTGGTACGTTTGATTTCCAGTGGGCCTCAATGGGAAATCGTAAAATCTGCTCCAGTGTCAAATGAAATCAGCGGCACCTCCCACCTTATGATTAATTTACGTTTGTTTATGATTGCAAACCATATTGGGGGAGGGGCCTGCTCTCACGCCCAATATAGCTTTTGTTGGGGCAGTGGTCCGGTTCCAAACATGCAGAGATAATATTTTATGTCAGAGTCCTAACCCCAATCCAAGTACAGGGTGGCAGTTTAGCTCAGGCGCTAGAGCAGGTCGTCCAACGACCGAAGGGTTGGCAGATCGATCCCCGCTTTCCCCTGCCAGCTGTCACTCCCCGAGCACGGCCAGCCTGCAGCTCACCGCTCCCCCCCCAGGGGATGGGTCAAATGTAGAGAAAGAATTTCCCAATTGTGGGATGAATAAAGTAAATAAAAAAAAAGTTCAGAGACCTGTGCTGGAAAATACCATGGAAGACACAAGTTGCTGGAGAAAACTTTTTATATATTTAGAATCCAGATTGGGCCAAACATCCAGTTAGTTGTATGATGCAACTTCCTTTTAGGAGACGGCCGGTGTTTAGAGCGATGTTCAGGATGCAGATTGTTCTGAAGAGTGTAGGTTATACAAGCTATGCCTGTCTTTTTGTAACTAATTAATTTTTATTTGACCCTTACTGGAATATTCTTGGAAATACAGTACATAACCAGCATCAGCTGACAGGTCTCTATGTCCAGTTAAAAATAAATCTTTTCGTTCCCTTTACCTCCAGATTACTTTACTGTTGATCCTGCTCAACAATCCCGATCAGAAATATAGATCCATGTCTGTACGTTCGAATTGTCATAAGTTGTTGAACGTAAAGTAATGGACATCACTGAAGTCCTGCTCTGAACGGACTTGGCTGTTTTAGAATTAGATTAGGATTAGATTAGAAGTTTCTCCTCAGGGCTTTATTATCAAGTTTTAAGAGGGGATTACATTTTTTTTAAACTGTTAGAAATTTGGTCAAACTGATTTTTCATCAACAACCAAAGAGTTTGGTTAAAAACTTCCTGCGACCATTGTCGCATGAACAGCAGAGACGCCAGAAACTGAAAACTATACTTAATTTCTTGGTCCCCAAACAAGCAGCTGTTGTGACTGTGTGATGATGTTCAGGGTATTTGGTCCTGTCTCAAAAGTGCAGTGTGAAAGTAAAGCAGACCAAATGAAGACGTGAAAGAACGGAGTGCAGTCTGCAGAATTCAAACCAGCAGGATGTGGCAAACACAACCATCAATTTGAAGTGAGAGCTGAAAGACGACAAATCTATTCATTCAATGACTGCACTGCTACTGTCATAAGCATGTTCATGTGACGGTGTTGCCGTCTTAACCGCGACACGTACATGTGACGGTGTTGCCGTCTTAACCGTGACACGTACATGTGACGGTGTTGCCGTCTTAACCGTGACACGTACATGTGATGGTGTTGCCGTCTTCACCACGACACGTACATGTGATGGTGTTGCCCTCTTCACCGTGACACGTACATGTGATGGTGTTGCCCTCTTCACCACGACACGTACATGTGACGGTGTTGCCGTCTTCACTGCGACACGTACATGTGACGGTGTTGCCGTCTTCACCGTGACACGTACATGTGATGGTGTTGCCGTCTTCACCACGACACGTACATGTGATGGTGTTGCCGTCTTCACCGTGACACGTACATGTGATGGTGTTGCCGTCTTCACCACGACACGTACATGTGATGGTGTTGCCCTCTTCACCGTGACACGTACATGTGATGGTGTTGCCGTCTTCACTGCGAGACGTACATGTGATGGTGTTGCCCTCTTCACCGTGACACGTACATGTGATGGTGTTGCCGTCTTCACGGCGACACATTCATGTGATGGTGTTGCCGTCTTCACCGTGACACGTACATGTGATGGTGTTGCCGTCTTCACCACGACACGTACATGTGACGGTGTTGCCGTCTTCACCGTGACACGTACATGTGATGGTGTTGCCGTCTTCACCACGACACGTACATGTGATGGTGTTGCCGTCTTCACCGTGACACGTACATGTGATGGTGTTGCCGTCTTCACCACGACACGTACATGTGACGGTGTTGCCGTCTTCACCGTGACACGTACATGTGATGGTGTTGCCGTCTTCACCGTGGTACATACATGTGATGGTGTTGCCGTCTTCACCGTGACACGTACATGTGATGGTGTTGCCCTCTTCACCGTGACACGTACATGTGATGGTGTTGCCGTCTTCACCGTGACACGTACATGTGATGGTGTTGCCCTCTTCACCGTGACACGTACATGTGATGGTGTTGCCGTCTTCACTGCGACACGTACATGTGATGGTGTTGCCCTCTTCACCGTGACACGTACATGTGATGGTGTTGCCCTCTTCACCGTGACACGTACATGTGATGGTGTTGCCGTCTTCACCACGACACGTACATGTGATGGTGTTGCCCTCTTCACCGTGACACGTACATGTGATGGTGTTGCCGTCTTCACTGCGACACGTACATGTGATGGTGTTGCCCTCTTCACCGTGACACGTACATGTGATGGTGTTGCCGTCTTCACGGCGACACATTCATGTGATGGTGTTGCCGTCTTCACCACGACACGTACATGTGATGGTGTTGCCGTCTTCACCGTGACACGTACATGTGATGGTGTTGCCGTCTTCACCACGACACGTACATGTGACGGTGTTGCCGTCTTCACCGTGACACGTACATGTGATGGTGTTGCCGTCTTCACCGTGACACGTACATGTGATGGTGTTGCCGTCTTCACCGTGACACGTACATGTGATGGTGTTGCCGTCTTCACCACGACACGTACATGTGACGGTGTTGCCGTCTTCACCGTGACACGTACATGTGATGGTGTTGCCGTCTTCACCGTGGTACATACATGTGATGGTGTTGCTGTCTTCACCGTGGTACATACATGTGATGGTGTTGCCCTCTTCACCGTGACACGTACATGTGATGGTGTTGCCGTCTTCACTGCGAGACGTACATGTGATGGTGTTGCCCTCTTCACCGTGACACGTACATGTGATGGTGTTGCCGTCTTCACGGCGACACATTCATGTGATGGTGTTGCCGTCTTCACCGTGACACGTACATGTGATGGTGTTGCCCTCTTCACCGTGACACGTACATGTGATGGTGTTGCCCTCTTCACCGTGACACGTACATGTGACGGTGTTGCCGTCTTCACCGTGACACGTACATGTGATGGTGTTGCCGTCTTCACCACGACACGTACATGTGACGGTGTTGCCGTCTTCACCGTGACACGTACATGTGATGGTGTTGCCGTCTTCACCGTGGTACATACATGTGATGGTGTTGCTGTCTTCACCGTGGTACATACATGTGATGGTGTTGCCGTCTTCACCACGACACGTACATGTGACGGTGTTGCCGTCTTCACCGTGACACGTACATGTGATGGTGTTGCCGTCTTCACCGTGACACGTACATGTGATGGTGTTGCCGTCTTCACCGTGACACGTACATGTGATGGTGTTGCCGTCTTCACCACGACACGTACATGTGACGGTGTTGCCGTCTTCACCGTGACACGTACATGTGATGGTGTTGCCGTCTTCACCGTGGTACATACATGTGATGGTGTTGCTGTCTTCACCGTGGTACATACATGTGATGGTGTTGCCCTCTTCACCGTGACACGTACATGTGATGGTGTTGCCGTCTTCACCACGACACGTACATGTGATGGTGTTGCCCTCTTCACCGTGACACGTACATGTGACGGTGTTGCCGTCTTCACCGTGACACGTACATGTGATGGTGTTGCCGTCTTCACCACGACACGTACATGTGACGGTGTTGCCGTCTTCACCGTGACACGTACATGTGATGGTGTTGCCGTCTTCACCGTGGTACATACATGTGATGGTGTTGCTGTCTTCACCGTGGTACATACATGTGATGGTGTTGCCCTCTTCACCGTGACACGTACATGTGATGGTGTTGCCGTCTTCACGGCGACACATTCATGTGATGGTGTTGCCGTCTTCACCACGACACATTCATGTGATGGTGTTGCCGTCTTCACCACGACACGTACATGTGATGGTGTTGCCCTCTTCACCGTGACACGTACATGTGATGGTGTTGCCGTCTTCACCGTGACACGTACATGTGATGGTGTTGCCGTCTTCACCACGACACGTACATGTGACGGTGTTGCCGTCTTCACCGTGACACGTACATGTGATGGTGTTGCCGTCTTCACCGTGGTACATACATGTGATGGTGTTGCTGTCTTCACCGTGGTACATACATGTGATGGTGTTGCCGTCTTCACCGTGACACGTACATGTGACGGTGTTGCTGTATTCACCGTGGTACATACATGTGACGGTGTTGCCGTCTTCACCGTGGTACGTACATGTGATGGTGTTGCTGTCTTCACCGTGGTACGTACATGTGATGGTGTTGCTGTCTTCACTGTGACACGTACATGTGACGGTGTAGCCGTCTTCACCGTGACCATCTTCTTTAACACAGAGCTCCTGCTTATCCTCTATTGTTGCTATCATTCCCGTAGAAACCCCGTAAACTTGGCAGTATTAAAACTGAACGAGCAGGGCCTGTTGGACAAATTGAAAAACAGATGGTGGTATGACAAGGGAGAGTGCGGCACCAGGGGCGGGGACTCCAAGGTCAGATCACCATAACCACAACAGGATACGACAGGCAATGGCTTACTGGGGTAACCGGCAACAACCTCACTGTTTCAGAATGAAACAGAGTAGGAAGAAAATCAGAATCCCTTCCTTCTGGCTTCTGTTTGACTGATTCATTTTATAATGAGAGGTTTTCCTTCTACTCTGCATCATCAGCCATATTTCAATTTAAAAATTATTTTTAATGAGTGATGTGAAATTATGACCATGTGATCATCATGTCTGGTTGGTATGTAGTTCCACAGACTGATTGAAAAACTTGACTTAAAGCCACAGTAAAACAAACTTTGAAATGACAAAGTCACCTTGATAGTACTCAAACCCCGAAGAACAACAGAAAAGAACAGCAGGTTAGGAGGATCTGACAAAGATCGTCTCATAGACTTATGGGAGACTTTACAAGCAGACATTGGATTCTGACAAACGAGGCGAATAATAATAATAATTATGCAAGAAAAGAAAAGAACAACCAGATACTGTAAATGCCGTCTTCACCGTGGTACATACTGTACCTGTCACAGTAGTACTGTTATTGTGCAAGTTATTAGATGATAAAAAGTCTGGAGCGAGATGGCTCATTTAAGATCAGGTGGGTCAGGGTCACATGCATGTCAGACTCAAATGCTTTGGTTGGTTATAACAGTTAATCCATCTGGTTTGGTTTTGAAAAGGTTGAAGGAAAAGATCTTTCCAAAGGAAGATGGTAGCTTTGACCCTTTAACTGCCTGTTCAGACAACTGGTAGAGCACATTTCAATACCCACGCACTCAAAGCAATAGTGAAAGTATCTAGCTACCTGTCAGGGTTATGACTATTTCTTAACAAAGAGAATAACCACACAGGAAGCGAGAATTTGTTAGACTTCTGCAAAAGGAGAAGCCCGTCTGTCACAATGCAAACTGCAAAAGAGGAGTCCAGTTTTCCCATTCATAGAGTCTGTTTTTATTGAAGGGAGGGGTTGATTTCATGACAGTGCGTCATTCAATCGGGCAGAACAGAAACATCATATCCTGTATAGTCAGCACTTCATATTAATGCGATAACAGCTTGTGAGCAAATGATAACTACATAAGCTCTATTACGGCCCTCCTTTCAGATTATTATTTTTAAGTGCAAGCATCTGTGCATGAGATGTGCTCGTGACTTTGTCATTTTCACGAACAAGCAAAAAAAAAACCTGTGCGATGAAATGCAAGGAGGTAGCCTAGGTAACCAAATGTAAAGCAGCTGCTTTGGAGGAGACAGCATGTTGTAAAATGCTCCTCTGATCAGTCAGATTCTTGATTCGGTACATTTGAGTTCTGAACTGTTGATGGTTCTTCAGAACACAGCTCCTAATCCAACTTTCTCTGGACTTCAGGCCTAACGATCTGATTCCCAGAGGCTTCTCTGTTTTTGCCGGTTACTCAAAGTGATACAGTAATACACATCTTGCACTTAGGGAGTCAGGCCATCGAAGCTAGATGGAGTATTATTATCACTTTGATGCTGACATTTTCTTGGTTTTCCGTGTTTGTGGCTGTTTGTTTCTGTTGTTGGTGTTCACTGTCGCGTTCAAAGCGTCTGTACTGCTAATGTCACTCTAACTAAGACACTGCTGCAGCAGTAGCAGCTCAATAATAACATAAGATAACATGGAAGTGCATAATGTTATTTATGTTATTTCCCTCCCCCCTTTTTGAAGAATCCCAGTTAACCTAGCAGTACTGAAGCTCAATGAACAAGCCGTCTTAGACAAGTTGAAAAACAAGTGGTGGTATGACAAGGGAGAGTGTGGACACAAGGACTCCGGCAGAAAGGTCAGTTCTGGAGGTGACTCCATCCGGTTCTTTGATTATGTGTTGGTAAACCTCTCAATGCTCCCCCCAGCCACCCCCATCTCAGCCTTTCCACACATCAACCCTTACAGAAACACTGACTGAAAATGTGTGCTTGTTGTTTTGTGTTTGACTGCTCTGTCAGATCGTCCTGCAACACTATTGTTTGGTAGAATAAACCACCAAAGTGACGGCCGGTGCCGTGAACAGTGAAGCAGAGCGGAGAGGAAGCAGGGCTAGTGGAAAGTTCCTCATGGTAACCACGGTAACCAGTAATGGTCAGATTCACCACTCCATTCACTCAGACCCTGATGAGGACTAAACTTCCAAACTTCCGACGTCTTTTACCGAACAAATACTAATGACTCTTCAAACATCCATGTTTTAAATCTGACATTTCAAATTTACAACAAAACAAATTAAAATTCCACTTTTATGAACCAACATAACCTTTCAAAGAGTAAAGTGAGGAAAACATTTTGATTTCCTGTTTTCACGTCAGTTTAGCTTCGTGGGCGCTCTGCTGGTTCTGCTCAGCTTCCTGTCAGGTGGAACTCACAGTATTTAAATCATTTTTACTTTAAATTAACTAAATTAGCTCCGACTCAATGAATGTTGTTTTTATGCTGAAATGGGTGAAGCTAATGATCTGAACTCAGAACAACAGCGGGCAGCTTTCCTGGTTCCTACTGATGTTCTGGTTCTTCTCATTCAGCTGCTTTCATCTTTTTCTTCTGCCCTTTTTTTGTCCCTTTGGGGGTCACGAGGCTGCTGGAGCCTATCCTGGCCACTTGTAGGCGAAGGCAAGGGACACCCTGGACAGTTTGCCAGTCTGTCCCAGGGCGAATAAAATTCAGCTGCAATAAAAAAAAAAACACTTTTTTTTTGTTTTTATTTTTAACTCTGCACATGTATGTGAATGTGCCTATAAATGCATGTGTGAATGTCCGCTGTCTTAGTGGAAGTAGTTGTGCGTGTAATTCAATGTGTGTGTGAGTTAATAGTATTAAAGTGTGTGGACGTGTCAGCGTAAGAATGAATGAATGTTTGAATAAATGAATGAAGGAAAGACTGTCATAAAATTCTATGGCGGCTCAAATACAGTTCCCCTCTTAGGTCGATCCGTTAGCATTAGCCGTCCAATGGGAAATTCCATTATACGTTTGTTTGTAAGTTTGGTGAATGTTTGCATGAAAAAGTGTTTTTGTGTCTGAATTTGTATGAATGTAAATGTGCGTGTGTGTGTATGAATTTGTAACCTTTTTTGGTAATGTGTACAAATGTGTGAATTGACGTGTGGTTAAGTATGGTTGTGTTTTTAATTGTGAATAAAAGTATAAAATATGTGTTTGTTTGTGTCTAGAAATGGGTTTGTGAGTTTGTTAAATGTGTGCATGAAAATTTGTAAATGTGAACATGTGAGGTAAATTTAGTTTGAATGTGTGAGTAGACGTCTTCATAATTGTGTCTTTGGTTGAACGGTACCAAGACTGCAACTCTCTGAGTCTTAAAGAAACGGGTAAAGTTCTTTACCAAAAATTCATCTCCGTTCATCGCAGGACAAACTATTTAAAATTTGCAGACGTCTGTGGGAATAGAAGGAAACTTTTATTTTGAAGGAGGAGCTGAAGTTCCACAAATCCTGGAAAAGTTTTCTACATACTGGAACACAATGGTGGATGGGAAAGCTGCAATCCCCCCAACAGGCTGCATGTTGGGAAAGAGTGTGACGTCCACAGCAGTCGTGCATGTGTGCATGTGACACCGCTGCAGGAGACCAGTCTAGAGAAGCGTCCTGTTTTGTGCATGGCTGTGATGCGTCTACAAAGGCTGTGATCTAAGGTAGCAGTTTGAGCTCAGATCCATGCAGAGTTTGAGAGAAAGTCAGATATGTTCAAACCTGTGATAAAGACAAAGTCTAGTCCCGTCAGAGATTTGAGGCATGGTTGCGCTGTTTCACAAATATTACCAGATAATTAATCATCCTAACGATAAAAGAGGTCAAATTATTTAGAAACAGGAAGCAGAGCTGGAGGCAGTAAAGATGCAGATGTTGAGGTTCTCTTTAGGACCAGGATGGATCAGGAATGCCTTCTTCAGAGGATCAGATACGTAGATGTTATTGAGATCCATGCAGGGAAGCAGGTGGAGACGTTTGAGAGGAAGAACAGTGATGATGATGGCATTGGAGTAAACCTTTCTCTAGTCTGGGGTTAGAGATAAACAGGAACATCTCAGAGCCTGTAACGGGTAAATGGAGCCACACCTGCATGGGTTTAGAGAGAGAAACTGCCTTCTCAGATCACAGACACTGAATGCAAACCCCTCCCCTATGGTGAAACGTCCATCTGTGCAGCTATGTGTTGATGAAAGGACTGTCAGCACTGTCATTAGTTTTCCCTGACTCCACCTTTTTACGCTGGCAGGACAAGACAAGCGCGCTCAGTCTGAGCAATGTGGCGGGAGTTTTCTACATTCTGATTGGTGGGCTGGGGCTGGCTATGATGGTGGCCCTGGTTGAGTTCTGCTACAAGTCAAGAATTGAATCAAGGCGGATGAAGGTGAGTCTGACCTGATCAACTAGGGCTTCCGGGTGCTCTGTCGCTCCCCCCCTTTACCCTTAGAAACAAAAAAGACAAAGATGGTGTCAGCTGAGAGGCTTTCCCCTTTGACCTTCCTACTTGAAGCTGGTTTGAACCCAAAGTAAAAGCATTACCCAAATGTCACCCCCTGGCTCTACTAAAAAAACAAATATGTATCCACACTCCTAACACTCTCTTATGTTCATGTTTCACACCATAACTCATGGGGCATAAAGGTTTTCCTCGTTAGTTTAGATCACTACCAGTGTCTTTTAGCAGTTGCAGACCTGTACATAATTTGATTTTGATTTTTGATTTATTTCAAGCATTGTAGTCAAAGCAATAAAGAATTTACAGATATTTATCAAACTCATTACAGAAATGATGAAATGCATAGATTAAAAAGACAGAAAATAAAACAAAACAAAAACCTCACTTGAATCACATCTGCTTAATTAAATACAGTGATCATTAACTAAAGTATAATTAGAGTTTGATTTATTGCTTGAAAAGGAGTGGGAAGAAGCAAGCTTATATAATCCCACCCCTACTGAGTTCATTCATTGGATAGTTTAACAGTGTTTTAAATCCGGTTCTGATCAAATAGATTCTCTTCAAGTAATAAAATCCAGTGTCTAGTAATGATTGATGATCTTCAGAAAACATTCATTCATGATTTCAGTAAACAGTAACGATACCGATATGTAATAATAATTGATTATTATTAGAACACATGATAAGATTAAACCAGAAATTATTGCTACACATTGCAGATCAAGTAAATAAAATCAATAGCTTATTGATGGTAATTCAAACATTTCAGTAATCATTATTGCACATTACAATGTAAAAGTCATTAGTTTTAATTAAAAGAGCTTTGATTATTTCACCACAGTCAAGTTCACACATGGATTTGGAATTATTCAAACACCTGTTGATCCTTAAATCCTCTTATCTTCATATCCTGAAATAACAGTTTCTTTATAACTTTTCTTGAATATTTGAACATTTTTTGAGTTCATTACTTAAACCGTTCCA
Organism: Oryzias latipes; assembly: GCF_053564925.1. NCBI lineage: Eukaryota > Metazoa > Chordata > Actinopteri > Beloniformes > Adrianichthyidae > Oryzias > Oryzias latipes. Next base: position 31,911,491 of record NC_136250.1, read on the forward strand.
GAGTTTAGTGCCACACCGACACACAGAAACCTTTCTTTGTGGTTCTGATCAGTTTGATCTTGAAGTTCCTACATCCCCTCAGTCTGTAGCCTCCTTCATTTTCTAAGAACTGTTTTTGGATGTTGGATGGTAACAATTTCCAACTGGCTCTGTATAAAAGTTGCGCAGTGTAAAAATCAACAAGGTCACACAGTTTTAAAAGTCTAGATTGATAAAATAGATTGTTTGTATGATCATGATAGTCAGCCTTATGTACAATTCTGACGGCTCGTTTTTGAAGTAGAAAGAGAGGATGAAGTGAGCTCTTGTAATTATTCCCCCAAATTTCTATACAGTAGGTGAAATATGGTAATATTAAGGAGCAGTACAATAAATATCTACTGTTGTATCCTAATATATGTTTAGATTTATTTACGATTGAAATACTTTTTGAGACTTTAGTTTGTATGTCTGATGTGTGGCTTCCAACTTAGTTTGTCATCGATAAAAACCCCAAAGAATTTTATTTCTGTAACACTTTCGATTAAGACATTATTTACTTCAATTGAGAGCTCTTTATTTGCATTGTAGTTTCCAAAAAACATCACTTTGGTTTTATCTAGGTTCAAAGATAATTTGTTGTAATCCATCCATAATTTTATCTTATTTAACTCTGTGTTCACCACCTTGATAAGTTCCCTTTGATTGTCTGTAGAATAGAATATATTTGTGTCATCAGCAAATAATATGAGTTTCATAAGCTTTGAAACATTGAATATATCATTTATGTAAATATTGAATAGCAGCGGGCCCAGAATTGATCCTTGTGGGACACCACAACTTATCTCTTTGGTTTCTGATGTATATTCATGAATCTTGACAAATTGTTTTCTTCCCGTTAAATAGCTTTTGACCCAAGTTAGCGCTAGTCCTCTTATCCCATACACTTCCAGTTTGTCCAGTAGGATGTCATGATTGAGTGTCAAATACTTTTTTTAAGTCAATGTAAATTCCAGCTGCATTTTTCTTTTTGTCCAGAGCATTTGTGATTTCCTCCACAGCATCAATGATAGCCAATGAGGTAGATCTATTTTCTCTAAAACCATATTGGTTTTCATTTATAATGTTATGTTTTTCAATAAATAAAGCTAATTTATCATTGAATATTTTTTTCTAAAATGTTTGAGAATTGTGGAAGAAGAGAAACAGGTCTATAGTTTGTAAATTGGTGTTTGTCTCCACTCTTATAGATAGGAATCACTTTGGCTATTTTCATTTGGTTTGGGAATCTCCCAGTTTGTAATGATAAGTTTCATATGTATGTTAGAGGCTTAGATACACTATAAATGACTTTTTTCACAACTTTCAAATCTATATCCTCACAATCTGTTGAGTTTTTACTCTTGAAATTATTCACAATTGATATCAGTTCATTTTCGTTCACATCAGAGAGAAAGATTGAGTGTGGGATCCTTTCGATGGGTGGGTTATTGTCTTTGCTAGTTTTGCATTTTGGAATTTCCACTGCCAACTCTGGACCCACGTTAACAAAGTAGTTATTGAGACCGTTTGCTGCTACATTGATGTCATAGCTTTGACCCTTCTCATCTGTAAAGTAATCTGGATAAGTTCGCTTTTTTGTCCCATTTTTAATGATGTTATTTAATATTTCCCAAACTCGCTTTACGTTGTATTTATTTTCATTCAGTAGATTATTGAAGTACACTTTTTTACTGTAACGTGTTATTTCAGTTAGTTTATTTTTATATGACTTATATCTTTGTTCAGTTTCTCTTGTCCTCTGTTTTAAGAATTTTTTATGGAGGTTATTTTTCTTTTTACAAGCATTTTGTAGACCGGGGGTTAACCAAGGGCATTTGGCAAATTTGTTCTTGAATTTATAAATTGGACAGTTCTTACTGTAAAGTGAGCTAAATAATGGTTTGTTCTGTTTTTCCCTCACTGTTCCCTTAATCCTTTCCCCTCTGCACTCCTTTCCCCTTCCCTTCACCTGAGCTGCCACATAACCCAGCCACTCTACACTTCTACTGATCTGTACAACACACTCAGAAACTCAGGATCCCCAACATGACATCCCATACACTGTGTATTATACAGAATGCCACATAGCAACCATAAGATCACTAATACAGGTGTGTAACCTCAACAACAGCATGTCCACCCTTAGGTTAGCTACATAGGATGTGCACGGAGCTGGGACCAGAGAGAAGAGATTGAAAATAATGATTAAATTAAAAGATCTCCAAAGGGACTTTGTGCTTCTTGATTTGATTGATTGATTTCAAGCGTTGTAGTCAATACAATAAAGAATGTACACAGATGTATCAAACTCATCACAGAAATGATGAAGTGCATTCACAAAAAAAACAGTAAAATCAAAAAAACACTTAAATCACATATGCTAAATTAAATACAGTGATCATTAACTAAAGTCAAGTAGAGCTTGATTTATTGCTTGCAAAGGAGAAGAAGCGAGTTGATATAATCCCACCCCTACTGAGTTCATTTATTTGATAGTTTTACATAGTTTTTGTCATCCGGTTCTGATCCGATAGATTCTTTTCAAGTTACTAAATCCAGTGCCCAGTAATGATTGATTATCTTCAGAAAACATTCATTCATGATTTCAGTAAACAGTAACCCTGTAAAAATTATTGCTTGTCATTAGAAAACATTTTCACATTAAACCAGTAATTATTGCAGCACATTCCAGATTTCAATTGAGACCTTCTTTGTTTCAATTGAGATCTCGGTATTGGTATTTTGGTAGGTTGAGTGGAAGGATCCTAAAGCGGAGACTGAAGCCAAGGACAGGTTGACAATTTAACCCTCAGGATGCTGAATTCACAGAGCTAGACTGACTTACAGGACATGTACTAAGAGCAAAATACTCGCCTTCTCATCCCATAAAAAAACAAGGAACAATCTAAGCTAGTGGGTTTAGAGCTAAAAATTAGGTTGTTGGAAGAAGCCCAAACAACTTTCCGGATGAACAAACTTTGCAAAAAATAAGGAAAGCTAAACTTGAACTAAGTGAAATAACTAATCAAAGAACACAGTTTTTATTACAGAGACTATGCTTATATAGGTTTGAGAGCAGTAACAAATCTGGGAAATTTCAGGCAAATCATCTCAAACCAAACAAAAATAAGACAACTATTTCACCAGTCATAGATCAAACAGTAAATACGACACATGATCCAGTTGCTTTTTCCGGGGGGGGCTGCCTGAAGCGTGGGGGCGGGTCTTGCCTGGGGGGCCCTGACTTGTGCCTGGGGCTGGGGGATGCTCAGGACTCCTGGGTGGTGAGCCGCCTGTCTGGGGCTTGGGGTGCCCCCCTGGGGTGGGGCCCCTCGTAGGGCCCCCTGGGCGCGGTGGGGAGGCTGCTCTACGGGTCGGGCTGGGGCTTGCACTATCTGCCCCCTGCGCCCCCCTGCTCTCTGGCGTTGGGGGCCGCAGTGGCGGTCCCGCCGGCCCTGCCCGGGCTGGTGGACGTGGTTGCCCGGCAGGCGGTCCCTCTCTATCTGCTGTACTGTGCGGGTGTTGGGAGGGTCTTGGTTGACTTTAGCTCCCACTTTCTCAGAATGACAACCGAAAGTAAGGAAAAAAACAATTATATACATCCAAATATGAACTCTGCCAACATTATTTTACTTATGAAACCTGGGAAAGATCCCACAGCACCATCCAGCTATCGACCCATATCCCTGATTAAGGCAGACCTCAAAATAATCTGCAAAGCTTTGGCAGGAAGGCTGGAGAAGGTAGTGCCTTCCCTCGTACATCCTGACCAAACAGGCTTTATAAAGGGTAGCCATTCATCTACTAACATGTGCAGATTAATCAACCTCATAGATCACACACCTATTAATAACCAAGAAGCAACCATTGTTTCACTGGATGCAGAAAAGGCATTTGATCGGGTCAGCTGTAAATTCCTAATAGCCACTTTGGATAAGTTTGGCTTTGGACAATCCTTTAGTAACTGGATTGCTCCCACCCTAACATATTATGCACACAGATACCTAGGGGCCCGGGGATTGGATGGGTTGGGTATGGTGGCGGGGTTCACCAGGGGTGACCCTCTTGGGGGCCTCACCAGCACCGGCTCCATTCCGCTTTTACCTACGTAATAGACACCTTCATTTCTCTAGGGCCTTGTGGTAGTGGAAAGAAAAAAAATTAAAAGCATTTATTTTTATGCCCTGGCTTTTGGTTTAAACATGAGACTTCTGTTATTTTAGTGTTTTATTGTTTTTATATCCCTATATTTAATCTTGTGTTTTAATGTGTTTTAGTGTTTATTTTCTGTTGATTTTGATTTGATTTGAAATGGTTTATTTCAAGCAATCAAATAAAAATAGTACACAAAACATTACAATAATCAGTTATACATTCATACAAAGACGTATCAAACTTTGGATAGTTAGACATAAAATGTAATATTGCTTAAAAGAGAGTGAACTTATAGAATCCCTAGGTATCAATAAAGCACATAACAAAGATGAAATACTTAATTATTATGTAAAAATATAATTATTTTAGAAATCAATGGTAAATGCAGATCATTTATCTAAAATATATACAGATTATGTCAATTATAAAAATCATGTAAATGATTAAAAAATAATACTATATCAGTAAAATAAACAACACTGTTTCAAAAATCTTCAAAAAAAATTGATCAAGTATCAAAAGTTAAAAATATGTGCCAATTATGTTTCATTAGAAAATCATGAATCCATTTTTGTAGCAAGTGAAGTAATATCATTAGAAATCAATACATTTAATCATCATCAATAAATGATTCCCTCCTCTTCTTCTAGTTTGGAAGGTGAAACCTCGTGCCATTACTGATGGGTTCAGCTTTAGCAGTGAATCTGCTGCTGCTATGCAACCGCAGGGCAGCAACACAAAAATCAGCTGGGCTCACAAAGTTGGTTGTTGTGTCTTTGGGTCGCCGCTGTCTGTGTAACGAAATGGAAGTCTCTGTCAAACAGACTGCGATGGTTAAAAACTACTGAGCCCTTGTCCTGACATTACGATATTAAAATATATCTTGTTCCCTCAGATTAATATCTCGTATCATTGGCCAATCACCGTGTCCCTGTAACCAAGGTGTAACAACAAGACCAATGATTGGCCGCAAAGCATGTTGGGAAACGTGATGTACTGCCATTGTTGTTATGCTACGAGCTAATGGTAAGTGCATTAGGCGAAGCAGTCAGCTTAATATGATATTTTTCAGATTTTCACCGAGACAATAACAGATAGACCATTCTTGCTTTTATTTTTACCCCTATTGAATGCTCACAGAGACACGGAAGTAGCGGCAGGAAGCGGCTTTTGCAGCAAGATAACTGAGGGCGTACCAGATCATGTGAATGAACGTGAATATGATGGATGCTGTACTTTTTAAAATAAATAAATATGTTCTCTAAACATCGTCCGTATCTTCAATGCAATGTAATGAGACACACACAGACAGAAATGTGAAGGTGACTGCTGTAAATCTATGACGTAAATTAATAACAGGATAAATGATCAGCTAGTTAGTTAGCATGTATCCTTATAGCCTTCGAATGTAAAGCGACTGACTGCTAAAGTTAATAAAATACAAGTCCTGAATATTATTATTCCTATTCGACCCTAAACTACCATATCAGCTGTCTGTCAACCGACCAGCCAGTTGCCCAAATGCCGGCATACATCAAAGAGCTCTGCGGCGGCGCTAGTAGTAGCCTAGCAGGAGTTATTGTATGACAAAGCAGCCTAGTTATCATAAATCTTTTGATATTTTTCTTATATTCATTGAGACAGTAAAGAAAGTGATCATTTTGTTTTTCATGTTCCTTTTTTGAACGAATATGGGTCACAGAGACACAGAAGTTACCGCTGAAAGCGGCTTTTTGCCGGCGTACAGAGAGCATATCCACGTGTATGACTTATGACGCGAATAATTATTGCATTCGAACGTAATAATTATTGCGTTCGCACGAGTTAATCATTTCGAGGGAACGGGATAGTATTTTGATGGAACGCAATAGTATCTTGTGGGAACGGAATAGTATTTCGTACGAACAAGATATTAATCTGTGGGAACAAGATATATTTTAATATCTTAATGTCAGGACAAGGGCTCCGTAAAAATCAGATGGGCTGTTCAAAAAGAATACAAACAAGCCATTAGAGTCTGGTGCTCTCTTCCACTTTTGTTATTCCCTTCACATCTGAGCACAAAGGCTGGATTCTTGGGGCTTGCAGAAGATTATGCAAGCTGAAGCAGAGAATGTCATCACATCTCTATCTGAGCATGTTAAGCAGGGCAGCTCTGCAGTCAAACCACAGCAAAGAAAGGTTCCGACTTCTGTAACCCTTGGTCTATCCTAGGCACTTTAACGTTGGGAGTTGGGTCATCTAGACCCACTAGACAGTGCTCTGAACCTTTTTTCTTCAATGATTTGTGATCTTCACTGGTGTCCATGGATTACATGAAATCTTTCCACCTTTATCCACCTTTGTCATGGTAGGGAGAACACCTCAGTGGAAGGGGGGGGTCATCTAACATAGAACAAAGGTTAAATCTGTTCAAACTTCTCCTTAGTTTGATAAAAATGCCAAAAAAGCAAAGCAAATTGGTGAGACAGTAATACCTACACCCCGTCAGTGTCATGAACTTTGCTTGAACCTGTTACTTTCCTAAAGTTCACCACTGTTGTTTTTCCACATCCAAAGAATCCAAAGGGAACATTCTTGGAACATTCTAGACACTGGATGGTCACATGACTTTATTCAAAGTCTGTCCACACATTGGACTGGAATGATGGATTGATCCATTTAATGACATCACATGTGTTGTCTGCTGTGATTGGTCGGTTCACCTTCTAGTCTAATAAATATACTGTACCTCAATCCAAATGGTATTTTCCAATATTGGTCATTGATTTATCTCATTTTGAAACAATTTTATGATGGTTTAGGTCAACTTGTGTAACAACTTTCCTCAGACAGATCGATCTCATTGGATCGTATGAATTGTTACACTCCTATTACAGCTGCAGTGTCTACCAGACTGACTGTGGTTTTTCCTTCATGCAGGAGCTAATTGATGCCGCCATGATGAGCAGCAGCCTGGGTGGAGTTTCTGGAGGAGGTGAAGCAGGAATCCTTGCTTGCGGTTTAGGTGGAGGCCTCACAGGCGAGAATGGCCGTGTGGTGACTCATGACTTTCCAAGCATTGGAGTTAAGAGGTTACCCTGCATGAGCAAAGCTGCAGGTTTAGGTCTGTCCTCAACGGGAATGTGATCCCAATCCAGGGAACTGGACTAAACAATCTAGCGGCCTAGAAGGAACAGAGACGTGGGATGAAAACCTTTACCGCTACATGAAAGTAGAGCAAAAAAGACACAAACAATATGATTTGAGGTGGGAAATTTTTGTTCAACCAGAAGCAACAAAACATTTATTGACAGAAAGCACAATCTGACCAGACTTTACCTGACTGGACCAGACCTGGCCTCACCTGACTTGAAATTACTGGACTTCTTCTGACCTGATCTCCAGGCATCTGGAGCTACTTTTTCTTTTACTGCTCGTTTGTGGAAAAACTAAAGCTGAGTGGAACATTTTAAACTTCCCGTCATACAATATTTGCTCTGACCCTCCACTGCTCCTCCTGGGTTACAAGCTGAGATTTCGGTCAAAATGGTTTCAGCTGAACATTCAAAATGGCTGCCAAGCAGCTTAACAACCATTTGTCCAAATATGCCCTGGTGAGGAAGCAGGTGAGCAGAAAAACAGGTAAAATCAGGTGGACACAAGTTGACACACACAAGTAACAAATGCCACTTTATTACAAACCAGAATAGTTGTAAATACGAGAAAAACTTGGCCCCAAACAGAACCTTCGGCCAACTGGAAAATAGGCAGAGCAGCATTGTGAAAATCCTCTTTGTTGCCCCAAAATGTTCTATTACTACTCTGAATAAACCCAACCCCTATTGTGACAGGTTCTGATTCCTCAGTTTGGTTCTGACCTGCTTCCCAGTGTCCTCATAGCAGTTCACATTTCGTTTAGCTCAGTTTATTTCACAGATTCATTTTAGTCTCAACAAACTAGATGAAAAACATGTAATTTTTGTCAGTAACTGTCTTCGCCAGCAGTTCCAAAGTAAAAGAAATGTTCCCCTCTCCTCTACAATTGACATTTTCAGTTTCATAATTTATAATCTGATCATTTATATCTAGAACGATGCAGTTTATACACATGCCAGCACTAAAGAACACATGTACAGTCATGAGGAACAAACATTCTTATTTCTTATTACATTATTATTCTACTTCACTGTCACTCCCTTCCAGATTGAGGTAAAAATGAATTTAGGGTTTCAAATATTTCCTTTCCTTCTGTTCACATGGACAGACTTCACAAAAAACCCCAAATACCAAACCCAGATTGTTCAAAAGGCCAGATTATCTTTCCCATACTTTAAGGAAAGTTTATATAAGAGTAATCATTCAAAATCCCCATAATGAGCAGAAAGGAAAACTCCAAAAAGCTGTCTCTGTGGCTCGTCTGGACAGTTGGTCTCAAAAATTTTCTGCTGAAGATGATGAAACTCACCTTACCAACCCTGTTCTCTGGCTGGACATTCACACCTATAAACTTCTGGAATTAAAATCAAATCGGCAGATCTGGACCCTCTGATCTGGCAAAGTCCACAGACTTCCTCAGAGATCTCACTGCTGATCTGCCGGTATTTTCTAGGATAAATTGATGACTTACAGCAAAGTTATGTTGAAAAAACGGGTCTTAAAGGCAAAAACGAATAATCAATTCTTATTTGTCTTTGACAAAAACGTGTGAGAATTTCTGATCTTCTTAATCACCAAAGTCTACAAATGCAGGGGTCACATCCTTTTGTCTATGATCCTTTAAAAACATCCCCCTTTTTGGAAAAGTAGGAACATTGTCAGACAGCTGTGTTTTTAGAATGTTCTGGAATGTGTGGCAGCATGAAGCCACGAATCTGCGACTCTGCATGGAAACAGGAAGCTGAGGCTCGTCTCTTCCTTACATTGTTTGTGTTTTAGCTTCCTTTGTGTCTTCTGTGAAACTGATGTTTTCTACCTAAAAACAGAAGTTTCTGCTGCCGGGCTTTGGTCCGTCACCGTTTCCTTCTCGGCTCCGGTCCAATGCTACATCAGAACTTTTTTACCCAAACACAAAGTACAAAAAACTGTGGAAACTGTTTGCTAAACCGGTTTTCTATCAATTTGCTCAGACTTTGTCAGTTTTCCTGTTTAATAAAACTTTGAAGACGATTCTGTGGCTTTTCTCCTTTTTCATCCACATTGTTGTGAAAGGTTTGGAAGAATGAAGGGATGGTGCTGTTCTCTCCCATTGGACCGGCGGACACCATGACACGATCTTTGTAATGATCCCTAGTTCTGCTGAAATCCACGTCAGAGTTGCCAGTTAGAGAAAGCGGTCCAAGACGCTGGACAAACAGAACCAAGAGCGGAAAGGGGGTAACAGGTGCTAACCTCAGGGGGTGTGGGGGGGGTGTATGTGAAATGATTGGCTGCAGAAAACAGAAGGGTGTTAGGATGAGGACCTGCTACTCTCCCCTCTGAAGGCATGTAGACATGGAAAGTCTTCAGGCTGCAGGTTTCTGATTTCAAAAGTTCAGTCAGTCAAACATGTTTGGCTCAGTTCCCATCCTGTTTATGATTTACATGCTGCCCTTAGGAAACATAATCAGGAAACACAGCATTAATTTTCACTTTTATGCCGATGATACGCAGTTGCATTTATCTACTAAACCTGACCAGAATGACAATATAGAGAAACTGGATGCCTGCATCAGAGACATGAAGACCTGGATGACAATTAATTACCTCCTCTTGAACCCAGATAAAACTGAGGTCATTATACTTGGTCCTAAAAACCTCAGAGATGCTCTGTCTGCTCAGATAGTCTCCCTGGATGGTATAAGTATAGCCCCCAATTCCACAGTTAGAAACCTTGGGGTTTTACTTGACCAGGATTTATCATTTAAGGCTCACATATCTCAGGCATGTAGAACTGCCTTTTTTCACCTGCGGAATATTGCTAAGATCAGAAATCTACTTTCTAAGAGTGATGCTGAAAAACTCATCCATGCATTTGTTACGTCTAGACTAGATTACTGTAACTCCTTGTTAGCAGCTTGTCCTAAGAGTTCCTTAAGAAGTCTCCAGCTTGTTCAGAACGCAGCAGCTAGATTGTTAGCTGGAACCAGCAGAAGAGATCACATCACTCCTGTGTTAGTTTCACTTCACTGGATCCCAGTTGATTCCAGAATCAAGTTCAAGATCCTCCTGTTAACCTATAAGGCCTTACATGGACTGGCCCCGTCCTACATTAACCCTTGTGCTATCCTAGGTACTTTAGCATTGGTAGTTGGGTCATCTAGACCCACTAGACAGTGCTCTGAACCTTTTTTCTTCAAAGATTTGTGATCTTCACTGGTGTCCATGGATTACATGGAATCTTTCCACCTTTATCCACCTATCTGGACTATCTGACAAACAGGCCACAATTTGTCAGAATGGGGAGTTGCAGTTCCTCCATACTGACTGGCAGCACGGGGCTCCACAAGGCACAGTGCTCTCACCTCTCCTCTTTACCCTCTACACCACTGACTTCCACTACAACTCTGATGCGTGCCACATTCAAAAATTCTCGGATGACGCAGCAATTGTGGCATGTATCAGGGAGGGTGAGGAGGGGGAGTACAGACAGCTGGTGGAGGACTTGGAGCCAACGAAACTGCCTCCACCTGAACACATCCAAGACAAAGGAGATGGTGCTGGACTTCCGACGAACACCTGCTGCAGTTCAGCAGTTCAGTTCATCCTCATTGATGGAGCAGAGGTGGAGGTAGTGGATAGCTACAAATACCTTGGAGTCCTCCTGGACAATAAGCTGAACTGGTCTGCAAACATGAACTCAATTTACAGGAAGGGGCAGAGCAGGTTGTACTTCGTGAAAAGACTCGCCTCTTTTAATGTCTGCTCAGATCTCCCTTTCATGTTTTATCAGTCTATTGTTTTAAGTCCCCTGTCTTATGCGGTGGTGTGTTGGGGGGGGGGGGGGGGTGCGCGAACAAAAAGGACATAAAAAAACGTTTGAAGTTTGACCAGGAGGGTAGGCTGTGTGGTGGGGCAGAGCCTGGAGACAGTGGAGGTGGCGGCAGAGCGGAGGATGCTGTCCAAACTGGACAGCATCACGAAGAACACTGGTCACCCCCTACATGGACTCTTCACTGACCAGAGGAGCACATTCAGCGACTGCCTTCGCTCTCTGCCATGCTCCACAGAAAGACTCAGGAAGTCTTTTGCACAGAGTGCAATTAGACTGTTCAATACCGCTGGGAGGGGAAGGGGCATGAGAAGGAGTCACTAAAAGAGCAACTACTTTTTACCACTTTTATGCTTTTTTATGTTGTTTTTATTGCTCTTATATTTTTATTCTTTTTATTCTGTTTTTAGTGAGTGTGATTATTTTTATGACTATTTGTTACTCAACTACTTTTTAACCCTTGTTCTATCCTAGGCACTTTACCATTGGGAGTGGGGTCATCTAGACCCACTAGACAGTGCTCTGAACCTTTTTTCTTCAATGATTTGTGATCTTCACTGGTGTCCATGGATTACATGAAATCTTTCCACCTTTATCCACCTTTGTCATGGTAGGGAGAACACCTCAATGGAAGGGGGGGGGGGGGGGTCATCTAAGAAAGCACAAGGGTTAAACGTCTATTGAATTTTTGTGTATTTGAGTAGCAATTGATGGATATGCAAGTTCCCTCTGGATTAATAAAGTACTCTATCTATCTGTCTGACTGTCTGTCTGTCTACCTTTGTCATGGTAGAGAGAACACGTCAATGCAAGGGGGGGGGTCATCTAAGATAGCACAAGGGTTACATTAGTGTGTGTGTATACATTAGTGTGTGTGTGTACATTAGTGTGTGTGTGTGTGTGTATACATTAGTGTGTGTGTTTACATTTGTGTGTGTGTGTGTATACTTTAGTGTGCACTTTGGGTACATTAGTGTGTGTGTATACATTAGTACGTGTGTGTATACATATGTGTGTCTGTACATGTGTGTGTGTGTTTGTGTACATTAGTGTGTCTGTATAAATGAGTGTGTTCATGTCTGTGTGTCTTTTTGTATGCATTAGTGTGTGTGTATACATTAGTGTGTGTATACATTAGTGTGTGTATACATTAGTGTGTGTATACATTAGTGTGTGTGTATACATTAGTGTGTGTACTTTAGTGTGTGTATACATTAGTGTGTGTGTGTACATTAGTGTGTCTGTATACATTAGTGTGTGTGTACATTAGTGGGTGCGTTTGTGTACATTAGTGTGTGTGTATACATTAGTGTGTGTACTTTAGTGTGTGTATACATTAGTGTGTGTGTGTACATTAGTGTGTCTGTATACATTAGTGTGTGTGTACATTAGTGGGTGCGTTTGTGTACATTAGTGTGTGTGTATACATTTTTGATTTTGATTTTTGATTTATTTCAAGCAATGTAGTCAAAGCAATAAAGAATTTACAGATATTTCTCAAACTCATTACAGAAATGATGAAATGCATAGATTAAAAAGACAGAAAATAAAACAAAACAAAAACCTCACTTGAATCACATCTGCTTAATTAAATACAGTGATCATTAACTAAAGTATAATTAGAGTTTGATTTATTGCTTGAAAAGGAGTGGGAAGAAGCAAGCTTATATAATCCCACCCCTACTGAGTTCATTCATTGGATAGTTTAACAGTGTTTTAAATCCGGTTCTGATCAAATAGATTCTCTTCAAGTAATAAAATCCAGTGTCTAGTAATGATTGATGATCTTCAGAAAACATTCATTCATGATTTCAGTAAACAGTAACGATACCGATATGTAATAATAATTGATTATTATTAGAACACATGATAAGATTAAACCAGAAATTATTGCTACACATTGCAGATCAAGTAAATAAAATCAATAGCTTATTGATGGTAATTCAAACATTTCAGTAATCATTATTGCACATTACAATGTAAAAGTCATTAGTTTTAATTAAAAGAGCTTTGATTATTTCACCACAGTCAAGTTCACACATGGATTTGGAATTATTCAAACACCTGTTGATCCTTAAATCCTCTTATCTTCATATCCTGAAATAATAGTTTCTTTATAACTTTTCTTGAATATTTGAACATTTTTTGAGTTCATTACTTAAACCGTTCCAGAGTTTAGTGCCACACACCGACACACAGAAACCTTTCTTTGTGGTTCTGATCAGTTTGATCTTGAAGTTCCTACATCCCCTCAGTCTGTAGCCTCCTTCATTTTCTAAGAACTGTTTTTGGATGTTGGATGGTAACAATTTCCAACTGGCTCTGTATAAAAGTTGCGCAGTGTAAAAATCAACAAGGTCACACAGTTTTAAAAGTCTAGATTGATAAAATAGATTGTTTGTATGATCAAGATAGTCAGCCTTATGTACAATTCTGACGGCTCGTTTTTGAAGTAGGAAGAGAGGATGAAGTGAGCTCTTGTAATTATTCCCCCAAATTTCTATACAGTAGGTGAAATATGGTAATATTAAGGAGCAGTACAATAAATATCTACTGTTGTATCCTAATATATGTTTAGAGTTATTTACGATTGAAATACTTTTTGACATTTTAGTTTGTAGCCACAAAAGTATTTAAAATAAGGAATTGACATTATGATTAAATTCTGTGTCAAAAACATTTGTTCCCATAACACTGTAAAGTCCTATTTCCGATTTCCTCAGGAAATGTCATTCAGAATTTTTTTGGTTTTTTTGTATGAAGGACATGTCAGCTGTAAGTCATGTGACTGACGGTACCGGGGACTAATTTGAAAAAGAGGACCAAAGTAAGGGGGGGGGGGGGGGGTAGCGCATCCTGTCGTGACGGGGGAAAACTTCAGGGAGTCTACGAGAGACCTGAGGAGAAAAAGAAAAAAGAAGCGCATCTCACGCCCGAGGCATCGGATTCCGTTCTGGGGATTTATTTCTGTTTGGGCAAACTTGGACAGTGAGAGGATTCCTTTTTTTTCCCGTTTGGATACCGTTTCATCGTGGAGAATGCCTACATGTCTGGAGTGGGAGTGACCGTGAACTCTGAAAGGAAGATGCTACAGCACGGACATTAACGGGACATTTAAAGAAAACAAATCGGTTTTGAGAGACTAAGGATTATTATATTATTTGGGTTTTTCTGTTGTTTGGTTTACTTGTGTTATATAAAAGAATCTGAATAACAAAGAGGAAAAACTGTTGAGTGTAAATATATCAATTTTCAGCGTTTCAATATTCTGCAGCTAAAATCTAAAATGTCTTAAGTGGAAGCGGGACATGTCAGAAGAGGAGGTTGTGCGACGCATACAAAACAACATCAATCCAAAAGTGGCAGGATGTCTGAGGGGAACGGTCTCTACAGTTGCACAACTTGTGAAAATTGGAGCCATGGTTGAAAAGGACTGTACGGGAGCAAAAGATTATTGGCAGAGAGTTAAGATTCACTAAAAAAAGATTCACTAAATTCACTAAAAAACCTCCTGACAGAAAAGCTAACCAAAAGGGGACAGTAGGTGTCACTGTAGTTCCACAACATACCATTAGAGAGCCAAACCTCTTAATGGTCCCTGTTTCGATCCGAGGGATGCAAGTGGAAGCAGTGGCTGAGACTGGTAGTACCTTTACTCTAATGAGAGAGAGCTTGTGGAACCAGTTGACACGTCCTGAAGAAATATTTCAACTTACAGAAAGACAAAGGTTTGTTATGGCTGATGGAACCGTTCACCAGGAGTTGGGCCAGAAGACTCTATGTCTAGAGTGGCATCAGGATCAATGGACAATAAATGTGCATGTGATGGGAAACCACCACTTGGCTTTTTCTCTAGTGCTTGGACTGGATTTTCTATCACAGTCGGGAGCAATTCTTGATGTGTCCCGAAACGGTTATGGAGTGAAAACAGATCATGGTTATAAATTCCATGCATTTCTTCATCAGACAGGAGATTTCAGGGAGTGGAAAAAATCCACCATCTCCTCTTGCCTTTCTCCTGTTAGTCTCTACTATGCACTCCAACCGGGGGAGTTTCCTCCTTGTTGGTCGGTTGTGACTGCCACAGACATGGTTCAAACCTGTGACACTGATAACCCTGACAGTTCCAGACTTCTACATAAATTGGTGGAAGACTGGCCAACAGTTACTTCTGGCATTCTGGGGAAAACCACTGTAGAAAAACACACAATCTTCTTACTAGATGAAATCCCAGTGAGATCAAGAGCATATCGGGTTTCTCCTTTAAAAAAAAATATAATCGACGAACATGTGGCTAAAATGTTGAGAGATGGCATAATTGAACCATCACAATCAGCCTGGTCCTCTCCTGTGGTCCTTGTAGACAAGCCTGATGGATCCTATAGGTTTTGTGTTGACAACAGAAGAGTATATGCCAAGACCTTGCCTGATGCCTATCCCATGCCCCTCATTCATGACATCTTGGAATCCATGGATGGTGCATCCTGGTTCAGCACTTTGGATTTGCAACCAGGATATTGGCAGGTGGCCATGGATGAACAGAGTAAGCCACAAACAGCTTTTATAACTTCTATTGGACTTTTCCAGTTCAAATGCATGCCATTTGGATTACACAATGCTGCAGCCACTTTCCTTTTTTATTTTTATTTTTTTCCAACTTGTCCTGTCCAACAGCTGGGCAGACAGATGAGAGCTGAGGGCCTCTTGTGTTGGACATATTTTACTTTAACAAGAGGGGTTATTAATCTTCAGACAAACCAAAGGTATGACTGAATAAACCCCTTTTGTAATTGAGGCCAAAGTTTATTAATTTCAATCATGTTTGAAAATCTTTGGTGTTGGACCGGACGGAAAAGGAAAGAGGGGAAGAAGAGAGAGGGACGTTAGAGAGAGGGGGGAGGAGGGTGATCGTGGGGGGGGGGGGGGATAAGACCATGAAGCAGCATAGAGCAGACAGGTTAACTGGTTGTTTATCATTACGGTAAGGTTCAAATGTAGTACAAAAAGGGCGGGGCCTGTCCACACACACACTGACATGTTATCAACACACCTGCTAGCTGCACAAATGTCCACATGTCATCAAGTACACAAAACAGATAGTGTTCACACATGCATACCTATGCCTTTAAACCAACTAGTGTGAGATATATCATTCATTCTATCACGCAAACTTTTAGTGCAAAGGTGAGCTAACACCAGTGCTCAGGTGAGTGTTTATGTTCTTCTAAAATGGATGGTGGAATGTGAAAAGAAGGAGGAGGAGCGCCCAGCCACCCCCACACCCCCGCCGCAGCAGAAGCGGCAGCCTGAACCCCCCAACGCCACACGGCAGCAGGCAGGGGACAACCGCCCCCCGGGCGACCAAATACGCCACCCAGGCCAGGGCCAGCAGGACCACCGCGAGGCCCCCAGAGCCAGAGAGCAGGGAAGCACGGGGGAAAGAGAGCGCCGCCCCAGCCCAACCAGGAGAGCAGCCCGCCCACCGCGCCGGAAGAGCCCAACGCAGGGCCCCACCCGAGAAGGGCGCCCACAGCCCCAGACGAGCACCCTATCACCACCCAGGAGTTCCGGGCACCCCCCCGCCCCAACCCCAGGTACGAGCCAGGACCCCCCAAGGGAGACCCGCTCCGCACTCCAGGCAGCCACCCACCTGGCCCACGATTGGTCCAGGGAGGAGCAAGGCAGGGGCCAGTCACCCCCACCCCGGAGGGGAGCACCCCGGGGAAAATGGGGGGCCCACAAGGGGTGTTGTAAACATGGCCCGACCAGGCTCGGCCACTGTCGGAAGTTTGGCGGGGCATAGCGCCCAGGGGCAAGGAACAGAACCCACCCCCCGGGACACGGACCCCCCCGGCTCAGGTGTAATGTGATCACACACCCCCCCCCCCCCCCCCCGAGCGGGGAGAGTACCGCCGGGCCCAGGAGACCGGCACCCAGGGGACACGGCAGCCGTTGCCAAGGGACCCGTTCCTCCCACCAGGGAAGGGGTAGGGGACGGATGGTCCTAGGTCCCACCTTCCTTCAAAAATGTGTGTGTGTGCATGTATGTTTGTGAGTTTGTGTGTGTGCATGTGTGTGTGTTTTATGTTGGAGTGTGTATTTTGAGGGGGGAGGGGTGTGTGTACTAAGGGGGGTGCAGTTAAAATTGGTGGGTAGGGCACTGAGGGGACATCTCCTGATTACTCACAGTGATGTCCCCTCACCCTCCCCACCAAGGGGCCCTAAATGTCTAAGGTGTGGTTAAAATTGGCAGGTAGGGTGCTAGGAGGACATCCACTGCTTGCTGGCAGTGATGTCCCCTCACCCTCCCCACCAAGGGGCCCTAAATGTCTAAGGTGTGGTTAAAATTGGCAGGTAGGGTGCCAGGAGGACATCCACTGCTTGCTGGCAGTGATGTCCAAGCACCCCCCCCCCCCACCAAGGGCCCTACATGTCTAAGGTGCAAATAAAACCGAAAGAGGGGGGTCCACTCCATACGGCAACTATGAGAGGGGTACCACTGCCAAGTAGCCCCCCCCCCCCCCCCCCCCCCCCAAGGCGCATCGCAGGCTAAACCCCCCACCCCTTCACCCTACTATGAGGTTACATGAGGAAGGGGGTAGGTTGGGGACAGCTGGTAGACTGTCCCCCCGGTGGTCAAACAGCCGTCCCCCAGCCCCCCCCCCCAGCATAGGGGCCAGGCCACCGCAGCCCAGGGACCCCATCCCCCGAGGCGCCGACACCACAGGCCCAGCACCACCCACCCCACACAGAGAGAGAGGAGCCTGGTCAGGCCTTGACGGGACCGAGGCAGCCAACCGGCCGGGGCAACCGCCGATTGCCTCAGTGGAGACCCCGACCCGTCAACCCCCCAAGTTCCCGTACCAATAGTGGGCTCCCCCTAACAAAGAGTTAT
Source organism: Oryzias latipes (assembly GCF_053564925.1). Classification (NCBI taxonomy): domain Eukaryota; kingdom Metazoa; phylum Chordata; class Actinopteri; order Beloniformes; family Adrianichthyidae; genus Oryzias; species Oryzias latipes. The sequence goes on from NC_136250.1 coordinate 31,929,511, forward strand.
GAAAATGATAGATGCTAATCCTTCTTCTATATCGATGACACTTCTGTCACCAAGCACACAAAGTGACGGTGAGGCCGTGATTGAAACCTTAAGCCAGACTGATAAATCGGCACATACCTGCTGCCAGAGAGCCTGGACAGGCGTGCAGAACCACAGTTCGTGCATGTAGTTGTCGGGTAGATTACTGTCACAGTCCTCGCAAATATCTGAGTTACTGAGACCCATTTTGATCATCCTCTGTCCAGTATAGTAAATTCTGTGAAGAGTTTTGAGATGGATTAGCTGCAAATTTGGACTTTTTGTCAGTTTAAAGGTGTTTAGATAAAGTTCTGACCAAAAGCTTTCATCTGTGCTGATGCTCAAATCTGCATCCCATTTTGTTGTTGGAAGGGAAATATTGTTATCTAAATTGCATAAAAGTTTGTATATTTTGGAGAGAGAGTTCTATTCATTGAAAAATTAATCAGATTGGTAACTACATCTGGTAGCTTTAAATCGTTGTCTTTATATTTAAACTTTTTAGTAATACTTGATTTAAGTTGCTGATATTCCAAGAAGTTATTTATTCCGTGTTTGTCTTGAAGTTCCTGGGGAGTTATGAATCTTCTTTCAATAATTATGTGCTCTAGTTGTTTTATGCCCCCTGCTTGCCAAGCTGGGAAGTGAATCATTTTTTTGTTAATAAGGATGTCCGGGTTGTTCCAGATGGGTGTCATTTTGCACGGTTGAATTGATGATTTTGATATTTTGAGAAATTCCCACCAGGCTGTTAAAGTGGCATTTATATTAATACTTTTGAAACAATCCTGTTTTTTAACTGTTTGGCTGATAAATGGTAGCTCTGACAGGTTGATCTTTCCACATAACACCTGTTCCAAGTCTTACCATGAGTTGGTTTCTGGATTATTTTTTAACCATTTTAAGATGTATTGTAATCTATTTGCAAGAAAGTATTTGTGGAAGTTAGGTAGTTCTAATCCTCCACAGCTTTTTGCAGATTTTAAAGTTTTTAGACTAATTTTTGCAGGTTTATTGTTCCATAAAAAGCTTGATATGGATGAGTCTAATGTTTTGAACCATTTTAATGGCGGTTGTGTGGGAATCATTGAGAAGAGATAATTAACTTTGGGTAAGATTTTCATTTTAACCGTGGCGACCTTGCCCATAAGGGACAGAGGCAGGTTGGTCCAGCGTGTTAGATCGTCCTGTATGCTTTTCAGTAATGGGGTGTGGTTTAGCTGCACCAGTTCTGATAGTTTGGGGGAAAAGTAGATACCCAGATATTTGATATTTCCTGTTTTAACTGGAATTGTGAGTCTTTGTTCCATATTCCTGTTGAGTGGTAATAAAACAGACTTATTCCAATTAATGGAATAGTCTGATATAGAGGAGAATTCATTAATGATTGTTGCCGTTTCATTTACAGAATGTAAATTCCTTAAAAACAGTAATATGTCATCTGCATAGAGACTAATTTTATGATGGCTGTGTTTGGTTTTTATTCCTATAATGCTCTCATTCTGTCTTATTGCTGCAGCTAAAGGCTCAATGAATATAGCAAAAAGAGAAGGAGAGAGTGGGCAGCCCTGTCTGGTTCCTCTTCCAAGAAAAAACCTGTTTGAAGTCTGTTTATTAGTTCTAACTGATGCATTGGGGTTGTGATATAATATTTTGATCCAATTGATGAATGCTTCTCCAAAACCAAACTTATGGAGGGCAGCAATAAGGATTTTCCAGTTTACTCTGTCAAATGCATTTTCAGCATCCAGTGATAGTATGGTCATTTCCTGGTTTTCAATGGTGGCAAAGTCTATTATATTAACTAGTCGCCGGACATTGTCATCCGAGTGTCTGCCTTTGATGAATCCAGTTTGGTCGAAGTCAATTATGTGAGGAGTGATTTTTTCTATTCTCTGTGCTAGTGCTTTGCAGATAATTTTTACATCTGCATTGATTAAAGAAATAGGGCGATAGCTTGAAGGACTAGTGGGATCTTTGTCTGGTTTTAGAAGAAGAATTATGTCGGCTGAGATCATGTTAGGTGGCATTGATTGGCTCTCATTGATAGATGTGACCGTTTTATAAAATTTTGGTGCCAGTTGTTCCCAGAATTCTTTATAAAACTCAGCAGGAAAGCCGTCAGGCCCTGGTGCTTTACCATTAGGTATAAGTAACAGAGCTTCATGAAGTTCAGACAGCGAGAGCGGAGAGTCTAAGTATGTGATTTGATCCTCATTTAACCTGGGTAGGTTTACATTATTAAGAAATGAGTCAATACTTCGCTCTGACGGATTGATCTGTGATGTGTACAAATTTTTTATAAAAGTTTTCTTTTTTTTTTCTTTTTTTTTTTTTTTCTTTTTTTTTATAAAAGTTTTCAAAAGCGTTATTAATTTTGACCGGGTCGTGAGTGACATTTCCTGTTTGGTCCGTAATAGAGGTGATTGATGATTTTTCTCTATTAATTTTAAGCTGATTAGCCAGAAATTTGCCAGATTTATTAGAGTTTTCAAATCTTTCAAGTCGTAGCCTTTGTATTTGAAATTGTGTTTGTTTATTAATGATGTCATTTAACTGCAGCTTTAAATTTTTCAGATCTCCCAGAATGTGTTCCTGTGCTGAAGCAGCATAAGCAGTCTCCAGGGTTTTGATTTTATTTTCTAATTCTAATAAATCTGCTTTCTCTTTGCGTTTTTTGTGCGTTGAATAAGAAATGGTTTTCCCTCTCATGACTGCTTTTGCTGTTTCCCAAAGGAGGCATGGTGAGATGTCTGGAGTATTGTTGAAGTCTAAGAAGGTTGCCCACTCTTTTTTAAAGAATTCAATAAATTCCTGGTCCTTTAACAGAGACGTATTAAACCTCCAGGTTGTACCTGAGGGTGTCGATATTTCCCTAGAAATGTTTACAGAGACTGGTGCATGATCACTGATAATAATTGGATGAATGTTGCAACTTTGAATATTTTTTAAAAGAGAGTTACTGATTAATAAATAGTCTAAACGGGAGTGTGAATGGTGAACTGGAGGAAAAAAAGGTGAACCCTTTAGTGCTTGGATGACATGAGCACCACGCGTCGCAGAGACCCAGATCACTCATGTACTGCTTTAGAATACTTGCAGACCGCCATGTACGCTGGTTTGCTGCTGTGCTGAGTCTGTCAAGTTCAGGGTCCAAAATAAGGTTGACGTCTCCTCCGATAATGATTGTGGAGTCAGAGTGGACTGAGAGTGAGGTGAAGAATCTGTGAAAGAAGGAAGAGTCGTCAACATTAGGACCGTAAACACTCGCTATACAAAAGTCCTTATTCTGAATGGATATATTAATGATTACAAATCTGCCTTCTGGGTCAGTAACTGTATCCTTATGAGTAAAATTAAGATTTTTATTAATTAAAACAGCAATTCCTCGTTGTTTGGAGTTGTAACTGGCAGAATATATGACTGGAAATTGTAAGCAGCACAGGAGGTGATTCAATGAATTCGATAAATGGGTCTCCTGCAGTAAAGCTATATCTGCTTTTAGACCACACCGCTGCAGCCACTTTCCAACGGCTTATGGAAAAAGTGTTAGGAGAACTAAAAGGGAAGTTGTGTTTTGTATATATTGATGGCATCATTGTTTATTCTAAAACACAAGAAGACCACCTGAAAGACTTGGCAGAAGTGTTTCACAGACTCCATAGGGCCAACCTCAGTCTCAACATGGAGAAATGTAGGTCCGGCAGCGTTAATGGCGGAGTAGGACGTGTTTCTACGGCTCCCGCAGCTTAATATCCTGTTTGGTATATTTTACGAAGAAAACTACGACAAAAAACGACCCAAAGTATCTCTGAAGATGCCTAGACCACATAAGACCACTGACCTGGCTGCAAAGACGGACAAAACTGGAAATAAGCCTGGCAATGAAACCGCAATGAGTGGAGAAGAGCTAACGGCGGCTAACGAGCAAGCTACAGCTGTCCCCCCAGCAGGGATTCTGGATGTGGAGAAATTGGTGGAGAGAATATCCACTGAAGTGCACAAAGCTATGCTAAAAGCTGTGGAGGAGGCTTTTGATAAAAGGATTGAACCGGTGCTGCGGGCACTACAGACTTGCACGTCGGAGATTGCTGGTTTGGGAACTCGGGTGAGCTCAGTGGAGCAGCGGGTGTCCGATCATGAGGACATCTGCAGCGGCCATGATGCGCAGCTTGCAGGTTTCAAATCTAAACTCGAAACGGCGCTCGCCAAAATTGATGACTTGGAGAACCGAAGTCGACGTTGCAACATCAGAGTCGTGGGGCTTCCCGAAGGGAGCGAGGGATCTAACCCGGTTCTTTTTGTGGGAAACTTTCTCCCGAAGTTGGTGGACGTGAGCTTCAAAGGAGGAGCGGTGAAAGTGGATCGGTGTCACCGAGTGCCGGCTGGGCGGAGGACCCCCGGAAAAAGACCTCGGGTATTTCTGGTGAAACTTCACAACTTTCAAGACAAAGTTCGGATCATGCAAGCAGCTAGGAAGAAGCAGGCGTTAAAATTTGGCGACGCCCCTATCATGATATTTGATGATTTTTCTGCTGCGGTCTCCAAGAAACGTGAGGAGTTTTCCGCTGTGAAGCGCAGGCTTCGGGAGAGAGGCCTGCAATACGCAATGCTATATCCTTCTACACTCAAAGTCTGGCATGGGGGCCGAAGCAGGGCATTCGAGCGGCCAGAAGAGGCTGCACAGTTCCTGAATGGGCTGGCTGATGACGGGCCGGCCCCCTCCTCTGGAGCTGCACAGGCACCGTGATGGTGGCTGTCTGGATGGGACTTCTGATGTTTATCTAACATGACTGTTATTGGGGGTAAGACTTTTCCTTTCGTTTAAACTGTGCAAGTATATCATGCTCCCCAAAACAAGTCAATGAGGAAAAAGTGAAAAGAAACTGCAGTGATTCTAATATGGAACTTGAATTGAAGGCGAAGAAAAGCTGTGACATTTTCATTTGGTAGTCATTTTACTGATCACAACAATGTTAATTGGGCTCACCCGCCCAAAACCCCTTCTCTTCCTTTTTTCTCTTTTTATTTATTTATTTATTTTTTTTTTTCTTTCCTCCTGGTTCTACATAAAAATATGAATATCCCTAGGGGTAGGACTTTTGATTTTTCCTTTGAGATTGTGGCAGGTAAATATTTAAGGGGATTGCCATTTCGGTTTATTCATAACATTGATATTTTCGGGGTATTATCCCCTCTTTTGCTTGGTCTTGGTTTTTTTCTTTTGTTGTTATTATTGTTGCTTAAACTCATATTTTGTTTTAAATAATTGTTATTATAAAGAACTGCGGACCGTTAGAGAAGATTGGGGTTATAGATGTGGGGCTGGTCCGGAATCTTCGTTTCCTTAATTTTCCCTGGCGTTCAGTTGGGGGGTGGTAAAGCGGGGGTAGGGGTTGTTTTTGTTTCGTGTTCTGATTCTCATGTTCACAAAAATTTTGCTCTGACCGTTTGTGGCAGTCTGTTTTTCCTTTTTTATTTTATTTATTTATTTTTCTCTTCTTTTTGCTTCTTATGTGCATTTGAACCTTTTGCATCTGACTTTTTTCTAAATACTCATAATGTCTGATAATGAAACTTTGATAAGAATCATGTCCTGGAATTGTAAAGGTCTAAATGGTACAGTAAAGCGTAATAAGATACTGTCTCACGTTAACACAATGGGAGCAGATGTGATGTTTTTGCAAGAAACACACCTTAAGATTTGTAGTCAAACTGTCCTTCGCAAATCCTGGGTTGGCCACTTATTTCACTCAAAATTTAATTTAAAATCAAGGGGCGTGGCTATTTTAATCAGGAAAAATATTCCATTCATCTGTAATGACTCAATCTCTGACCCACAGGGAAGATTTATTATTGTTACTGGAAAACTTTGTGGCACACCAGTTATTTTAGCAAACATATATGCACCCAACCACGATGATGAACAATTTTTTCAGAAAATAATTTCATCTATTCCCAATATACATAGTCACAGCCTGCTTCTTGGTGGAGATTTCAATTGTGTTTTAGATCCTTTGCTTGATAGGTCTTCCAATAGCCAACAGACACTTACCAAATCTGCCAAATTGATTAGACATTTCTTAAATTCGGCCAATCTGGTGGACCCATGGAGAGATCACAACCCCTCTAAACGTGAATACTCATTTTTCTCTCAGCGTCATAATTCATATTCAAGAATTGATATGTTTCTGGTAGATTCCAAATTAAAACCGATAATTAAAAGAGTACAATATGAAGCTATCGTACTGTCAGACCACGGTCCAGTAACATTACTTCTCGGGTTCCCAAAATTTCCAAGCCCAAGAACATGGAAAATGAACAACAGTTTTTTAACAAATGAATCCTTCAAAGAATTCATTGACTATCATTTAGCATTTTATTTCGAAACAAACGACTCCCCTGACATCTCTAAACAGTGTCTGTAGGAAGCAATGAAAGCCTATATGCGCGGCCAAATTATCTCGCACAGTGTTTATAAGAGTAAAAAAGAAAAATTAGAAAAGCAGTCACTTGCCCAGCAGATTTTGAAACTAGATCAACAAAACTCCTGTAATCCAAATCCTCAAACCCTAGCGGAACGTACAGCATTGCAGACTAAGTTTAGTCTACTCTCTACAAATGAGGCTGTGAAATTAATAAAACAGACAAAACAACATTTTTATGAACATGGGGAAAAACCAAGTAGACTTTTAGCTCATCAAATTAAAGTAATGGCGGAAAGAAATCAAATTGAGGAAATAATAACAAAATCGGGCACTAAAGCCTCTGACCAACAAGCAATTAATACAGAATTTAAAATGTTTTACAAAGATCTGTACTCATCTGAAGTTGAAGATGCTAACCTGGTGAACAATTTTTTTGAAGATCTTTCTATTCCTTTAATTAGTCAAAAGTATAAAACAGAGTTAGAGAGCTCAGTTACATTGGAGGAAGTAAAACAGGCCATTAAAGACCTTCAGAGCTCAAAAGCTCCAGGACCTGATGGCTATACTGTTGAATTTTATAAATCTTTTATTGATAGGCTGGCCCCGGTGTTGTTGCAAGTATATAATGAATCTCTCTGCCTTGGTAGGCTCCCCCAAACTTTTTATCAGGCAACAATATCTGTGATCCATAAAAAAGACAAGGATCCTACATCTGTGTCCTCATACAGACCTATAAGCCTTTTAAATGTTGATACTAAAATTCTGGCAAAAATTTTAAGTAACAGATTGGAATCAGTTCTACCTACAATTATCCATGCCGATCAAAATGGTTTCATTAAAAATAGACAGCTATCTCATAATCTTCGTCGTCTCTTTAATATCATCTTTACAAGAGGTGAAAAGCCCACACCTGAATTACTCATCTCATTGGATGCGGAGAAGGCCTTTGATAGGGTGGAGTGGTCTTACCTCTTCTTCACCCTTGCGAAATTTGGTTTTGGAGATAGTTTCATCTCCTGGGTCAAATTATTATATGCCTTTCCAGTCGCCTCTATTCAAACAAATGGCTATAGATCAGAGTACTTTCCACTTGCCAGGTCCACAAGACAGGGCTGCCCATTATCCCCTTTACTTTTTGCTATTGCAATTGAGCCACTTGCAATCTCTTTACGCACTTTGGAGGACTATACAGGCATTCTAAGAGCTAAATGCGAACATAAAGTTTCACTTTATGCGGACGATCTGCTGTTATACGTCTCAAATCCTAGCATTTCTATTCCAAGCATAATGAAAAAACTAGAATTCTTTGGATCCGTATCTGGCTATAAGATAAATATAAATAAAAGTATAATTTTTCCAATTAAGGACACCCGTGTCAACATATCTGGACTTCCCCTCAAGATTTCATACCAATTTAAATACTTGGGAGTTACAGTTACATCATCGGTAAAAGAACTTTACAACCAAAATTTCGCCAAACTAGTTGAACAAACCATCATTGACCTTGAGAGATAGTCTTTTCTTCCACTCTCTCTAGCCGGTCGTGTGGGCGTGATTAAAATGACAGTGCTGCCCAAATTTTTGTTTTTGTTTCAATCTATCCCTCTCCACCTAAGCAAATCTTTCTTCAAAAAATTAGACAAGACAATACTGGAATTCATTTGGAATAAGAAAGTCGCTAGGATTAGACGGGAGTTTCTACAAAGACCAAAATCTTCAGGAGGGATGGGCTTACCAAATTTTCAGCTTTATTATTGGGCTTGTAACCTTAAAAATATTTCATTTTGGATCACAGAGAAATCTCCAAACTGGATGGAGATAGAACAGAACCATTGCACCCCTTCTTCCCCTAAGGCATTTGTTTTTGCAGACATAACTACAATATCACTAAAATACATTAAGGATTTGGTTGTATCCCACACAGTAAGAATATGGAAACAGATTGTGCGTCATTTTGGCCTGCAGGCAAATCCATTATCAGGTCCTATTGTTAAAAACCATTTGCTTTCTCCATCATTGAAAAATGATAATTTTGCTGACTGGTATGATCGTGGACTACAAGTCTTCAAAGATCTCTATATTGATGGTTTGTTTCCATCATTTGAAATGTTGAAAGACAAATATAACTTGCCTAACACTCACTTTTTAAAATTTTTGCAAGTAAGAGACTTTGTTAGACACAACTCTCCAAATTACCCACAACTCCCAGAGGAATCTGTTACCGATTCATTATTTTTGAAAGACCCTGAGATTAGAGGCGGAATATCACATTTGTACAACAAACTGAGCCACCTCAATGGCCACAGCACTTTGCAGCACCTGAGGGAGGCCTGGCAGGAAGAGCTCGGGATAAATATTTCAGAAGAGCAATGGGATCTAGGTTTAGGCTCCACACACACAACCTCAATCTGTGCCAGGCATGGTTTGATTCAGTTTAAGATAATACACAGGCTCCACTGGACTAGGCTCAGGCTGAGTAAGATATTCCCTGACGTTGACCCTCTGTGTATACGCTGTAGACAGGCTCCAGCATCTTTGTCACACATGTTTTGGGGTTGCTCTAAGCTGTCAAACTTTTGGTCTGATGTTTCTCTGACACTGTCAAAACTTTTAAACCAGACAGTCAAGTTGGACCCCCTCATCGGTATTCTGGGAATCACCGACCCCCTAACTTTTAAAAAGAAATCTGAGCGTAGGTTAATTCAGTTCACATGCTTACTTGCACGCCGAATAATACTTTTAAATTGGAAGCAAACGCAGCCTCCCACACACATCCAGTGGATTAGAGACATTTTATGTTTTCTAAATTTAGAAAAAATTAGGTACACCCTGCAAGGACGGGAAGAGAAATTTTTCAATGTTTGGTCCACCTTTATTAAGGACTTTGTAAAAAACAGTTAAATTTGTTTTATTTTTATTTTATTTATTTATTTATTTTTTCATTCCACAAACTGTTCTTGTAAGTTGTTGGTGTTGTTTATTTGTAAAATATGTAAAAAACTCAATAAAGAGATATTAAAAAAAAAAAAAAAAACATGGAGAAATGTCATTTCTTTAAAAAACAGTTTGTCATGGCTACAGAACAATTTCGAACCCAGATGCTGGAACCCAGAAGAAACACAGCGGGAGGCGAGCGTGGCAGGTAAGAGGTTTTAATCAGAGGATCAGAAGGCGGAGCGAAAGCAGAACTGGATGAAGATTCCAGACGGGAGGCAGAAGTTGACGGCCTCACTGGTGGATTACTCCGTAGGCAGATGCTGGGGTAAGACGGGATATTCGTAACGGCAGAGGCTCGAGGTGGGACCGCAGGGAGGACAGAATGGGGAGTCTGGCTGGAAGCTGATTCGGACGACCACTCGTGGTACTGGATTCCTGGAGGTGAGTAGAGAGAGAGAGAGAGTTTTAGTCATAGGCTTGACGTAGCGAAACAATAATAGCTTGACTTGAAGACCAACTATGCACCATCAGGGGCAACGGACTGGCGAAGACTGATGATCCTGGGGCTCCTTAAGAAGGCGGATGAGGTGACGAGGTAAGTGGTCGCAGCTGGGGAGAATCAGCAGCCAAGCGGAGAGGAGAGGGGGAGGAGTCTGACAGAGGCACCATATCACAGTTAAAATTTCTTGGTCATGTTGTCTCAGAAAAAGGAGTAGCAGCCGATCCAGCGAAAACACAAGCAATTGCAGAGTTTCCGGTACCAACTGATATAAAATCTCTTCAACGTTTTCTGGGGCTTGCAGGCTGGTATCATAAATTTATTGCAAATTTTTCTGATATTGCGGCTCCTCTTAATCACTTGAAGAAGAAGGGGGTAAAGTGGCACTGGTCTACCGAATGTCAAGCTAGTATGGATGCTTTAAAAAAAGCTCTAACCTCACCACCCATACTAGCACAGCCAGATATGTCACTTCCCTTTCAGGTTCATACAGACGCCAGTGAGGTGGGCCTTGGGGCTATTCACTCACAGGAGACAAAACATGGAGAACGTGTTATTGGGTATGCTTCCAGAGGGCTTCGAGGACCTAAGAGAAATTATTCTACCTCAGAAAAGGAATGTTTGACTGTCGTCTGGGCGGTTGAGAAATGGCGACACTATCTTGAAGGGAAGGAGTTTTCTGTCTACACAGACCATGCTGCATTGTCGTGGGCGTTCAATTGTCCTAAAACAACATCTCGCTTGACGTGCTGGATTTTGCGGTTGCAACAGTTCCACTTCAAGGTCCTCTATAGAAAAGGTTGCCTAAATGTTGCACCAGACGCATTGTCTCGAGGATATACACCCTTGATAATAAAGCCATCTCCATGCTTTGCTGTCACCCTGAAGAGTCCTTCAGATCTTCCAACCAGTTTAGCAGAAATCGCTCCAGCACAAGATCACGATCCAAAACTTTATGAAATGAAACGGACTCAAAGTGACATCAACCCTTCTCCCCAAAGGATCAGTTTTGCAGAACATCAGGGTGTTCTGTATCGCAGAATTCCCTTGCAGAACCAAGGAGAACGGTTCCAATTGGTAGTGCCTCAGGCCTTAGTCCCAGTGTTTCTCCGTTACTTTCATGATAATCCTTTGGGAGGTCATCTTGGACGCCTGAAAACCCTCCTGAAGATCCTGGATGTAGCTTGGTGGCCAAGCGTACGCAAAGATGTCTGGGAACACACCAAGAAATGTGAAACTTGCCAAAAGTACAAACCTGGCAATTGCAAACCTTCGGGTTTATTACAAAACATCACAGTCAACAAACCTGGAGAGATGCTCGGAATAGATCTCATGGGGCCTTTCCCCAGGAGCAAGAAGTCAAACGTGTTTCTTCTTGTTGTGGTTGACTACTATTCAAAGTGGGTTGAATTGGTCCCCTTAAGTGACAGTAAAACACCACGAATTATCAAGATTCTGATAGAGGAAATATTCACTAGGTGGGGCAATCCTCAATATCTGGTGTCTGACCAAGGTCCTCAGTTTACTTGTAGTTTTTTAATTGACCTTTGTAAGACATGAAGGGTTGTGCAGAAGTTAACAACTCGTTATCATCCACAAACCAACCTCACCGAACGTGTAAACAGAACATTGAAGACCATGATTGCATCCTTTGTTGGCTAACATCACCATGCTTGGGATCAATGGTTACCTGAGTTTCATTTTGCTATTAACACCGCCCAACAATAAACCACAGGAAAGACCCCAGCTGAGCTGGCTCTGGGACGTAACCTCTATGGCCCTCTGCAGAGACTGATTTACAAACCACCTTCTCCCCAACAACAAGCAACCTACAATCTAGTTCTTTTTTTTTTTTTTTTTTAACTTGTCCTGTCCAACAGCTGGGCAGGCAGATGAGAGCTGAGGGCCTCTTGTGTTGGACATATTTTACTTTAACAAGAGGGGATATTAATCTTCAGACAAACCAAAGGTATGTCTGAATAAATCCCTTTTGTAATTGAGGCCAAACTTTATTAATTTCAACCATGTTTGAAAATCTTTGGTGTTGGACTGGACAGAAAAGGAAAGGAGGGAAGAAGAGAGAGTGATGTTAGAGGGGGGGGGGGGTGTTTGGGAGGGTGATAATAGGAGGGGAGGGGGGATAAGACAATGAAGCAGCATAAAGCAAAAAGTTTACTGGTTGTTTATCATTACGGTAAGGTTCAAATGTAGTACAAAAAGGGCGGGGCCTGTCCACACTCAAATGTTATCAACACACCTGCTAGCTGCAAAAATGTCTACATGTCAACATGTACACAAAACAAATAGTATTGACACACGCATACTCATGCCTTAAAACCAACTAGTGTGAAATATTTCATTCATTCTATCACGCAAACTATTAGTGCAAAGGTGAGCTAACACCTGTGCTCAGGTGAGTGTTTATGTTCTTCTAAAATGGATGGAGGAATGTGTAAAGAAGGAGGGAGAGTGCCCAGCCATCCCCACACCAAGACCCCCGCCGCAGGAGCAACGGCAGCCGGAACCCCCTCAACGCCACACGGGAGCAGGCAGGGAACAACCGCCCCCCGGGCGACCAAATCCGCCACCCAGGCCAGGGCCAGCAGGACTGCCGCGAGGCCCCCAGAGCCAGAGAGCAGGGAAGCACGGGGGAAAGAGAGCGCCGCCCCAGCCCAACCAGGAGAGCAGCCCCCCCGCCGCACCGGGAGAGCCCAACGCAGGGCCCACCGGAGAAGGGGCGCCCACAGCCCCAGACGAGCACCCCATCAGCCAGGACCCCCCAAGGGAAACCCGCTCCGCACTCCAGGCAGCCACCCACCCGGCCCACGGTTGGTCCAGGGAGGAGCAAGGCAGGGGCCCGCCGCCCCCGCCCAGGAGGGGGGCACCCCGGGGAAAAAGGGGGGCTCACAAGGGGTGTTGTAAACATGGCCCGACCAGGCTCGGCCACAGTTGGAAATTTGGCGGGGCACAGCGCTCAGGGGCAAGGACCCGAACCCACCCCCCAGGGACACGAACACCCCCGGCTCAGGTGTAATGTGAACCCCCTCCCCGCATGGAGAGAGCACCCAAGGGACACGGCAGCAGTTGCCAAGGGCCCCGTACCCCCCACCAGGGAAGGGGTAGGGGACAGATGGTCCTAGGTCCCACCTTCCTTGTAAAATGTGTGTGCGTGTGTTTGAGAGGATGTGTGTGTGCATGTGTGTGTGTTTATGTTGGGATGTATATATTGAGGGGGTAGGGGTGTGTGTACTAAGGGGGGGTGCGGTTAAAATTGGCGGGTAGGGCACTAAGGAGACATCTCCTGATTACTCACAGTGATGTCCCCTCACCCTCCCCACCAAGGGGCACCAAATGTCTAAGATGCGGTTAAAATTGGCAGTTAGGGTGCCAGGAGGACATCTGCTGCTTGCTGGCAGTGATGTCCAAGCACCCCCCTACCAAGGGCCCTACATGTCTAAGGTGCAAATAAAACTGAAAGGGGGGGGGCCCACTCCATACGGCAACCATAGGAGGGGGCCACTGCCAAGTAGCCCCCCCCAAGGCGCATCGCAGACTAAACCCCCCACCCCCTCACCCTAATATGAGGTTATATGAGGAAGGGGGTAAGTTGGGGAAAGCTGGTAAACTGACCCCCGGTGGTCAAACAGCTGTCCCCCAGCCCCCCCACCAGCATAGGGGCCAGGTCCACCCAGCCCAGGGGCCCCATCCCCGGAGGCGCCGACACCCCAGGCCCAGCACCACCCACCCCATACAGAGAGAGAGGAGCCAGAAAGCGTCGCCCCCCCCCGGAGCAAGTCCAGGCCCCCACCCCAAAACGGAGAAAACTAGAAGAGCTCTGGTCAGGCCTCGACAGGACCGAGGCAGCCAACCGGCCGGGGCAACCGCCGATTGCCTCAGCAGAGACCCCGACCCGTCAACCCCCCAAGGTCCCGTACCAATAGCGGGCTCCCCCTCCCCCCCAGAACGCCCCCCCACAGGACAGGGCCGACAAGCCCCCCACCTACAATCTAGTTGAAAGACACCAACAACTGGTTGAGGAGGTTAAACGGAGAGTGGGTGTGAACCAGGCTAGAAATGCTAAGTATTATAATACCCGTAGAAAAGATGCGCACTTTCTGCCGGGAGACTTAGTCTGGGTCAGGTCACATCCTCTTTCTAAAGCTACTGAAATGTTTTCAGCAAAGTTAGCGCCGAAGTGGGAAGGACCAGCAAAAATAATAAAGAAATTAGGGCCAATCAATTACAGAGTTATTTGGGGAGACCCACAAAAGAAAGAAGATGCTGTAAATGTGGTAAACCTAAAGACCTATCATAGTGTTTTCCCTTAAAAGCCTTTGGATGAAGGGGGGGGGGGAGGTCTATGTAGCCACAAAAGTATTTAAAATATGGAATTGACATTATGATTAAATTCTGTGTCAAAAACATTTGTTCCCATAACACTGTAAAGTCCTATTTCCGATTTCCTCAGGAAATGTCATTCAGAATTTTTTGGGTTTTTTTGTATGAAGGACATGTCAGCTGTAAGTCATGTGACTGACGGTACCAGGGACTAATTTGAAAAATAGGACCAAAGTAAGGGGGGGGGGGTAGCGCATCCTGTCGTGACGGGGGAAAACTTCAGGGAGTCTACGAGAGACCTGAGGAGAAAAAGAAAAAAGAAGCGCATCTCACGCCCGAGGCATCGGATTCCGTTCTGGGGATTTATTTCTGTTTGGACAAACTTGGACAGTCAACCCTTGGGTGAGAGGATTCCTTTTTTTTCCCGTTTGGATACCGTTTCATTGTGGAGAATGCCTACATGTCTGGAGTGGGAGTGACCGTGAACTCTGAAAGGAAGATGCTACAGCACGGACATTAACGGGACATTTAAAGAAAACAAATCGGTTTTGAGAGACTAAGGATTATTATATTATTTGGGTTTTTCTGTTGTTTGGTTTACTTGTGTTATATAAAAGAATCTGAATAACAAAGAGGAAAAACTGTTGAGTGTAAATATATCAATTTAAAGAATCTAATTACCCTAAAAAACGTAATGAGCACTATAAATAAATAGATGATCGTTACAAGTTTGTATGTGTCTGATGTGTGGCTTCCAACTTAATTTGTCATCGATAAAAACCACTAAGAATTTTATTTCTGTAACACTTTCGATTAAGACATTATTTACTTCAATTGAGAGCTCTTTATTTGCATTGTAGTTTCCAAAAAACATCACTTTGGTTTTATCTAGGTTCAAAGATAATTTGTTGTAATCCATCCATAATTTTATTTTATTTAACTCTGTGTTCACCACCTTGATAAGTTCCCTTTGATTGTCTGTAGAATAGAATATATTTGTGTCATCAGCAAATAATATGAGTTTCATAAGCTTTGAAACATTGAATATATCATTTATGTAAATATTGAATAGCAGCGGGCCCAGAATTGATCCTTGTGGGACACCACAACTTATCTCTTTGGTTTCTGATGTATATTCATGAATCTTGACAAATTGTTTTCTTCCCGTTAAATAGCTTTTGACCCAAGTTAGCGCTAGTCCTCTTATCCCATACACTTCCAGTTTGTCCAGTAGGATGTCATGATTGAGTGTCAAATACTTTTTTTAGGTCAATGTAAATTCCAGCTGCATTTTTCTTTTTGTCCAGAGCATTTGTGATTTCCTCCACAGCATCAATGATAGCCAATGAGGTAGATCTATTTTCTCTAAAACCATATTGGTTTTCATTTATAATGTTATGTTTTTCAATAAATAAAGCTAATTTATCATTGAATATTTTTTTCGAAAATGTTTGAGAATTGTGGAAGAAGAGAAACAGGTCTATAGTTTGTAAATTGGTGTTTGTCTCCACTCTTATAGATAGGAATCACTTTGGCTATTTTCATTTGGTTTGGGAATCTCCCAGTTTGTAATGATAAGTTACATATGTATGGTAGAGGCTTAGATACACTATAAATGACCTTTATGTGTGCGTGTGTGTATACACATGTGTGTCTGTGTGTACATTAGTGTGTGTGTGTATATTGTGTGTTTGTGTCTATGTGTGTCTGTGTGTATACATTAGTGTGGGTGTACATTAGTGTGTGTGTATATTGTGTGTTTGTGTCTATGTGTGTCTCTGTGTGTATACATTAGTGTGTGTGTGTATACTGTGTGTTTGTGTCTATTTGTGTGTGTACATTAGTGTGTGTGTATACATTAGTATGTGTGTGTATATTGTGTGTTTGTGTTTATGTGTCTCTGTGTGTATACATTCGTGTGTGTTTGTGTATGTAATTTGGTGTGTGTATGTACACTGTGTGTTTGTGTCTATGTGTGTGTATACATTAGTGTGTGTTTGTGTATGTAATTTGGTGTGTGTGTGTACACTGTGTGTTTGTGTCTATGTGTGTGTGTACACTGTGTGTTTGTGTCTATGTGTGTGTGTACATTAGTGTGTGTGTGTGTCTATACATGTGTGTGTCTGTCTCTCTGTGAGAATCCATGGCAATGTTGTTGCTCAGGTGAACTCATCCCAGGTAAGCAGCAGACTCTCACACTGCTGAGCTTCTAACCCCCCACACCCATAAGCAGAGCAGTAACTGATTCTCGTTTTGTGTGAATTGCTGTGCGACAGTGTCTCTGTACATCTTAGAGTCTGTTTCTGCGAGAGTTCCTGTCTGACAAACACTTCAGCTGTTGCCGTGGTGATGAGCTGCTGGGGCTGCTGCTCTGTCAACAGCCCCATCCTGGGGGAGTTTCCCTCAGAGGGGCATCAAGCTCTCACAACAGTCAGAGTTCACATCGTTTCCTCCGCTTTCTTCTTTAGGTTTTTACCTGCTCCTTTAGGGGGCGCCACAGCAAGCTCCACCCCCATCTAACCTTCTCTTCTGCAGCCTCCTTCTCTATATCCATGAACATCTTTGCTCCTCCTCTTTCCTGTAGCTCCCCCCTCAGCATCCTTTCACCATCACTGTTCCTCCTCTCAAACGTCTCCTTCTGCTTCCCTGCATGGATCTCCAGATCTGATCTGATCCTCTGATGGACTCATTCCTGATCCATCCTGGTTTTAGAGACAACCTCAGCATCTCCATCTCTGCCTCCTGTCCGTCTCTGGCTGCTCTCTCCACAGTCTGCTACACCTTTCCTTTGGTCTCACCTGAACCCTTCCTCCACCCGTTCCAACCTGCTTCCACTCCACCTCTGGACTGTTGAGCCTAAGTCCTCCACCTTCTCCCTGTCTGCTCCCTGGAACCTCACCGTTCCTCTGGAGTTCCTGTCTTTCACACGCAGATTCTCAGTCTTTCTGTGGTTGACCTTCATCTCTTGTTTTCCAGATCAAACCTCCACAGTCTCTCCATCACCACTACAAACAAAAACCAGCTCAAAGCCGATCCTTTAATGTTTCCCTTCATCAATTTAAACTAAAACAGTGTAACCCTTGTGCTATCTTAGATGACTCCCCCCCCCCCCCCCCTTCCATTGAGGTGTTCTCCCTACCATGACAAAGGTGGATAAAGGTGGAAAGATTTCATGTAATCCATGGACACCAGTGAAGATCACAAATCGTTTCTGACTGATTTTCCAACTATTTTGGGGGGGAAATTGAGTTAAAACCGTTTAAAGAATCCGTCCTGTAATTTACCCTGAAGACCGGAATCTGGCAGAACTCTCCAGACTGTGCTGGGTCAAGTTTAGGTAAAGACCATATTGTTGATGTTCTTCCGGTGTTTTTCCTCCAGTCTCAGTTCTGGATCAGGGATAGAACCCTCCATGTTTGGTGAGGAACATCCTTGGTTTGTGTCTCTTCCCATTCCTGCTGATATGGGCCGTGTTTTGCTGACAGTCTTTGTCACTTTCAGTGTTTCTCTGTCTGTAGTTCGGGTGTCAGTGGATCAGATGATTGTTTCACTATTGAAACAATCTAACTAACACTAATTTTAGGAAACAGCAACAATGAAGCCATTTACAGTTCCTGTCCCTCTTTCTGTAAAACAGACGTCAAACTGGTTTTTCTAAAGTTTTATTCAACAGTTTTACAGAATTTAAAACCAAAAGTTTTCTTGAAATATTTCCTCACACTCACACTATTCAAGACCCCCCCCCCCAGCTTCTCCATAGTATTGTAACCTGAGAACAAAAGCATCAGCAAAGAAATCAGTCCATTGTTTTTTCTCCATTTCCTTCTATTTCCCCGTTTTGTTCTCTGGTGGTTTTACTCAGTGTTATCTTTTATTGTGTAAAATATGAGTTTTGTTCACTTATTGATAAATCCATCACCTCACTAGCTTGTGTCATGATGACATTCTTTATGAGGATCTTCTTCACCAAAGAGAGGGGGGGCTTTCAATCTGGACCACCAGAGTATTTGGACTTGTTCAGAGCCAGTTTAAGGAGTTAGAATTTAGAAACCTGCTTGTTTGAAAATCCTCTACCGGGACGTCCGTGGCATTTCATTCAGCAGATGAATGTTAATGGTCAACCTGGTTACAGTGGGTAAGAAACACAGTAACACTGTCAGCAGTTAATCAGAGAACCTAAGAAACCTGAATGTAATCTGATTACTACCAGACCTATTAAGAGAAATGTCTCGACTTTGATTTCAAGGAAAAAAACTTTGATGGAGAATTAACCTTTAATCTAGATCTAGAATTGACAGAATCCAATAAAAACTCCATATTGTTTTCGCCTTGGGAAGACCAAGTGCCTGCTGAAGAAACGTCTCTCGAATGGAACGGCATGGGATTTCCCCGGAGCGCTTGGAGGACGTGGAAGGGGAAAGTCTGGGGATCTTTGCTTAACCCTTGTTCTATCTTAGATGACCCCCCCCCCCTTCCATTGAGGTGTTCTCCCTACCATGACAAAGGTGGATAAAGGTGGAAAGATTTCATGTAATCCATGGACACCAGTGAAGATCACAAATCATTGAAGAAAAAAGGTTCAGAGCACTGTCTAGTGGGTCTAGATGACCCAACTCCCAATGGTAAAGTACCTAGGATAGAACAAGGGTTAAACTATGCCAACTCTAGATAAGCGGAAGAAAATAGATGGATGGAAGATGTGAGGAAGAGCGTTTTGGAAGAGGATGAGCTAAAGCTTCAGGTTAAAGTGGGGGGGGGGAAAGTAAAATAAAAATCCAAAACTATAAATAAAATTTTTGATATTGCAGCATCCCAACCTTTTTCATTATAACACATAACAAAAGTGCAATAATGAAAAGTTTGGGACACTGCAATATTTAAATTTTATTTTATACTTTTGAATTTTTATTTTACATTTTTTATTTTCACTCTGCTCCTCTCTTTCTTAAATTTTTGTTTTCATCCTATTCATGAACCGTGTTAGTTTTGTTATTTTGTTGTCCTTCTGTAATTACCCTGAGCTGCAGAAGAAACATTCCAATGTACTTGTCTTACATGTGCATTATTTAACCCTTAAACCAAAGTCCAGGAGGAAGTGCATCTTGATGTTCTTTTCAGCTGATGATGAAGACTCTGGGCCCCTCCTCTCTCATGGGAGGAAGACTCTCTATCACTACATTGTCAATCAGTCCATATTTATCTTCCTTCTTCTTCACTCCATCTCTTCTACCTGCTGAGTCTTCATCTGTGAGCCCCTCCCTTTCCACAGTTTGAGAGAGCTGATTGGTCAGTTCTCTCACTGTGACCTGCAGAAAATGACATTTTTAGAAAGTTATAACAAACATCACTGAAATATTTACAGTGGCCACCCACCTGCATTTCTCTGAAAAGGTGCAGCATGGCCACACCCACCACAATGACCAGAAAGGAGCCCAGGGTTGTGACAATGTCCACAATCGACATCCTGCTCCACTCCTGGAAGAGGATGATGGAGGTGGACAGGACCACAGAGGTGAAGAGGACGTAGTAAATGGGATACACCAGCAGGGTGTTGAAGGTGTCCAGAGACTTGTTCAGGTAGTTCACCTGCCGGGATAAAGCCACGCCCACAGAAGCTGAGCCCAATGGTCTGAATGGCACTTCATTTAAAGGCCTTTTCCTCTTCCATTTTCCTCATTTTAGGGTTTGTTTCGTTGTTGTTTTTTTCCTTTTCTTTGTTCTACATTTAAGTTTTTCCTTTAACATTTTTATTCTATTCATTTTCATTTAACAGAAACTTTATAAATCGGGGCTGTACAACAGGCTGGTTCCCCGCCTTTACCCAACAGTAGTTAGGATAGGCTCCAGCAAATCTCTGTGACCCAGACAGGGTCTCTATGGGTCTGAAAGATGGATGGATGGATGGATGGATGGGTGTTTGGAGGCTCACCTGAGTTACTATGGAGGTGATGAGGGTGAAGAGCAGGATCCAGGTGAGAGGGTTGGAAAGCACGGAGAGGTCCTTCAAGACTGAAAATGAAGAACGCTCAGAGAAATCATTCAGTTTCTTTTATAAAATAATGATCTCCAGATATTCTTCAGTTCTTCGTAAAAACATCTACATATGATCATCATCCTTAGAAACAACGATAACAGGTTTTAACCCTGCTTCCTCCTATGCTGACGTTTGTTGAAGCGTCGCTTTCTACCTCATGAGGCAGCATCAACCAGCGGCTAATGCTCCTCATCTGGTTTAACATGAGTTAGTTTTGGTTTGATCATCACCCTCATTTTGATTTCTCAGTTTCCTCTTTAACGTCTGAACCTTTTTTTCTGAGTTTATCTCCTGATATCTGCTGACAGGGCCAACTCGTGTCTTGCCCAAAGACACTGTAACACATAGGCAGGCATGGTGGGAACTGAACCTGCACTTCTTAGATCAGAGGTCAACCGCTCTACCACGTAGTTCCTTAAGTCTGGTAAGATTGTGAACTCCTGCAGCCGCAGACAGATAAAACAGTTAAATAATTGATTTACCTATCCACCCATTCCATCCATTCATCCACCCATTCATCCATCCATCCATCCATCCATCCATTCATCCACCCATTCATCCATCCATCCATTCATTCATCCATCCACCCATTCATCCACCCACCCATCCATCCACCCATTCATCCACCCATTCATCCACCCATTCATTCATCCATTCATCCACCCATTCACCCATCAATTCATCCACCATCCACCCATCCATTCATCCACCCATTCATCCATCCATCCATCCATTCATCCACCCATTCATCCATCCATCCATTCATTCATCCATCCACCCATTCATCCACCCACCCATCCATCCACCCATTCATCCACCCATTCATTCATCCATTCATCCACCCATTCACCCATCAATTCATCCACCATCCATCCATCCATTCATCCACCCATTCATCCATCCATTCATCCACCCACCCATACATCCACCCATTCATCCATCCATCCACCCATCCATCCACCCATCAATTCATCCACCATCCACCCATTCATCCACCCATTCATCCACCCATTCATCCATTCATTCATCCACCCATTCATCCATCAATTCATCCACCCATTCATCCACCCATTCATCCATCCATCCACCCATCCATCCATTCATCCATCCATCCATTCATCCATCCATCCATTCATCCACCCATCCATTCATCCACCCATTCATCCATCCATCCATCCACCCATCAATTCATCCACCATCCACCCATTCATCCATCCATCCACCCATTCATCCACCCATTCATCCATTCATTCATCCACCCATTCATCCATTAATTCATTCATCCACGCATTCATCCATCAATTCATCCATCCATTCATCCAAAACTGAGGTCATTATACTTGGTCCTAAAAACCTCAGAGATGCTCTGTCTGCTCAGATAGTCTCCCTGGATGGTATAAGTATAGCCTCCAATTCCACAGTTAGAAACCTTGGGGTTTTATTTGACCAGGATTTATCATTTAAGGCTCACATATCTCAGGCGTGTAGAACTGCCTTTTTTCACCTGCGGAATATTGCTAAGATCAGAAATCTACTTTCTAAGAGTGATGCTGAAAAACTCATCCATGCATTTGTTACGTCGAGGCTGGATTACTGTAACTCCTTGTTAGCAGCGTGTCCTAAGAGTTCCTTAAGAAGTCTCCAGCTTGTTCAGAACGCAGCTGCTAGATTGTTAGCAGGAACTAGCAGAAGAGATCACATCACTCCTGTGTTAGTTTTACTTCACTGGATCCCAGTTGATTCCAGAATCAAGTTCAAGATCCTCCTGTTAACCTATAAGGCCTTACATGGAATGGCCCCGTCCTATATTAAGGACCTCATAGTCCCTTACCATCCAATCAGAACACTTCACTCACTAAATGCAGGACTGCTTGTGGTTCCTAGAATTAGTCAAAGTACGGTTGGAGGTAGAGCGTTTAGCCACCAAGCCCCTGTCTTATGGAATAAACTCCCAGCTCATGGAAGAGAGGCCGACTCAGTTTTCTAGATTCAAAGTTAGACTGAAAACATTCCTCTTTGGACAGGATTATTGTCAGACTAGATAGTATTCAGAGATTATTTAACTTAATGTTAATTTGTTTAAATTAAACTTAATAATAACTATTTGTTTTAAAGGCTGCTAGAAGTTGAAGCTGGGGTAACTATGGTGCTCTGGGGTTCTGTCCTCTTTCCTTTTTTACTTCTACCCTTCCTCTTCTCTATTCTTGATCATTATTTATCATTTAGTTCTCCATGTCTCTGTTTGCTGCAGTGATTCATGTATTGTCCCTCTTTTCCTCTTTCCCCTCCTGGGGAGTGGGAGTGCTTCCAGACTCCAGTTGGCTCATCCGTGCTCCAGTTCCTGACCGTTTACCTCGTCTCTGCTCCTGCTCCTACACCTGGCTGTGGTTCCTGTCTCCGGCTCGACTCGCGCCTTTGACTGTCCCCCCAAGCACGGCTGGATGAAGCTCGTCTGCTGGACTTTTATATATGTAGTTGTAGATTTAGATAAGTTAATTCTTCTCTAAGAGTTCTGGTAAATCGCCTGTCCGTCCTGGGGGAGGATCCCTCCTTCATGTGGGAACCCCTGAGGTTTCTTCGTTTTTTCCGGAATCCGGTTTTTTTGGGAGTTTTTCCTTACCGTGAAGGGGGGTCTAAGGGCAGGGATGCCAGTATAGCTTAGTCAGTTTGTTAGTTCATTTTAGTATTTTCCTATTGAACTCTTTGTATTCGTGATCCTTTTGATTTCATGTTTTTACTTTGAAGCCCATCGAGACGACTGTTGTGATTTTGGGCTATACAAATAAAATTGAATTGAATTGAAATCGAATCCACCCATTCATCCATCCATCCACACATCCATTCATCCACGCATTCATCCATCAATTCATTCATCCATCCATCAATTATTATTCAATTACTGGTATGAAGCCTATTGAGACTATGGTTGTAATATTGGGCTTTAGAAATAAAACTGAATTGAATTGAATTCATGTCTGAACTTCACCTCCAATTTATCCATCAGTCTTTTCCTAACTTCCAGACAAAAGACTAAATGTCATCCTGGACCAACTGAAGGTCATTGCAGAGACAGAACCTCCCTCTCTACAGCTGTACTAAGAAATTCCGTCCTTAGAATTTATGAAGTGAAAGTTTAGCTCTTTTGTCCCTTCTAGATTCCCGTTATTTTTCACTATTGTTCCTATGTTTTATTTGTAAAGTCACATAATTCTGCGTTGATATCTATTTGTAACCCTTGTGCTATCCTAGGTACTTTAGCATTTGGAGGTGGGTCATCTAGACCCACTAGACAGTGCTATGAACCTTTTTTCTTCAATGATTTGTGATCTTCACTGGTGTCCATGGATTACATGAAATCTTTCCACCTTTATCCACCTTTGTCATGGTAGGGAGAACACGTCAATGGAAGGGGGGGTCATAGGATAGAACAAGGGCTAAATGCTGTTTAAAGAGTACTTCAGTCTTCTGTTGTTCCATCATGAGCATTAGAAGGTAGAAGGTAGATAAGCTCCCGTCTCTGCCTCACCAGTGTTGATGGCGATGGCGAGCCCTTTGACAGATGACACGGTGAAGGCCCCGAGCAGAGAGCAGATGCTGATGTAGACAAGGATGTTGGAGCGACCCGACCGCGGACAAAAATACAAGATGAGCACGGCGCAGAGCACCAAAACCAACCCGGCGTACACCAGAAAACCTGCAGGACAGACAAAACCCCAAAACACAAGCATTCCTCCAGTAGAGTTCATGGAATGATAAAATATTGAAAAATCGATTCAATCTGCTTCACCAGGTTTCAGCAGCTTATTGGTCATGTCCTGCAGTGATGTCACTTCCTGTTCCTGGGGGGCATGAAGAACCAACAGAACACTCCCCAGCACACACAGAAAACAGCCCAGCTTCCCGACGATGTTGAGCATCTCTCCCAACACGTAGGACGACAGAACTGCGCTGGAACAAACACAAAACATCCCTTCACCCGTTTGCCGTTTACATTCAAGTCTTTCCTTAGAGTCTCAGTCTACCTGATGAGGACACTCAGCGCCCCGAGCGGCGTGACCAGCGTGGCCGGAGCAAACATGTATGCAGCAAAGTTACACAACTCTCCTGCTCCCACTGCACACACAGACACCTCTGTTACTGCTGGGAAAAAGTTCATTCTGCTTTTCCTGAAACAAACATGGACGTTTTCATGACAGTTAAGCCCATTAAACAGGAGCTAAAAGCATCAGAAGTTCAAAAACAGGGAGCTCCAGTTTTAGGTCAAAATTCATCCAGTCTTAAAAATTTTCTCCCAAACCTTTTTATGCACTAGATTTATGTAAATGTGGGTTTGGCATCAAAAACAACATTAATCCTTCTTATAACCTAAAACACTTTTCCTTTTGTAAAAACGTTCTATGCTCAGTTTGATCCTTAAAAGAAATGTGCACAGGAGACCCTAGAATAGAATAGAATAAAATAGAAGAGAATAGAAGAGAAGAGGCTTTGTTGTCATTGTGACATGTTAAATATACAATGAAATTTGTGAGACTTTATAGACAAGGAGCAAAGATTCAGCAGGAGGAGAGACCCCAAAGAAGGAGACATTGTGAAGGAGGACACATCAGGAAGGAGGAGTTAGATCAAAACGTTCAGCAGGGGAGGAGAGGGTCTGACAGGAAAGGAAATAGGGGACGGCTTCGGTCTGATTAAAGAAATAAAACAATAAATCAATCTTTAAATTAATTAGAGTCTCAAAATCATTAGCTGTATGGTTGAGCTGCTAAGAATACAAAGAGTTGATTACATGTTCATATAAACAGGTTGAGATTTAAAGTCTATTTTAATATTTACTTTCCTCATCAATAAATAAATGTGTCTATTCAGCAGATCAATAACAAATCTTCTTACTGGTTAGAAGGCCTCCCCACCACAGCCAGTCTTTCAGGTATCCATGACCTCCTTCTCCTGCAAACACACACTCTTTTCAACCATTTCTCTTTTTTCTGGTTGAAAATTAAAATTTAAACAATTTATGTTGAAAAATCAAAGCAGTTTCCATCTTTAAATGGCGCTGCATAACCAATAAAACACAGGAAGAGGAACAAAAGAACACAAGTTTAGGGAAAGAAGGGAAGGAAGACAGGAAGAACACAGACCAGACACCGTGGAGGAATGGAATAGAGCAGATGAATGGACTGTTAAAGTCTAGATCTTGAAGAAAGGAAGTCTTTAAACACTCCGCCATGAGCGTCTATGAGGAAGACCAACCTGCTCTGGTCTGTCCATTTCTGGCCAATCGAAGGAGAGCTTTCTTCTTCAGAATGACGCTCCCACCAATCAGGAAGGCGGACAGCAGAGCCAGGACCAACCCCAGCCACATGTTGTACACTGTATAGGTCTGCTGGCCTGCAGGCAACATTCACAACGTGGTCATCAGTCGTGGACGTGAGGCTCCACGTACGCCGACGTTCGCTTCTCTGGCGCTTTTAGGAACCGCCATCAGCGTCCATCACAGAGAGAAACTTCAGTGTTCCAGAAATTCAATCTAATAACGGATCTGTTACCGTTCCTCAGCAGCTGCTGGGAGGGTAACAGGTCGGATTTGGGAGCCGTACAGCCCCAGATCTCCTGAACTAGTCTATCAAAGAGCCGTTGTTTGGTCTATGACCTTCTGAACAAGCAGACGCTGGCATTCGGCAAAAACCCCAGAAACTAAACCCTGCCAACTCAAAATGAGATTCTGACCGCCGTTTCTTCAGGGATGCAGAGCTGGAGTCAAGTTTCACGAGTACGTAAGAAGAACGATGACAACGGTCTCTCAGCTACACAACAAATACACAATATCCCATGATGCCTTCTGACCAACTAAACCAGCTTCTACAGTCAGGACCATGAACATTTGAACAGAGACACATTCTTTCTACTTTAGTTTCTGTACATTACCACAGTGAATTTGAAATAAAACAACTCAGATGCCATTGAAGTGCAGACTTTCAGCTTTTATTCCATGGGTTGAACAAAAAGATTGCAGAAAAATGTGAAAAACTAAAGCATTTTTTAAACACAATCCCTTCATTTCATGGGCTCATAAGTAATTGGACAAATGAAATAACTGAAAACAAAATGGTCATTCCTAATATTTGGTAGAAAAGCCTTTGTTGGCAATGACAGCCTGAAGTCTTGAACTCATGGACATCACCAGATGCTGGTTTTCTCCTTCTGAATGCTCTGCCAGGCCTTTACTGCAGCGGCAAACAGTTGCTGTTTGTTTGTGGGCCTTTCTGTCTGAAGTTTAGTCTCCAACAAGTGAAATGCTGCTCAATGGGGTTCAGATCAGGTGACTGACTTGGCCATTCCAGAATATTCCACTTCTTTGCTTTAATAAACTCCTGAGCTGCTTTGGCTGGATGTTTTGGGTCGTTGTCCATCTGGATTATGAAACGCCGCCCGATCAGTTTGGCTGCATTCATCTGGATCTGCGCAGACAGGGCTGCATTCATCTGGATCTGCGCAGACAGGTCTGCATTCACCTGGATCTGCGCAGACAGGTCTGCATTCACCTGGATCTGCGCAGACAGGGCTGCATTCACCTGGATCTGCGCAGACGGTCTGTCTCTGAACACCTCAGAATTCATTGGGCTGCTTCTGTCCTGTGTCACGTCATCAATAAACACTAGTGTCCCAGTGCCACTAGCAGCCATGCACGCCCAGACCATCACACTGCCTCCACCGTGTTTTACTGATGATGTAGTGTGCTTTGGATCAGGAACTTCTCCACGCCTTCTCCATACTTTTCTCTTGATCATCATTCTGGTAGAGGTTGATTTTGGTTTCATCTGTCCAAAGAATGTTTTTCCAGAACTTTTTTAGATGCTTTTTAGCAAAGTCCAATCTAGCCTTCCTATTGTTGAGGCTTCTGAGTGGCTTGCATCTTGCAGTGTTCCCTCTGGATCTACTTTCATGCAGTCTTCTTTTGATGGTAGACTTGGATATTGATCCGCCTACCTCCTGGAGAGTGTTGTTCACTTGGTTGGCTGTTGTGAACGGGTTCCTCTTCACCATGAAATGATTCTGCCATCATCCACCACTGTTGTTTTCCGTGGACGTCCAGGTCTTTTTGCTGAGTTCACCAGTGCTTTCTTTCTTTCTCAGGATGAACCACACTGTTGATGTTTCCACTCCTAATACTGTAGCAGTTTCTGGTTTCATGTTTTTTTCTGTTTTCTTAGCTTAATGATGGCTCCTTTCACCTGCATGGAGAGCTCCTTTGACCGCATGTTGTCTGTTCACAGCATAATCTTCCAAATGCAGCACGAGTCCTCTAATCAACTCCAGGCCTTTTATCTGCTTCACTCATAATGACATAACAAGGGAATTGCCCACACATGCCCATGCAATGACGATTTATCGTATTTCGGGCAGATACTCGCTGCAGTGTTTTACAGGTAAATACTCTAGGGCGGTTCAGTTAATTAACTCACCTGCTCAGCGTCCTATTTAAGCCAGGTGCGCAGTTGTTCATTCTTTCTTACCTTCAGCGCTCATTCTTCGCCAATTAAGCTTCGGACATATGGCGTTGAGGTTGTTCTTGATACTTAGATGGAAATCTTCGAATAAATGGATGTTCTGAGCTCGTATTATGGTATGCCAAATGGGGAAACATTATGGCAGTTAAGCTCGTTCGTAGTCCTGTCGTTGGATTAAGCTCGTTAAATAGTATACCAAATGAAATAACATTTATAGCTGTTAAGCTCGTTCTTAGTATTTGATGGAAGCTACGAATAATGGATGTACTTAAGCATGTTTAGCATGCTTTTGGAAGCTTGGATTGGATGTTAGGTAGTGTCTTCATACGGGTTGTTCTTGGCGGTTCAAATTATAGTTCTGCACAGCGTTTTGCGGATGTGGATTTATGTTCTTAAAAAATTAGGTATGAGTGATTCTTATGTTGGCTCCCTGCTTTGTTTTGTTTCGTTTCCTTTGTTTGGCTCTCTCTCTCTCTCTCTCTTGCAGATAGTATGTTCCCCTAGTGGTTCACGAACGGGAGCGGCCCAACGGTCAAAGGTGCCGGGTCACACATAGCAGATCCACCAGATAGTGTGTCCCCTTCGAAGCGCTGTACTCGAATGGGGGCGGCCCTACGGTCAAAGGTGCCGGGTCACACATAGCAGATCCATTAGATAGTGTGTCCCATTCGTGGCACTGAACTCGAATGAAAGAAATAAAAAGAAGGGGGCGGCCCAACGGTCAAAGGTGCCGGGTCACACATAGCAGATCCATTAGATAGTATGTCCCCTTCGTAGCGCTGAACTCGGATAAAAGAAATGGAAAGAAGGGGGCGGCCCAAACGGTCAATGGTGCCGGGTCACACATAGCAGTCATACTGGGAAATGAAATGAAAATGGAATGCTGCCGAAAACACACCCCATTTTATTACACACTGATTTTACATTCACATTTTCTCTTCTTCTGGATGATTTTAGTGTTGGGGGTGTATCATACGGGTTGTTTGGCGGTTTAAATTATAGTTCTGCACAGCGTTTTGCGGAAGTGAGCTTACGTTCTAAGATCAGGTATAAGTAATTTTATGTTGGCTCTCCTTTTATTTCTTTCCCTCTCTCTTTCAGATAGTATGTTCCTCTAGTGGTCTCCACAAACGGGAGCGACCCTACCGTCAATGGTGCCGGGTCACACATAGCAGATCCACAAGATAGCATGTCCCCTTCGTGGCGCTGTACTCGAACGGGGCGGCCCAACGGTCAATGGTGCCTGGTCACACATAGCAGATCCACTAGATAGCATGTCCCCTTCGTGGCGCTGTACTCGAACGGGGGCGGCCCAACGGTCAATGGTGCCGGGTCACACATAGCAAATCCACTAGATAGCATGTTCCCTTCGTGGCGCTGTACTCGAACGGGGGCGGCCCAACGGTCAATGGTGCCGGGTCACACATAGTAGATCCACTAGTTAGCATGTTCCCTTCGTGGCGCTGTACTCGAACGGGGGCGGCCCAAACGGTCAATGGTGCCGGGTCACACATAGCAGATCCACTAGATAGCATGTCCCCTTCGTGGCGCTGTACTCGAACGGGGGCGGCCCAAACGGTCAATGGTGCCGGGTCACACATAGTAGATCCACTAGTTAGCATGTTCCCTTCGTGGCGCTGTACTCGAACGGGGGCGGCCCAAACGGTCAATGGGGCCGTGTCACACATAGCAGTCATACTGGGAAATGAAATGAAAATGGAATGCTTCCGAAAACACACCCCATTTTATTACACACTGATTATACATTCACATTTTCTCTTCTTCTGGATGATTTTAGTGTTGGGGGTTTTGTTACCCGAAAAGTTTTATGGAAATTTTATGGAATTTTATGGAAGTTTTATGGAATTGAACGGAGCCTTATGCCAAACGAAAATATGTGAATGCCAACTTAAAGAATGTGGAAAAATGTCAAATAAATATTTCTTACTGCAAGAGTTGTCTGACTGAAATGACGATTTATCGTATTTCGGGCAGATACTCGCTGCAGTGTTTTACAGGTAAATACTCTAGGGCGGTTCAGTTAATTAACTCACCTGCTCAGCGTCCTATTTAAGCCAGGTGCGCAGTTGTTCATTCTTTCTTACCTTCAGCGCTCATTCTTCGCCCCACCCTCCTCCCCGGCTTCCACCTGTGGGCTCCGTAAAGGGGGGTTTTGTTACCCGAAAAGTTTCATGGAAATTTTATGGAATTTTATGGAAGTTTTATGGAATTGAACGGAGCCTTATGCCAAACGAAAATATGTGAATGCCAACTTAAAGAATGTGGAAAAATGTCAAATAAATATTTCTTACTGCAAGAGTTGTCTGACTGAAATAGCATGGAAGTTTAAGTTGTCTTTAACTTGTCTTTTACTCTGTCGCTGCAGCCTGCGCGCAGAGAAATTAGTTCTCGCTTCCTAAACTCCTCCTCAGCCGATGTGTTTTCTGAAGCTTTTTACTCGGTTTTATCTCTGGGCACCGATGTTAATCTTTTAGTAGATCATTTTAACAGATACTGTGTGTCCATTCTAGACGACATCTGTCCTATTAAAACTAAACTAGCCCCTGTTATAAAGGCATCCCCTTAGCTAAATGACAGTATTCGTCACCTTAAGCGGTCGTGCAGGAAAGCCGAACGTCTTTGAAAAAAAACCCACCTAGCTGTACATTTGCTTCATCTGAAGGACCTTCTAGTCTCTTTTAACAGTGCTGTCAGGGATGCGAGGTCAGTTTACTTCGCTAATCTTATCTCTAAAAGTAGAGGTAATACCAAGGTGTTATTTGACACCATTAGTAGCATTGTCACGCCCATTCTACCTGCTGCCCCCATTTGTTCGAACAATGATTGTGATAGGTTTTTATCTTTTTTTATCGGAAAAGTCAGATCAGTCAAAGGTTCTCTGCGTCCTGCAGCTGGGGCTGCTTCGGTCCCTAGCCCAGCACGGTCTGTAATTTTAGATAAGTTTCTACCTATCTCTTTATCTGAGCTAGTCAGCTTGGTTAGTAAAATGAAGATATCCTCCTGCTCTCTTGATGTGTTGCCCACATCTCTCTTTAAGGAGGTTTTTCAGTCCATTGGCCCCTGCGTCCTGACAATAATAAACTCATCTCTGCTGTCTGGACAAGTCCCTGACTACTTCAAGAAAGCCGTCATTCGTCCTCTTCTTAAAAAAACCTGAGCTTGATCCGTCCTCTCTCAGCAGCTACAGACCCATCTCCAACCTTTCATTTTTTATTTATTTGTTCCTTTCATGAAAATTGATGTTCAAATGTTTACATGTTTCTCTTACATATTGAACATTTTCATGACCGGAAGGCAGCAGAATTGAAGAACACAATTCTTATACCTTCCATTTATTTCTAAAATTTTAGAAAAAGTTGTTGCCACACAGCTCACGGCTGCTTTGGAGAGTCACGAGATCCCCGATCAGTTTCAGTCAGGTTTTCGTAAAGCTCACTCTACGGAGACAGCCCTTCTTAGAGTCACCAACGACATCCTGATGGAAAGTGATACAGGACACTGCTCTGTGCCATTGCTGCTGGACCTAACAGCAGCCTTCGACACTATTGACCATCACGTCCTGCTAGATAGACTGAAGCACTGGGTCGGGATATCAGGATCCGCCTTAAATTGGTTCGCCTCATACCTGTCTGGAAGGTCATTTTATGTAAGTTTTTCCAAATTCAAATCCTCCTCAGCATTACTTAGCTGTGGTGTACCACAAGGGTCTGTCTTGGGACCATTATTGTTTAACTAATATCTGCTGCCTTTACAGCATATTTTAAGTTCTTGTAACCCTTGTGCTATCCTAGGCACTTTAACATTGGGAGTTGGGTCATCTAGACCCACTAGACAGAGCTCTGAACCTTTTTTCTTCAATGATTTGTGATCTTCACTGGTGTCCATGGATTACATGAAATCTTTCCACCTTTATCCACCTTTGTCATGGTAGGGAGAACACGTCAATGCAAGGGTGGGGTCATCTAAGACAGTACAAGGGTTAAGGATCTTTCTTATCATTTTTACGCCGATGATATTCAATTATATGTGTCTTTTAAACCACAGGAGGTTTTTAAAATACAGACTCTACTCAAGTGTCTGGACTCTGTCAGGAGCTGGATGAGTGACAACTTTCTTCAACTAAATGAATCTAAAACCGAAGTCCTCGTCTGCGCTCCGGACAAATGCCTGCCTCAGATAGTCGAGAGTCTCGGTCCACTCGCATCTTTTATTAAACCCTCTGTGAGGAACCTCTGTGTTATTTTAGATCCTGTTATATCTCTCGACTGTCACATTAACTCACTTGTTCGTTCCTGTTTTTATCATTTGAAGAATATTGCTAAACTGAGTCATATTCTGTCACGCTCAGAAATGGAGATGCTCATCCATGCTTTCATCTCAACACGCCTTGACTATTGCAACTCCATTTTCACATGTTTAAATGAAAAATCTCTGGAACGGCTTCAAGTTGTCCAGAACGCTGCTGCTAGGCTCTTAACAAAATCCTCTAAGTATTCACATGTCACCCCCTTGCTGAACCAGCTTCATTGGCTCCCCATCCGTTACCGAGTGGATTTTAAAGTCCTGGTGCTAACATACAGAGCTTTGAAGAGCCAAGCACCGGTTTACATAACAAACCTCCTACAGCCTCACACTCCCAACCGTTCCCTGAGATCTTGTGACCAGGGTCTGCTGGTTGTTCCAAGAACTCGGCTGAAAACAAAAGGTGACAGAGCCTTCGCAGCAGTCGCTCCATCTCTCTGGAATTCCCTCCCCCTTAGCCTCAGATCTGTGGACTCAGTACTTTCTTTTAAAAAGCAGCTTAAAACATTTTTTTTTTAAATGGCGTTCTCTTAACCTTGTCTTATTTCTATATGTGTTTTACATTGTGTGTTTCGTGCTTTTATGTTTACTGTAAAGCACTTTGTGATTCTATATCTTGAAAGGTGCTATACAAATAAAGCTTATTATTATTATTATAAGTCAATTGTCCAATTACTTAGGAGCCCATGAAATGAAGGGATTGTGTTTAAAAATGCTTTAGTTTTTCACATTTTTATACAATCTTTTTGTTCAACCCATGGAATAAAAGCTGAAAGTCTGCACTTCAATGGCATCTGATTTGTTTTATTTAAAATTCACTGTGAAAAATTCCTTTGTCATCCTAAGAAGAACACATCAATGGAAGGGGGGGGGGGGTCATCTAAGATAGCACAAGGGTTAACGATGCATGTTCATATTAGTTTTGCTGTGGGAACCTCAACACTCAAAGAGACACTAAGTTAGACAGAACCACTAACTACTGCTCCAGAAGCAAGAGTGAACCTCGCTGAAGTCCTTTCAGGAACTTCTTAGAGAAACAGGTCATCTCTGAATAAATTATACAAGTATCACCAGCTGAAGTGATCAGGTAAACATCTTTCTCTGAAATGTCGGCTTCCTCTCCTCAGAGCTCAGGTGACACCCGCCAACCAGCAGCCATTGTTCAGCCGCCATGAATAAATAAATAAATAATACCGTCTAAGTTTTCAGCAAACTGTGTTTGTGTGTGCGTGTTTACCCGTAGTCTGTAGGCTCCCATTCAGGTGTGTGTTCATCAGACTGGTAGTGACCACACACACTGCGCTCTCGGAGCCACATGTCCACGTTAGCAAAGATCCTGCAGAGACATTTAGAGGAAAATTCTTTACCAGCTGAGATTGTAGAGTTCCTCTTCCCAGGGTTCAATTCCCTGACCTCCTCGTCCCCCTAGGTTTCATCCTTCACACTGTTAGCAGGTCAGCTTGGTCACATACATTTAGAATGCGTACCCAAAGCTAGAGGTCTGTGTTTGTCAGGAGTCTGAACTTAACCAGCCACGTAGAATTAGGAAGCAGTTCCACAATCCTGGCTTAGTCGGGAGTTCTTAGTCTGCAGTAGCTGCTGCCTATATAAATCAGGACAATAAGAAGCTGGGGGTGGGGGGGTGGGGGGGGGGTATTGGAGAGGAAAAAACACTCTCAAAGCTCACAGGCCTTTTTCAAAGAGGAGGATCTCCTCCCGGGCGGGGCCAGCCGCCCCCGCACCCCGGGAAAAGGGGAGCCCACCAGGGGTGTTGTAAACTTGGCTCGGCCACAGTTGGAAATTTGGCGGG
Organism: Oryzias latipes; assembly: GCF_053564925.1. Taxonomy (NCBI): domain Eukaryota; kingdom Metazoa; phylum Chordata; class Actinopteri; order Beloniformes; family Adrianichthyidae; genus Oryzias; species Oryzias latipes. Next base: position 31,963,406 of record NC_136250.1, read on the forward strand.
GCCCAGTGCTCAAGGGCAAGGACCAGAACCCACCCCCCAGGGACACGGACACCCCCGGCTCAGGTGTAATGTAAACCGCCCCCCCCCCGGGGCGGAGAGAGCTCCGCCGGGCCCAGGAAACCGGCACCCAGGGGACACAGCCGCCGTTGCCAAGGGCCCCGTACCCCCCACCAGGGAAGGGGTAGGGGACAGATGGTCCTAGGTCCCACTTTCCTTGCAAATGTGTGTGGGTGTATGTGTGTTCGAGAGGGTCTGTGTGTGCGTGTGTGTGTGTGTTTATGTTGGAATGTATATTTTGAGGGGGGAGGGGTGTGTGTACTAAGGGGGGTGCAGTTAAAATTGGCGGGTAGGGCACTGAGGGGACATCTCCTGATTACTCACAGTGATGTCCCCTCACCCTCCCCACCAAGGGGCCCTAAATGTCTAAGGTGCGGTTAAAATTGGCGGGTAGGGTGCTGGGAGGACATCTGCTGCTTGCTGGCAGTGATGTCCAAGCACCCCCCCTACCAAGGGCCCTACATGTCTAAGGTGCAAATAAAACCGAAAGGGGGGGGCCCACTCCATACAGCAACCATGGGAGGGGGGGACCACTACCAAGTAGCCCCCCCCAAGGCGTATTGCAGGCTAAGCCCGCCACCCCCTCACCCTAATATGAGGTTATATGAGGAAGAGGGTAAGTTGGGGACAGCTGGTAGACTGTCCCCCGGTGGTCAAAAAGCCGTCCCCCAGCCCCCCCCCCAGCATAGGGGCCCGGCCCCCCCAGACCAGGGGCCCCATCCCCGGAGGCGCCGACACCCCCGGCCCAGCACCACCCACCCCACACAGAGAGAGAGAAGCCAGAAAGCGCCGGATGACCCCCAGAGCGACCGGGGGCCCCAAGAGGGTTGTCCCGTCCCGTCCCTGAGCCAGGGAAGGGCTGATCCCAGCCCCAGGTGTAGATGGAGTCGGAGATTAATGACGACGTATGAAGATTATACGTCCATCAAAAAAGTAATACGGCTGCATCGTCAGCAAAAGAAAGAGTTTTTTGCTTGTAGTAGAAGAACAGACAAATAAACGCACGAGTACGAGTTTCTGATCTTATTTCCATTTTCATGTGACCCATATATATATATATAACTTATCCAATTTTGCCAACTTAAATGAATTACTTCTATTGGTAACAAGTAATTGAGTTAAATTTATTCAACCTAATTTCTTACGTCTATAAAACTCAATAGTTGTTAATATAACTCAAATTTACATATTTATTTAACTAAATCTCATATTACTCCAATTCAAATAATTTTTTTTTCCATCGTAATGAATTAAAATTCTTGAACTCTCATATGTCTAAGTTTGAGCCAGCAGATCTTCATTTTTATAACAATAAAAAGAACAGAACAGTAAATTGTTAGTGTGTTCATTTAATTAGGAATTTTCCGACATTGTTAATATACCATTAAACCATAGGGGTGCTATATAACCTCATCCACCGTTTCACTCATGGTGCAGAGACGTAAGCATAGTAGGACAAAATAACTGGGCAAAACACAGTAAAACAGCTAAACAACTAAACACATTTGGTCAAAAACCCACACTTAAACCCAAATCCGTCCAGACAGGCAAATGAAATGGTATCCCACAATCCCTTGCGGTGCCGATCTAACAGCAGCACCAAAGTTACACCTACTTAATTGAATTAATTTGAATGAAAGTAAAATAACAGTCTGATAACTACGTGTTATTTTTAAGCTGACTTAACTAAAAAAAAAAAGATTTATCTTAACTGAAGCAAATAATGAAGTTAGATCAAAGTAAAAAGTTTCTCTTTCCAACATCCATATGTGGTCTTATCACGCTCTCACGGTGGAAAAAGTATTATCTGAGCTTCTTCATCCACTAAATCATCTTCAAATGGACACGGCATGCTGCTTCACCTCTCTGAAAACAAACTAACCTTCAACTAAACCTGCTCCGGACCAGGTTATGTTCAGAGCATGAGTTGCTATGGCAACTTGACCTACCCTGAAACATACCTCCATTTCTGGAATAGAAAGCTGAGGTTATCAACTTCCTTAGCCTCAAACTTACCATGTGAGCTAGCATAACCTGCTTTCTGGAATACCCCCCAGAAGGATGTTCTGTCCAGATGTTTGTGTATTTTTTGGTGTGAGGGTCATTGAAAGAGGAATGTTGAGAGACAAAGAATTACCAGTTAAATACTGTTGGATGAATGGTGAAATATTCAGTTTTTATCATCGTAAATCTCACTTCAGAGGAGTCGGTGCCTCACCAGCATCAACCTCACTGCACGTCACTGAGTTGTGTGTCAGAGAGAGGCAGAGAAAATAGTGAGATAGAGAGAGAAAGGGTGTGTGTGTGGGGGGGGGTATCTGACCTCCAGGGTAGTTGGTGTGTTAACTTTGGCTAAGCTGATGTGTATTGAGGGTGGACACTTTCCTTGAAATAAACACAAGTACAATACTTGCTGTTGTGTTGTAGGGAGAGGAGTGTGTTATGGAAAATAATACAGCTTTAATAGCGTGTTTGTGTGTGTGTCTTGGCAGGTTAGTGTGTGGTGTGGCTCTTTGACTCTCACAGTGAAAAAATTCGGCTATTGGTGAAAAAATTTATTCGCCACTCCTGATGTAGACAATAGGGATGTATCGATTAATCAATGGATCAATTTCTATTCCTAGGATCCAACCATAGCGATCTTTCTGATGCAAGTTGTAAATCAAATCAACGTATACCGGGGGGGAAAAATCACTTCAAAAGGAAATAAATAGATCATCAATTTTGGAAAATACCGTCTGGATCGAAGTACAGTCGGTATATTTCACTATAAGGTAAAAACGACCAATCACAGATGACAACACATGTGATGCAGCAAAAACGGATCAGTCCATCATTCCAGTCTTTAGGAAACTAACATGTGAATGGATTTGACATTCATTCTAGTTTACTTGTTGGTTTGGACACAGATTTCATTTCTGGAAGAAATCCAAGAATCTGGAAAACTGTTCAGTAGCAGGAATTTCTGTCTGAGTCTCACTGCTGGAAGTTTGGATGAAGAGGATCTGGATCCACTTTAGGTCAGAGGATCTGGATCCACTTTCGGTCAGAGGATCAGATCCAGTCGGATCATTTAAAAGGAACCGAAATAAACTAGGAATCGTATCGCCAACTACAAAGTACGATTTGAATCAACTTGTTGTTAATCATTACAGCCGTGGTAGACATCCATGACATTCATATTATGTAGAGCAAATACTAAAACTGATAAAAACTGATTTGAAATCATTATAGAAATGTGAAAAAAGACAATTTCAAAGGTAAAACAGAGAACAAAGTTGACTGATTAGATAAAATGTAAAAGGATTTTTTAATAAATAGATGCAGAGTTATTATGCATGGATGAGTTTCTGACTGCCTTGAACAACATCTGCTCTCTTTGACCATCTCACACATTTGTTTACCCAGTTTGTGCAATTCTGGTCTGACCAGTGTAGCAAGAGGAGCGGAGGCCAAGAGAACAAATGTTTGCAGTGTAAACAGACCCAATGGAGGAAAACAAACTTCAGAGCAGAGATCCGGTTTTCTTTTTAATTGGGGGGGGGCAGGTGTAAACGTGGAGACGGTCATGTTAGAGAAAGCGGAAGCAGAAAACAGAATTCATTTCTACTGTGAGTGGAGTTGGAGGTGGGGTCGTAACCCTTGTGCTATCCTACAATTTAACATTGGGAGTTGGGTCATCTAGAGCAGACAGACTACTTGGAGATCTGGTTCTTCAGCTCCACAAACATTCTCCTGGTCTCTATGCTTCAGGGTTTCAGGTGTAAAAATATTTAATTATTCCTGTGTGCTCCTCTGGTTCTTCTCTCTGTCATAGTTTGTTTATGAAAAATAAATATTAATTTGGAAATCCTTTAAATATGTAAAGAAAAGACCTTTCAAACTAGATGTATGTGATTTACGTTTTAGATCAATTATGTTGGGAACAATTGTATCTTTAGCAATGTTCTCATCATCACCATGATAGAAGTTTCTGATTGTCAATGTCAAAAATGATATAAATATCTTTCAGTTAACAATTCTACAAACATTTCAGCTGTTATTATCATAGCACAGTCTTCTTCCCTTCTTCTTTTCCTTTGGCCATTCCCTTCAGGGTCTCCACAGCCAATCAGCTTCCTCCGTCTGTCTCCTGCATGTCTCCAGCAGCTACCTTCATGTCTTCCTTCTCTGCATCCAGAATCCTCCTCTCAGTTCTTCCTCTAGACTCAGCATCCTTCAGTCTCAACCATCTCAGTCGGGCTTTATCTCCAGAACCTCTACCATGTTCTGTCCCTCTGATGTCCTCATTCCTGATCCATGCTGGTCCCTCCCAAAGAGAACCTCAGCATCTTCATCTCTGCTTCCTGTCTTCCTCAGTGTCTCTAGGAAACAACATGGCTGCTCTCTCCACACTTTTCTCCACCCATTCCAACCTGCCTGCACTCTTCTTCACTTCTTTTCCACTCTCTCCGTTCCTCTGCACTGCTGACCCTAGATCCTTCAGATCCTCCTCCTTATATTACTATGTTAAAGGGTAAATGGCGTATACTTGTAAAACGCTTTTCTACCTTCCTCGAAGGCACAAAGTGCTCTACAGTCACAGTCCCATTCACACATGCATGCTCTGATGCCGGCCGGCCCTGCTGCCAAACACTGGTCCCAACCTGTAACCACCAGAGGCAAACTGGGGTTCAATCTCTGCCCAAGGACACTTCAAAACAAGGGCCGGCAAGGCGGGAGTCATACCTGCAGTCTTCCAATCAGAAGTAGGCACTACCCTACAGCTGCACCATGCCTTACAGTAGGACAGGCTCCAGCAACCCTACAATATTGAAAGGGACAGTTTTTGTGTTTCCTATTTTAACTTCTTTGTCTCTGACTGTTTTGGTTATCTTAAACTTTTCTGTTGCCTTCAGGTTTTCATACTGTTAAGCTCTTTTAGGCACATTTTCTCAAGGTTAGGAAGGCTCTGAAAAGAATGAAGAGCGGAAAGGCCGTTGGTCCTGATGACGTACCTGTGGAGGTATGGAAGTGCTTAGGAGAGACAGCAGTGGAATTTTTTAACAAGTTTTTTCAATAGGATTTTAGAGAGTGAGAAGATGCCTGAGGAATGGAGGAGAAGCGTTCTGGTCCCGATCTTTAAGAACAAGGGTGACACGCAGAACTGCAGCAACTATAGAGGAATAAAGTTGATGAGCCACACAATGAAGCTGTGGGAAAGAGTAGTGGAAGCCAGGCTTAGGAAGAAGGTGGAGATTTGTGAGCAGCAGTATGGTTTCATGCCCCGTAAGAGCACCACTGATGCCATTTTTGCTTTGAGAATGTTGATGGAAAAGTACAGAGATGGTCAGAAGGAGCTGCATTGTGTGTTGGTAGATTTAGAGAAGGCGTATGACAGGGTGCCGAGGGAGGAGCTGTGGTACTGTATGAGGTCGTCTGGAGTGGCAGAGAAGTATGTCAGAGTAGTTCAGGACATGTATGAGAGAAGTATGACGGTGGTGAGATGTGCTGTAGGTCAGACAGAGGAGTTCAAGGTGGAGGTGGGACTACACCAAGGATCAGCTTTGAGTCCTTTTTTGTTTGCTATGCTGATGGACAGGCTGACAGACGATGTAAGACAGGAATCTCCCTGGACAATGATGTTTGCGGATGACATTGTAATTTGCAGTGAGAGTAGAGAGCAGGTGGAGGAACAGCTAGAGAGGTGGAGGTTTGCTCTGGAAAGAAGAGGCATGAAGGTCAGTCGTAGTAAGACAGAATACATGTGTCTGAACGAGAGGGATCAAGGTAGAAGCGTTAGGTTACAGGGGGCTGAGGTGAAGAAGGTGCAGGAGTTTAAGTACTTGGGGTCAACAGTTCAGTGTGATGGGGATTGTGGAAAAGAGGTGAAGAGGCGAGTGCAGGCAGGTTGGAGCGGTTGGAGGAAAGTGTCAGGAGTGTTGTGTGACAGAAGAGTGCCAGCAAGACTCAAAGGAAAGGCGTACAAGACAGTGGTGAGACCAGCTCTGCTCTATGGGTTAGAGACGGTAGCAGTGAGACAGAGACAAGAGGCTGAGATGGAGGTAGCGGAGATGAAGATGTTGAGGTTCTCCTTAGGAGTGACCAGGTTAGACAGGATAAGGAACGAGTACATCAGAGGGACGGCTCATGTTGCCTGTGTTAGCGACAAAGTCAGAGAAGCCAGACTGAGATGGTTTGGACATGTTCAGAGGAGGGACAGTGGATATATTGGTAGAAGGATGTTGGAGATGGAGCTGCCTGGCAGGAGGGCAAGAGGACGGCCAAAGAGGAGATACATGGATGTCTTAACAGAGGACATGAAGTTGGCTAATGTTAGGGTAGAAGATGTCCATGATAGAGTGAGGTGGAAAAGGATGATTCGCTGTGGCCACTAGGGTTGGGCGATGTCCCCTAAATTGGCCGTTGACGATGTTTGCTGTCAACCATCGGGATGGACGATGATATCGTCGTGGGGGGCTATTTTTAATTTTTCTGTCTTATATAATTGCTATTCGTTATTTTACTTTATTACTTTATTTATTTTATTTCCCAACTAATGACTAATCCGCGATGATCCAGTATAAACTGAGGGAAGTGACTTTAACAAAAAAAGTAACAAACAAAATAGAAAAGAAGTCGTCCGCTCCCGCACTTAATTAGTCAAGTGGACCGGCGGAGCGCGGACTTACAGCTTTGTGTTTGAGGGGAAGGGGGGGGGGGTGCTTTGTTACATGAGCGCTATGTGTGGGAGATTTCAGACTGCGATCCGTCCCGCAGCTCTAGGGGTACAAGCAACCGAACTCAGAACCGGGTCTAAAAGTGTGTGTCTTGGAGCAGAGCTCGGATCGTCAGCACACACAGCGGCGGTGTGAGGCAGAAATGTCGCTCAGTCCTTAGAAACCGTTCAAAAAATCACATGGATTTGTGTTTCCAGTCGTGTCCCGACTAAATAAAGGCTGATGTTATTCCCAAATGTTTGCGTGCAGCCAGGATGCAGCGCCACCCAAAGCTAATGTTGTTAGCCCGTGTTAGCATACTGCTAATCCTGGCTTCGTTCAGAAAAAGCACTGACCACACGGATTAAAATTCAAATGATGAGCGAACAGGTGTTTCATAATAACCGTAACATTATTAAAAGCACGTTTAGAAGAGCGTCTCGTATATTACCGAGCTGACATGTCAATCTATAAAGCCGCTCGGCGCTGTTTAACATTTTTTTCTATTGAATTGTTACATTCAATAAAGTTTGGGGAAAAAAAGCCACTCGGCGGAAGTTATATCCTCTTCCGGTTTGTCAAACCCTACTGCGCATGTGCGAATGATTTATTCCGACTGAAAGTGTGACCTTAGTGCACGTTTGTTAATTCTGAAAACGTTTTTCTGGGCCCATGTACACGGTTGGATTCTAATCCGACCATTGATCCCATCAAGATATTTTGCACATGTAACCGCGGATTATGGTGTCGACGCGCAACGTGGCGGGGGCGTGGCATCACGATGGTGTCTCTCCATCGGGATGTCAGTCACCCATCACGATGGACGATGATATCGTCCATCGGCACAACCCTATTGGCCACCCCTGATGGGAAATGCCAAAAGAGAAAGAAGACAGTGGTTCTCGTTCCATCAGACGTCATGATAATAAATTGACCTGCATATGAGTTTCTTCCTCTTTTCCATTGGTAATCCAACTTCCTCTTTCAAAGAAAATGCAAACTTCATTTCATGTCAACTCTTTAGTGTTTCTCCAGAAGAAGAGTCAGAAACCCCTAATCTGAAAGTATAATGGATTGGATTTATCTGTGCTTTTCAAGACACCCAAAGCGCTTACATTGTGTCCATTATTCATTCACTCCTCATTCATTCTTGGTGATGGTAGTTACGGTTGTAGCCACAGCTGCCCTGGGGCAGACTGACAGAGGCGTGGCTGCCATTTCGCGCCTACAGCCCCTCTGACCATCACCGGGATCATACATACACATTCACACACCAGTGGAGCCACACTGGAGGCAAGGAGGGTGAAGTGTCTTGCCCAAGGACACGACATTTTGGCTGGTGGGAGCGGGGATCGAACCGCCAACCTTTCGATCATTGGACGACCCGCTCAACCACCTGTGCCACCTTCGCCCCAAATATGTATAGAAGCAGGGATGAGGTCACTTCCTTTAATTTAAAATAATGTTCAACTTCTATGCTGCTAATCTGCAGTTTAGAATATTGAACAACTTCTCCATCATGGAAACAGGAGGAACTTCTCACATTTCTGAAGAAGTGAAGATGACCTTCACAATGAAATACGACACTGTCATAGCCATTCCCACTGAGTCTGTGTAAGACAGACAGGTGTGGAATGGATAAGTGTGGAAAGTACAGGTGTGTAAGACAGACAGGTGTGGAAGGGACAGGTGTGGAAAGTACAGGTGTGTAAGACAGACAGGTGTGGAAGGGACCAGCGTGGAAAGGACAGATGTGGAAAGGACATGTGTGGAAAGTACAGGTGTGTAAGACAGACAAGTGTGGAAAGGACAAGTGTGGAAGGGACAGGTGTGGAAAGTACAGGTGGAACATATCCAGGTGTCAGGCAGACAGGTGTTTCATATGGAGCAGCTCACCGTTGCTGCAGGTCAGGTTGTTGTTCAGGTGAAAATCCTCCATGTTGCTTCAGATCCACAGAAACATGAAGTGAAAAACCTTCAGGTTGCAGAAAATCTGCTTCAGTTATTTAATCCTCGCGATGTTTCTGCATCAGTTGAAGCCACTCCGGCAGGTGAACACCTGAGCCCGCTATAGCCACACCCCTCCAAAGAGAGCTGATCGCACTGATGAAAGGTCCCGGGCAGAGCGGGAGAAGGCTACCCTCCCCCATAAAACTGGATCAGTCCACTTCCTGTACTCTTTCAAAACAAAACTCAAACCTGTCTTCTGTTCTTTTTCTTGATTTAATTCTATCTATTTTTTAAACTAATTTAATCTTATCTTTGAATTCAGGCGTATTACATAGTATTGCATAATTCTACAGTAATTAAAGTTTGTGTCATTGTTTGCAGAACAACGTATTTTTGTAAATTATTCAATATTCTATTTGAAAGGTTTCTTGTTTTTACTGTGTGGTTTATGGTGTTTTATTGGAGTAAAAGTAACTGTATTTTGTTTGTTTTTCTAAGTTGAAAATAATTTTGTAAATTAACAAAAAACTTTCTGCGGATTTGAAACAAGAATGAAAGTCCTGGTAAATAAAATAGTCTTCTCTGTGTGAGAGCGCCACCTGGTGGCGCCCAAAGCTGCAAAGACTAGAAAAATCTGCTGTTTTTCTTTTCCCAGAGCAGAGATTGAGATGACTGTCCTCCTTTATGTGATTTACATCTATCTTATTTTCTATTTTTATATTATTGCAGAAATTTCTATTCTGCGATGGAGACACAGAGAACGTCAGTCACATGACACCTTCATCTGAAACTGAAACACTGATGTTCATGAAGTGCTGTCCAACCACTCTACTCCAGAACCGCCCTTCCTGCAGCTGGAGGGTCGTAGACGATGTCATTGTTGATTTCTTTACTATGAATATCCTTATGAATACTTTTTACGTGCAGTGAAACATTTTGGTCTGTTTATCCATTGCAGCTCATTTCAGAGGCAGAATCTATTTTAACTGTCTCATTTTAGAAAAAAAAACCTTTTTGTTTTCTCTCTAGCAAGTCAATATGAACAGACTTTGTGTCTGTAAATGCAAATAAATATATGCTTTTTCACATTTTCTGTTATAGTTTTTCCAGAATAAAAGCCATTCTTGAATCGTTTGTGCTTCTTTGAAGAAGCTGTCTGTGTGAGAGGGTTGTTGGGTTTGTGGGTCACTGACGGAGGGTCAACCTGTGCTTACATGAGGCCTTCTCCACCCTGTTCTCCACCTCATTTTGCTACTGGTTCCATGTCTTCTGTTAGGTTCTGGACTCTGGAAGATCTTCATCTACTGATGCTGAGCTCACCAGCAGCTGTTGAAATGTTTCAGCATCTTGATCAATATTTATCTTTGGTCTGTCCTCACTGAAGTGAGAAGAAGGCGTGTTTCAGACACGATGGAGTTAGCTCCTTTCTTTACGGATGTTAAAAACATTTTAGATGCAGCTTTCTCTGGACAGCCAACATTCCAAAAGATACACAAGATCAAATAGATTTCAGTTCTCAAAACTTTATTTTAACATCTGAACGCAGTCGTCCAGCTCTGGGATGTCGCCGGCTCTTGGGCAGAGTCCGGTTCCTGCTCAGTTGCAGTAGTTCTCCAAGTCAAAGATGTTGCATGGCTTGTGGCAGCACTGCTCAACGATGCCTCGTTTAACCAACATTTCCATCTGGTCCTTGAAGGCGAACTCAGCCACTTCATTCCCGGCCCCCGTACCTGTGGCGCCCCCCATCTTTGGGGAGAGGAGCCCTGATGGGACAGTCAGGTTTCATGCTTACAGAGTGTGGCTGTGCTTAGACAGCCCAGATAAGGCTGTGATCAAAAAACATGAAGAAACACCCCAACCCGAGCACAGAGCTCCCTCTGCTCACCGAGAAGAGGGTCCACGTCTCTCTTGGGGGTGTAGAAGAATCCTCTGTCTCCACAGACCAGGTACAGAGCTTCCACCAGGTGAGAGCCACACAGGTGCTGCGGGGCGATGGCTTGGGAGCCCGGACACGACACGATGAGCAGAAACAGCAAGGAGAATGTCTGAAGCCACAGAGCTGCCATCATGAGGGGACCTGGACGCACAAACCCCAAAATATGCAGTCGGGTTTCTGTTCCAGCCATGAAAACCACAGAGAAGACCGGATGTCGTACCTGGAGACCAGAGGAGGTTCTGCTGAAGAAGAGGATGACCAGGGCAGCTGGTGGGTGTAGGGCAGAGCGGAGGGATTGGGACTCTTTTATAACTCCATCTGAACACGCCCCCAACCCCCCAACCCCCATCCAAACTAAAGACTATTTTTTCAATGCAATTTTGGGGACACTTGTCAGAGTCGCTTCTTCCAAAGTCCAAACCCATCAGGAGTCTTTCTGAGAAGAGACAGGTGAAGAAAAAAATCTCTATGAAGCTAAAATGTTGGTATTTGTCTGCAAACGTGTCCGTGTGGACGAGCTGCTGCTGCAGATGCTCATTCATTCACTAATGGAACAGGACAGCAAACACAAGCTAATGAGCCAAAATAATCTGATCACCTTAAATGGACAAATATTGATCGGTTAATGACCAGTTTCTGTCGACCCCAGCAGTTTTTCAATGTTTCCACCTTTTCCTGCAGCGTGACCCAGATGTTTCTGCTGAAGAGCATCTTCATTAAAGAACCAGCGATGAGATGCAAATGTCTGTGAGAAGGTTCCAGGCTGGTACCGCTACCTCAAGGGGCGTCATGAAAATGGAGCGTACCATTGTGATGCTTGAGGTTCTAAGGTTAATGGAAGTGACATGCATGTACGGGTGATGCTGTCCTTAGGCCACACGGGGTGCACGGGGTGTGCACGTGATCAGTACGTGTCCTTAGGACGTCCACACAAACTACACTCTGATTGGCTCATTTCCTCATTTCTAACAGTCAGGCTGCAGCAAGGAGCGCGCACATGTCCCGTGAACAGTTCTAACGACTCCTTGCTCAGTCCCCGGGATTCTGGGAGTGGTTGAAAAATCCATACAACACGCCTGTCTTACCTACTTCACCCTCACGTGTTTGAGAAGTGTTCAGTTCGACCTGCTGCCCGCAGCACGCCCGTAGAAACTGAACAGGGTTCACCCAGCAGAGAACCTGCTCGTCCCGCACAGGTTTAACCATTTCTCACCTGCAGGCCGCCCGTAACCAACCCAAAAGACCATTGGGACCAAGACTTAGATATGCCATCCATAGATTTTCTGTTTGGGGTCACAGAATGGCTGGAGCCTATCCCAGCTACACCTAGTGATGGTTCCTCAGACTATCCAGGGTTTGACTTGCATAAAACACAATAATCTGACAGTTTTTCCAAATGTCATCAGTTCCAGAGAGCCTGCAGTGCTGTTTGTGCTTACCTTTATATTTTATTGAACCTTTGTTTTAGCTGCTGGAAATGGATGAGATAAACACGATTACGATGTGGACGGGCTGGCCTGCTGTTGTTGGACAGATACCCCGCCTCCTGTTGACAGAGCTCTTCTTTGTCCCCTGAGGGGAAACATAATATGACATGGTAAATGCTGCTGACAAAGGAACTCCATCTCTGCAAACAATCTGAATGGACGGATCTTCAATCCAAATGAAAAACGTCAGAAAGTGTTCCTGATTTCAAATTTGTTTTTCAATATTTGGTCAAAGCTTTGGACAAAAACACTTTTTCCAAATATGTATTGAATTCTTTTGAACCCTCTAAATCTCTTTTACTTCTGTGTAAACAGATATTAAAACCTTTGTGTCCGTGAATCAAGGATTAGAGCTTTTTAACTTCTCCTTTTTCAACACAAAGTTGATTTCTAATCTGCTTCAGGAAAACAATTCTATGAACTGGAGTTGACCTAACAAGATGACAGGAAACTGGAAATGTTTAATAAATTGCATAAAATATGGCTTTAGTTGAGAATGACGCAGATTTCAAATTTGACAAAAGATCAACAAATGAAGGCTGGAAAGTGGAAAAGGAGCTGACACAATGAGAGGTGGATGAAGAAAAAGACCAGCCAAGGATGGGGTTGATATGGTCAATACAGCAATGACTATAGGTTCTATAGCAACTTCCATTTCTTAAACCGCTGCATTTCCTGATTGTATGATTGTATTTCAGGAACCACTCTTGGACCCATCTTTGGAGGTGGTCTCGGTTTGTTTCCAAAATCCTGATCTTTGGTTCAATCTGAGATTCCTGTCTGAATACAATCCGTCCTCTGAGCTGAACAACTGGACCAAAATGGCCACCGTAATAGTAGGAATGGAGCAGCAGATGAGTTAATTTGCATTTCCAAATGTAAAGCAACGATTGTCGTGTTATAAACTGGAAAAAGGGTCCAACAGTTTATTTGTCAGAACGGTTATTTTCCTGCCACTGAAAACGCTTCTTACACACTTTTCTGTGTCTCGTTACGCGCCCGGCGCTGCTGTGATGTCATCCTAAAAACTACCTTGTAGTTCCTTAAAAGAATTTTCTTAAATTAATGCCACAACACCACAACGATGAGACACAACTCACTGAAACGTGGTTGGATGAATGCATCAAAACAACTTTTAGGGTGATTGCTTCTCACCGTTTCCCCACCATAGCCCCCTTCATAGCCGTCTTCCTGTCAGTAACCGCCCTACAGCGCGCTGCCATCGGACCAAAGCAGCAGTAAAAAGCCTCCAGCCTGACACTGATACAGGCGTTTCAAACTAGTTTTGTTGACATGACTGGTTCCGAACAGGAAAGTCCCTTCGACCGCATTCTGATGACAGACCAAACGCAGGGATCAGGACTCTATCCGGACCAAAGGATTTTTCCAGTCTGAATAATGACCAATATCCTCAACGTCATCGTTTTTAGAAGTCTTAGAACAGTTGTTCATTTTTAGAGGAAAAGCTGAGTTGTGTGGATCGTTCTCCACCCTTCTGAGCCCTGCTGGTAAATCCTCACATGAGGAAGGCTTTCATTTCCTGCAGGAGGTAGTGAGGAACAGACCGTCAGCTTGGCGGCTGCCGGTTCATGTTTGGTCACACACCCTTTTGTTCCTGATCTCAGGTGAGTCCCATGCACAGGTGCAGGAGTTAAGCATCAGTCTGTTTGATTTCATTACTGTGGGCGGCCGAAGTGCAGAGACAGAGCGGTCAACCCCTGATCAGAGGATCGCAGGTCCAACTCCTACCTTGACCGTGTGTTGAAGTATCCTTGGGCAAGACCCTAACCCACATTGCTCCTGGTGGTTATAGATTGGTACCATCGGTGTGTGAATGGGTTAGACTTGCTCCAGCATCATTTTCAATGTCTGCTCAGTGTTATAAAATTTAGGCAAACTGGGAGTCAAAGTTTCTCAGAGCTTGGAGACTCTTTTGAAGCAGAAAACCTCCACCGCCCTGATCTGAGCAAAGAATGTGGTTAGCTAGGACATTGTAATGTCTTCATCCAGATGATCAGGTAGTTAGTGCTGCATTTACAAATGAATGGTGGCTAATTGAAGGCTGTTGTATTAGTCATTTTGAGCCCCCCAGCCATTTGGCTGTGCTCTGGACGCCGCAGGCGGAGTTGAAAAATCATGGGCGTTCTAGTGTTAAGGCCCAAGTCTCAGTCCCATTCACACAATGACCACAGAATGTTTGTTTCCAATTTTTTTTTACACCCTTTTCCGATAAATGTGATCAATATCCTCACCTGAAAAAGAAAGGTTCTTCCCATCTCCATTGCTCGTTCTATGAAGATCTCTGCAGTCTCTTGCAGTATTCTACCCCCCCTAAACAACCCTCACAGGCAGAAACGGCTGCAGAGGGCCCAGACACACATGATGAGTCCGTTTCAAACAGTGTTCACTGCTAAGTGCCATACAACCCTGGATGGTCCAGATGGATGGAGTAGTGGATGGTTGGTGGATGGCCACCACGACCCAACAAGGCTGTGACGTCAGCAAGGAGGTGGCAGTCATGATTTTGGCCAGATTCATGGGGAGAGAGCTGGTCGGCCCCTTTAACCCTTGTGCTATCTTAGATGACCCCCCCCCCCCCCCTTCCATTGAGGTGTTCTCCCTACCATGACAAAGGTGGATAAAGGTGGAAAGATTTCATGTAATCCATGGACACCAGTGAAGATCACAAATCATTGAAGAAAAAAGGTTCAGAGCTCTGTCTAGTGGGTCTAGATGACCCAACTCCCAATGTTTAGGTGCCTAGGATAGAACAAGGGTTACAGTCCCTAAAGGTGTGAAAATGACCTCTGAAAAGTAGGTGGAGCTTAGGAATGATCACTTTCTTCAGTGATACAAAAAGTTCTCAATCGGGTGGAGAAAGTCAAGCAGAAACTCTCCAAAAGCTCACAAGTTCAATGGATGCAAGAATTGTGAAGCTGCTCCAAAATAAAGTGTCCTATGTTCAAACTGAATCTGACATTTGAAGATGTTTTTGATAAATATGACCTAATGCAGCAAATTCAACAAATGACCATTTTCACTTCTTTAGAATCTGTCAAATGTTGTGGAACTCTGCTGTGTGAAATAATGTGGAACAGTGGCTTTGAAGGTATTTAATTCGGAAAACAATTTGCATTGAGGATTTAGAAAACTCCTAGAAAATGTGTCAATGGCAGAATAATTTAGAATGTGCATCAGCGTTAGAAATAAAGGGAAAAAATGTTGTCCTCTGGACAACCTGGCAAGTAATATTTGGTTGTCCTCCCCAATTTTTGGTTGTCCTTCAGTACCAATATTCAACAGCAACTAAACCTGCTCAGATGTCAGTACTTACATCTTTATTTCTTCTATACATCTAATATCAACTGCCTCTAATGATGGACATTTTAAAAAATCTTTAAATATTAAAAACAAACATTTTACTAAATATTGAAGCATCTGGTTACACAAAGTATTGCCAAGAAACTAATATCTTTATAACTAGTATCTTTACACAGATTTAAATATATTTGTTCTTTTTTTACTTTGGTTTTGATAATTGTTGCGTAACCCTTGTTCTATCCTAGGTACTTTAACATTGGGAGTGGGGTCATCTAGACCCACTAGACAGAGCTCTGAACCTTTTTTCTTCAATGATTTGTGATCTTCACTGGTGTCCATGGATTACATGAAATCTTTCCACCTTTGTCATGGTAGGGAGAACACGATGTTTGAAATCTGTTAATGGGCTGATTATTTTGAGCGTGTTTTTGGAGACCTCTAGCGGTCGCCCCAGGTACTGTTGCTCAACACATTTATTTGAATAATCTTTATTGAAAAATGCACACGTAGAAACACAAAGGTTGTAGTATCAGGTGACACAAAGGGATAGGAACCTTTGTATGGGTTGATTTGTGCCTGGAGGGAAGTAAAATAAAAGCAGAACCTGTGTGAAGCTACAAGCGTGTCTCGTGTGTTGGTGATATAAATTATATAAAACTCAGCCACTTGAACATGGTGTCAGAAGTGAACCCAGGAGGGGTTTGAATTGAAGAACTCAGAAAAGAAAAATAATAGTGTGGATTTCGCCGCTCGTAGTCGCCATCGAAGTCCGGGACGGCCGCCATGAGTCGATTCCAGGTTCCCCCACCTCAGAAGTTTTCCTTCAAGGCAGATGACTGGCCTAAGTGGATAAAGCGTTTGGAAAAGTTCCGGATTGCGTCTGGTTTGGAGACTCAAGCCGAGGAGAACCAAGTGAACGCGCTGATTTATTCCATGGGGGAGGAAGCCGAGGATATTCAGGTCTCGCTGCACCTGAGTCCGGAGGAGGCAGTCGACTTCCACACAGTCAAGACAAGGCTGGACACTCATTTCGTGGCTCACAGAAATATAATTTTTGAAAGAGCAAAGTTCAACCAACGACAGCAGGAGATGGAAGAGACGGTCGACAGCTTCCACACTGCGCTGCAATGCCTGGCAGAGCACTGCGGCTACGGCGCTCTTCACAGCGAGATGGTGAGAGACAGATTTGTTGTGGGTTTGAAAGACAAACGATTATCGGAACAACTACAGATGGATCCAGAGCTGACGTTAGAAAAAGCAGTAAATAGAGCGCGACAGAGTGAGCAGGTAAAAAGCCAGGCAGCAAGAGATGCTTCACAGTAACTTCAGAGCGGATGTGCATGTAGATGGCGTGCACGCGCGTCAACACGGCGGCGTGCGTGCGAAGACAAGAGCACCGCCACACCGCCAAAAAGCAAAGACACACACACAGGACACAGTAATTCAGTGCACGAGATGTGGAGATTCAAGAGGACATAGCATGCAGCAATGCCCAGCACGTGAAGCAGTGTGCAATCAGTGCAGGAAAAAGGGACATTATGCAAGAGTCTGCAGAACCAAACAGAGGAAAGACATGAAAATTGCTATGGTGACAGAGGACTCAATTGATGGATTTGCTTTCTTAGGTTCAGTGTCTGATAATGACACAATAAGTCCTTGGATCACAGAAGTAGAGGTGAACAGCCATAGCACAGTGTTTAAAATTGACACTGGAGCTGATGTGACTGCAGTTTCAGAGACGCTGTACAGAGAAGGACAGTTTGGCAAGCTGGAGAAGCCAACGAAAGTCTTACGAGGACCAGGAGGTTCACGGTTACAAGTCCAAGGTATGTTCACAGCTAGCCTTCACAAAAATAACAAGAACACAAAGGAGGACATCTATGTTGTGATCATTCTGGACTCCACGGCGACTGGTAAAAGGGAGTTCCCTAGGCTTTTCAGTGGACTCGGAAAAATGGAGGGAGAGTACAACATTGTGCTGAAGCCGAACGCTCAGCCTTCCTCTTTGTTCACACCAAGACGCATATCTCTTCCCCTTATGCCAAAGGTTAAGGAGGAGTTGACTCGAATGGAGCAGCAGGGGGTCATCTCAAAAGTGGACCAGCCAACTGAGTGGTGTGCACCCATGGTGGTGTTGCCAAATCGCACAGGCAGGGTGAGGATCTGCACTGACCTAACCGAACTGAATAAATCTGTGTTAAGAGAAAAACATCCTCTTCCGTCTGTTGAAAACACATTAGGGCAGCTGGCTGGAGCCAAAGTCTTTTCAAAGTTGGATGCTAATGCTGGATTCTGGCAGATTCCACTATCTAAAGACTCTTCTCTGTTGACTACCTTTATAACTCCTTTTGGACGATACTGCTACAATCGTCTGTGTTTTGGGATCTCGTCTGCACCCGAGCACTTCCAGAAACGAATGTCACGTATCCTGGAGGGTCTCGAAGGAGTTTTGTGTCAGATGGATGACGTTCTCATCTGGGGAACCACACAAGAAAAACATGATGAGAGACTGAGAAGAGCATTATCTCGTCTCCAAGAGGCAGGTGTCACATTAAATGACAAATGTGAGTTTTCAAAAAGCAAGATAAAATTCTTGGGTCAGATTATTGAAGGATCAGGAGTCAGCCCAGACCCTGAAAAGGTTAAAGCCATCACAGGCATGCAGGAGCCTAACAATGTGAGCGAGGTGAGACGTTTTCTTGGAATGGCAAATCACCTTGGAAAGTTTTTGCCTCACCTGGCAGAAAAGACACGCCCTCTGAGAGACCTGCTGAGGAAGTCTAACATGTGGAACTGGGGTTCACAGCAGCAGAAAGCCTTTGAGAGTATCAGAGCTGATCTGACGACACCCCCGGGACTCGCTCTGTATAACCCAAATGCTGAAACGCTGATGTCTGCAGATTCTTCTTCCTGGGGATGGGATGGGCGCGGTTCTCCTCCAACAACAAGAAAATGGAGGATGGAAACCGGTCGCGTATGCGTCCAGAGCTTTGAGCGAAACAGAGCAGCGCTACGCCCAAATTGAGAAGGAGGCGTTGGCCTTGACGTGGGCATGTGAGAGGTTTCAAGAGTTTCTCATCGGGAAATGTTTTCACATGGAAACGGATCACAAACCGTTAGTCCCACTGCTGGGATCAAAGAGATTGGATGAGCTGCCACCCCGCATACAACGCTTACGTATGAGACTGATGAGGTTTTCTTTTACCATCTCTCATGTCGCAGGCAAAAACATCGCAACGGCAGACGTTCTGTCAAGAGATCCTGTTGGAGGGAATGATTCTGACTTATCGGAGGAAGATATCAACCTGTATGTGGACGCGGTCATAAGCAGCCTACCAGCTACTGAGAGCAGGCTTCAGCAAATTAAGACTCATCAGGAGAATGACGTCATGGTTCAGCAACTCAAAAAGTGCTGTGTGGAAGGATGGCCAGATAAATTCTCAGCTGACAGATCCCTGCAGCCTTACTTGCAGTACTCAGGAGATCTCTCAGTTCACAGCGGTTTGCTGCTTTACGGTAGCAGAATAGTGATTCCTGCATCACTGAAGAAGGACATTCTTTCAAAGCTGCATGAAGGACATCTGGGGATAACCAAAATAACCAAACCAAAATAACCAAGAGCCAAGCAGTCAGTTTGGTGGCCAGGTCTCAGTAAAGAGTTAACAGAAATGATAGAAAAATGTGATGTCTGTGCTCGTGAGAGAACAAACCTGAGGGAAACTTTAATTCCTACTGAGTTTCCTACAAGACCATGGTCCACAGTAGGAGCAGACCTGTTTAGTTTGGTTCACAGCATTACCTGATTGTGGTGGACTATCATTCCAGGTATTTTGAGGTGGCCAAGCTGACATCTACAACATCTGAAGGTGTTATTGAACACTTTAAATCTGTGTTCGCACGACACGGCATTCCGGATGAGGTGCGCACGGATAATGGACCACAATTTAGTTCTGAGCACTTCCGTAAATTCGTGCACTGCTGGAACTTCAAACACGTGACTTCAAGCCCGCATTTCCCACAGAGCAATGGTGAGGCGGAACGAGCTGTGAGGACTGTAAAGAATCTTCTCAAGAAGTCTGGGGATCCATATCTTGCTCTCATGGCTTATCGTTCTGCGCCTCCAGCGAATGGATACAGCCCTGCAGAACTTCTGATGGGTAGAAGGATAAGAACGACTGTTCCTATGATTTCTTCTCAGCTTAATCCAGAAGGTGCGGATATGAAGCGGCTGAGGAAGATTGAGCAGAAGTACAGACAAAAGCTTCAGCAAGATTATAACAGCAGACACAGAGCACATGATTTGTCTCAGTTACAGCCTGGAGATCATGTGTGGGTTAAAGGTCTGCAGGAGAGGGGCACGGTTGTTTCGGCTGCAAATACTCCAAGGTCGTACGTCATAGATACACCAAAGGGGGTCCTGCGGAGGAACAGATACCACCTTTCACCAACTCCTGTGGCTCCAGAAACACCTGCTCTTTCTCCCCCGGAAGATACGAGAGGAAGTGTGGCCCCTGAAGAACACGAGTTGGAACAGGAGACTTCAGTGTCTGAGAGACGGTTTCCAGTAAGAGCCAGGGCGCCGCAAGCGTACCTAAAGGACTATGTTTGTTCAAACAATAGGAACTGGGTGAGTTCTGGGGCAGAATAATCCCCACACTCAGATTGAGGATCTGAGTAGTCTATCTCATTCCTCATAGATAGAAGTTTGTGGTTTTATGTTGAAATGCATGGAGTTGTTAATGGTTTCACTAGGATGTGCACTTCATGTTGGTTATGTGTATTGTGTGCTTGGTGACATGAGTGCCATCGATATAGAAGAAGGATTAGCATCTATCATTTTCATAACTCTTTGTATTGCCAAAAAAACTATTTTAATAAATTGGAAAAACAAGAAAAATATAAACATAAGTCAACACAGAAATCTGCTGTTTGATCATATCAGCTTGGAAAAAATGTCAGCCCAAAGCTCAAGTAACTTTGAAAGAATTCAGTCTCTCTGGTCTCCTGTGGTTGACTCCATGACTTAGGGGGTGGAGGGCTTGGTCGTCGCTGCTCCTTGCCCTTCTGCCGTGGTTTGGGGTGGGGGTCGGGGCTTCCGGTGCCTGGCGGGGGCGGTGGGGGGCTCCGTTGGTCGGGGGGTCGGGTCCGGTGCCTGGGTGGGGCGGGCTGGGGCGCTGCGTGGTCCTCTGGGCTTGGGTGTGGGGGTGCGTGGTGGGGGGGTGGGGTGGTGGTCTGGCTTGGCTTGGGGGGGTGGTCCCTTTGCCTGTGCTGGGGGGGGTTGGCGGGGGGCCCTGCTCGGGTGGGGGGGGCCCAGCGGCGCCGGATGGGCTGCCCATCTGCACCTGGGGCTGGGATCGGCCCTTCCCTGGCTCTGGGACGGGACGGGACAACCCTCTCGGGGCCCCCGGTCGCTCTGGGTATCACCCGCTTCGGCTGCGGGGTCTGGGGTGGGGTGGGGTGGGGGGCTTGTCGGCCCTGTCCTGTGGGGGGGCGTTCTGGGGGGGAGGGGGGGCCCATTATTAGTACGGGTCGGGGGGGCTAGCGGGTCGGGGTCTCCGCTGAGGCAATCAGTGGTTGCCTCGGCCGGTTGGCCTCCTCGGTCCCGTCGAGGCCTGACCAGAGCTCTTCTAGGGCCGGCGTCTGGGGGTGGGGGCCTGGGCTTGCTCCGGGGGGGGGCGACGCTTTCTGGCTCCTCTCTCTCTGTGTGGGGTGGGTGGTGCCGGGCCTGGGGTGTCGGCGCCTCCGGGGGTGGGCCCCTGGGCTGGGTGGCCCTGGCCCCTTTGCTGGGGGTGGGCTGGGGGACGGCTGTTTGACCACCGGGGGACAGTCTACCAGCTGTCCCCAACTTACCCCCTTCCTTATATAACCTCATATTAGGGTGAGGGGGTGGGGGGTTTAGCCTGCGATGCGCCTTGGGGGGGGGCTACTTGGGAGTGGCCCCCCTCCTATGGTTGCCGTATGGAGTGGGCCCCCCCTCTTTCGGTTTTATTTGCACCTTAGACACGTAGGGTCCTTGGTAGGGGGGGTGCTTGGACATCACTGCAAGCAAGCAGCAGATGTCCTCCTGGCACCCTACCCGCCAATTTTAACCGCACCTTAGACATTTAGGGCCCCTTGGTGTGGAGGGTGAGGGGACATCACTGTGAGTAATCAGGAGATGTCCCCTTAGTGCCCTACTCGCCAATTTTAACTGCACCCCCCTTAGTACACACACCCCTCCCCCTTCAATATATACATTCAAACATAAACACACACACATGCACACAAACACCCTCTCAAACACCCATACACGCACACACATTTTACAAGGAAGGTGGGACCTGGGTCCATCTGTCCCCTACCCCGTCCCTGGTGGGGGGTGCGGGCCTCTTGGCGATGGCGGCCGTGTCCCTTGGGTGCCGGCTCCCTGGGCCCGGCGGTGCTCTCTCCGCGCGGTGGGGGGGTTCATATTACACCTGAGCCGGGGGTGTTCGTGTCCCTGGGGGGTGGGTCCTGGTCCTTGCCCCTGGGCGCTGGGCCCCGCCAAACTTCCAACATGGCCGAGCCTGGTCGGGCCATATTTATAACATCCCTTATGGGCCGCCCTTTTTTCCCCGGGGTTCCCCCCTCCTGGGCGGGGGCGGCGGGCCCCTGCCTTGCTCCTACCTGGACCAACCGTGGGCCGGGTGGGTGGCTGCCTGGAGTGCGGAGCGGGTCTCCCTTGGGGGGTCCTGGCTCGTACCTGGGGTCGGGGCGGGGGGATGCCCGGAACTCCTGGGTGGTGGTGGGGTGCTCGTCTGGGGCTGTGGGCGTCCCTCTCCGGTGGGGCCCTGCGTTGGGCTCTTCCGGCGCGGCGGGGGGCTGCTTTCCTGGCTGGGCTGGGGCGGCGCTCTCTTTCCCTCTGCGCCTCCCTGCTCTCTGGCTCTGGGGGCCTCGCGGCGGTCCTGCTGGCCCTGGCCTGGGTGGCGGTCTTGGTCGCCCGGGGGGCGGTTGTTCCCTGCCTGTTCCCGTGTGGCGCTGGGGGAATTCCGGCTGCCGCTGCTGCTGCGGCGGGGGTATGGGTGTGGGGGTGGCTGGGCGCTCCTCCTTCTTTTCACATTCCACCATCCATTTTAGAAGAACATAAACACTCACCTGAGCACAGGTGTTAGCTCACCTTTGCACTAATAGTTTGCATGATTGAATGAATGAAAGATTTCACACTAGTTGGTTTAAAGGCATAGGTATGCGTTCGTGAACACTATCTGTTTTGTGTGCATGCTGACATGTGGACATTTCTGCGGTTAGCAGGTGTGTTGATAATATTTGAGTGTGTGTGAACAGGCCCCGCCCTTTTTGTACTACATTTGAACCGTACCGTAACGATAAACAACCAGTAAACCTGTCTGCTCTATGCTGCTTCATGGTCTTACCCCCCTTCCCCTCCTATTATCACCCTCCTACCCCCCCCCTCTCTCTAACGTCCCTCTCTCTTGTTCCCCTCTTTCCTTTTCCGTCCGGTCCAACACCAAAGATTTTCAAACATGATTGAAATTAATAAAGTTTGGCCTCAATTACAAAAGGGGTTTATTCAGACATACCTTTGGTTTGTCTGAAGATGAATAACCCCTCTTGTTAGAATAAAATATGTCCAACACAAGAGGCCCTCAGCTCTCATCTGTTTGCCTAGCTGTTGGACAGGACAAGTTAAAAAAAAAAAAAAAAAAAAAAAAAAAAAAAAAAAAAAAGACAACCATCAGGTTGATTTTTGGTTGTCCTCCGTGAAATCTGGGTGTCTCGGACAACAGGATAACCGCTTATTTCGAACGCTGACTATCTTATCAGAAGAATTGGCTCGCCTGCTGGACACCCGTATGAACTGAAGGGCAGTCCCATTCCTAACCCATAGAGTTAAAGCTGATGTCAGTCCAGCCTCAGCTTTTCTGGGAAGGCTGTCCACGAGGTTGAGGACTGTTTCTAGGAATGTCTGACCTTTCTTCCAGAAGGTCATTGGTGAGGTCACACTCTGATGGTGGTGGAGAAGGCCTGGCTCTCAGTCTCTGCTCTAATTCATCCCAAAGGTGTTCTATGGGGTTCAGGTCAGGACACTGTGCAGGTCATCACACCAGACTCTGTCCTCCATGTCTTCATGGACCTTTGGTCACTGCTGCTCAGTCATGGCAGAAGAGGAAGGGGCCGCTCCAAACTGTTCCCTCAAGGTTGGGATCATGGAATTGTCCACAATGTATTGGTGTCCTGAAGCATTCAGAGTTCCTTTCACTGGACGTAAGCCCAAGTCCTGAAAAACAAGCCCACACCATAATACCTCCTCCACCGAATTTCTCTCGTGGCACAATGCCGTCCCAGATGTATCGTTGTCCTGGCAACCTTCAAACCCAGACTTGTCCATCAGATTTCCAGATGGAAAAGTCTGATTCATCCCTCCAGAGACGGCGTCTCCGCTGCCCTGGCGTCCAGTGGCGGCGTGATTTCCACCGCCGCATCCACGCTTTGCATTGTACTTGACGTGCGTTTGGATGCAGCTGCTCGGCCGTGGAAACCCGTTCCATGAAGCTCTCTGCGTGCTGGACTTGGACTGAGCTGAAGGTCACATGACGTCTGGAGCTCTGCAGCAACTGACTGCAGAAAGTTGACCTTTCTTTGACCTTTAGCATCCTCTGACCCCTCTCCATCAGGTTAGTGGTCGACCACTTGGAGGCTGAGCTGCTGTTGTTCCCAAACTCTGATAGAACTGACAGCTTCTCCCTATGTTGAAGTTGGACTCCACCTGCTGATCGAGTCATTGAACACGTCACGTGGCCAAGAGCCAAGTCCCTGATTGGTTGACGTGATTCGTTAACCTCACCAAAGTTAGTGTTTTAACTCCAGACAAACTGCGACACCAAATCGTACCGCAAGGTCTCTGATCACGGCTGTACTTTGGCTAAATATTAAAACTGGACGCCTCTGCGGCGCCAATCACGTTGATTGTGAAAACAGCATCAGAGCCTCCAAGTTCAGCTTCAGCATCAGTTCTATTGATGTGTCAAAATCATCAGGAAAAACTCCTCCACCTCATCAAAGGGTGGAGCTTCAGAGAAGAACAGACGGAGGCGGAGAAGTCTGCAGCAGGTCAAAGCCAGCTCTTCAAACTCTTTATTTCTCAAACCTGAACTGTTGCTCTAAAACAAAGGAGTGTGACTAAAGGCTACTGTAGCCGTAACAGACGCCGCAGACCCAAAGGCTTTCTTCAAAGCTTCTGAATCAGAATGGAAGAGGCTCCGCCTCCTCCGTTGCAGATGCTCGCCAGCCCAAACTGACCAGTTTTCAGGTTGTGGACCATGTGACCCACGATCCTCGCTCCAGACATCCTGTGGAGTA
The DNA here is from genome assembly GCF_053564925.1 of Oryzias latipes. Lineage (NCBI taxonomy): Eukaryota > Metazoa > Chordata > Actinopteri > Beloniformes > Adrianichthyidae > Oryzias > Oryzias latipes. Next base: position 31,988,194 of record NC_136250.1, read on the forward strand.
GAAGTGTGCAGTAGTGATTTTAGTGAGCACTGAAGGACACTGGTTCTATCAGGAACCAGGACAAGTGACCTCTGACCTTCCCTCCCTCTGATGTGACCATTCTATTGACAGAAAAACCTTTTGGATCAGCACCACCGTGTAAAACCCATGAACCAAAAGTTCAGCACTACCAGCTCATGAAATAAAGGGATTGTGTTTAAAATGCTTTAGTTTTTCACATTTTTCTGCAATCTTTTTGTTCAACCCATGGAATAAAAGCTGAAAGTCTGCACTTCAATGGCATCTGAGTTGTTTGATTTCAAATTCACGGTGTTAATGTACAGAAACTAAAGTAGAAAGAATGTGTCTCTGTCCAAAGATTTATGGTCTGACTGTCTTCCTGGCTGTCATGTTTGAGCAGATCAACGGAAATAAATGTGTCGTGTTTAGACACGTTTTTCTAGTTATTGTCAATCACTGATGAGAATTGTGGAAAACAATTACCATTGATATGTGAGCAATCAGTTCATAGTCTTCAAATACCTGCTGCTAATTATCTATAGCTGTCTGGTTTGTTTTTTGGGGACATTTGCAGTAAAAGTTGCTGATCCTTGATCTAGACGGACCAAAATCCTTTCCCGGCCACGCCTCTCCGCAGTAGAACCGGACTCAGGAGGGTCAAAGGTCAGGAGAATCGTCTCCAGGTGTTCTGCAGCCGTGATGAAGGCTCCGTTTGCATCAGCTGCTTACCCAATGGGGTGTCCCAGAGAGACTGCCCCCCCATTGATGTTGACCTTGGTGGGGTCGATGTCCAGCATCTTGATGTTGGCTAGAACCACCACGCTGAAGGCTTCGTTGATCTCCCACATGGAAACGTCCTCCTTGGTCAGCCCTGCAGCCTTCAGCACCTGCAGTGATGTCATCAGCAAAGGTGGACTTCAAAGAGCAGCTTAGGGACACTCACACGCCCTCTACAGAACGACGTTTTTGCTCTTCCTAAACGTCCGTCTACGTAGGAGGTCTGATGGTCCACATAGTTCTCCATGTTTGAGCGTCAGGACGTCCTCTTCTGAGCTTCTGTTGGTAACCGGGCCCTGATGGACCTAGACGTGCAGAGGGGAACCAATGCAAAGAACCAGAACCTCCTGGACGAGCTTCCGTCTCCTCAAGGAGTAGCTGAGGTTTTTTAACATGTTGTGATTTGATTGTGGATTTTTTATCTGTACAGTGTCCTTGGAAAGGCGCTTTGAAACCAAATGTATTATTATTATTATTATAGAGGGGGGGTCTCTAGCCATGAGAGACACCTTTGTGAAGCGGGGAGGGGGGTCTGGACCAGGGCTGGTGTTTATCACTGATTCTGTTACTTCAGGATAAAGTGGAAACAAACAAACATTTCTTTTCTGACGGCTTTTAGGCTTTTTCTAAGTGTTCAAATGACCAACGACTTTGACCACTCACTGATCACTGACTGGCCAAAGCCCGGCGGCTAAAAGCCTTTTGCCGCTCAGCCGATGGATGTTTGTGGCGTTTCCTCACCTTTGGCACGGCGAAGGCAGGAGCGATGGGAAAATCGATGGGAGCCACTGCAGCGTCTGCAAAGGCTTGGAGAAAACAGCAGCTTACAACCAGAAAGACCTCCTGTGCTGCCACACGGGGCGGGGTGGGGGCGGGAGCTTACCCACAATCCTGGCCAGCGGCACCACGCCCAGGCGGCCTGCCGCCGCCGCCGTCATCAGCACCAGAGCCGCAGCGCCGTCGTTCAGAGTGCTGGCGTTTGCTGCAGTCACCGTGCCTAAACATGATAGAAAATGACCCATCCTCCAGGTTTCTCAAAGTACAAATACTTGAGTAATCTGATTAATCAAGAGTAGCAGTTATTGTATTATAGACGAAAGATCCTTTCAAACTAAAGTGTTTGAGTGATGCAGAGCAATCAGTCATTGTAACAGTGACCTTATGACCCGTGGAGGGTCATGAGGTCACTGTTACCGTAACCTTTTTCAGTTCAGCCGCTCCTCCCTGACCCTGGAGGGGTCAGGGAGGAGCGGCTGCACCTAAAGGGGAGCACAGGCGTGTCGTTCCCTTGAAGCAAAATCAAAATGTCAGTTTGACAGCAGTGTCTTCCCTGTAACAGCAGAAGCCGCAGTGCTCGCACTATTCACAGTTTATTCTTTAGTGATGATAAATATTCAAATGTACCACCAGTTCAATCATTTTCAGAGCTTTAATTAAGCTTTGTTTTGTTAAAATTGGTTAAGAAATGAGGGAGCTAGCCTGAAGTTTGTGGTTGATGCCTGCGTGTCCTAAACTGGAACAGCAGGGTTCGGTTGGATGGCACGGCGCCACACGTGCACGTCACTGTATATACAAGCCAAGGTCAATCTAGTGATATATATGGAGTCTGTGACAGACTGGAGGCCATCATCACCCAACAGTAGCTGGGATAGGCCCATGACCCCGTGACCCCCAAAGGGATGGCTGGACGTGCCGGCCAGAGCATCTGCTACTCGTCTTTTGAAAATAGATTTGCTGCTCATGAATGTGGATTCCTGTCAGCTACCGTTCTCCTTCAGGAACACCGGCCTCAGTTTGGGGACCTTGCTGAAGTCCACGCGCCTCCACTCCTCATCTTCGGACACCACCACGTCCTGCTTGCCTGCAGACAGACCAGCTGTTTGGTGTTTTCTCAGGGTCCATCCATGACCACAAACAGGTGAGCAAGCTCCCAGTACCTTTCTGGGGAATGCTAACCGGAACAATCTCCTTGGCAAACACACCAGCCTCATACGCTGCTCTGCTGCGACTGTATGAGCTGATGGCGAAGGCGTCCTGCTCCTCTCTGCTGATGCGGCTGTTCTTGGCTGTGTTTTCTGCACAGTTGCCCTGACAACCACACAGGTCAACAGGCGGTTACCTCCAAAAACGTGACTATGTGTGACCTCAAATCAGCTGAAGACAGCTACCATGTGGAACTTGTTATAAACGTCTGTGAGTCCATCCTTGACTATCAGGTCCTCCATCTTCACCCCCCCGTAGGCTGGGGTCTCTCTGGCCATCACGTATGGGACGTTGGACATGCTCTCCATGCCTCCAGCCACCATCACGTCCTAAAAGCAAATGATTCCTCCGCTGGTGAGGGTCAGGACGCTGAGACAGCTGACACACAACAATAACACAAACTAACCTGACACACAACAGTAACACAAACTAAGCTGACATCAGTAACACAAACTAAGCTGACACACAACAATAACACAAACTAAGCTGACACACAACAGTAACACAAACTAAGCTGACACACAACAGTAACACAAACTAAGCTGACATCAGTAACACAAACTAAGCTGACACACAACAATAACACAAACTAACCTGACACACAACAGTAACACAAACTAAGCTGACACAACAATAACACAAACTAAGCTGACACACAACAGTAACACAAACTAAGCTGACATCAGTAACACAAACTAAGCTGACACACAACAATAACACAAACTAACCTGACACACAACAGTAACACAAACTAAGCTGACACACAACAATAACACAAACTAAGCTGACATCAGTAACACAAACTAAGCTGACACACAACAATAACACAAACTAAGCTGACACACAACAGTAACACAAACTAAGCTGACATCAGTAACACAAAGTAAGCTGACACACAACAGTAACACAAAGTAAGCTGACACACATCAGTAACACAAACTAAGCTGACACACATCAGTAACACAAACTAAGCTGACACACAACAGTAAAACAAACTAAGCTGACACACAACAATAACACAAACTAAGCTGACATCAGTAACACAAACTAAGCTGACACACAACAGTAAAACAAACTAAGCTGACACACAACAATAACACAAACTAAGCTGACATCAGTAACACAAACTAAGCTGACACACAACAGTAAAACAAACTAAACTGACACAACAATAACACAAACTAAGCTGACATCAGTAACACAAACTAAGCTGACACACAACAGTAACACAAACTAAGCTGACACACAACAATAAAACAAACTAAGCTGACACACAACAATAACACAAACTAACCTGACACACAACAGTAACACAAACTAAGCTGACACACAACAGTAACACAAACTAAGCTGACACACAACAATAACACAAACTAAGCTGACACACAACAGTAACACAAACTAAGCTGACATCAGTAACACAAACTAAGCTGACACACAACAATAACACAAACTAAGCTGACACACAACAGTAACACAAACTAAGCTGACACACAACAGTAACACAAACTAAGCTGACATCAGTAACACAAACTAAGCTGACACACAACAATAACACAAACTAACCTGACACACAACAGTAACACAAACTAAGCTGACACACAACAATAACACAAACTAAGCTGACACACAACAGTAACACAAACTAAGCTGACATCAGTAACACAAACTAAGCTGACACACAACAATAACACAAACTAACCTGACACACAACAGTAACACAAACTAAGCTGACACACAACAATAACACAAACTAACCTGACACACAACAGTAACACAAACTAAGCTGACACACAACAATAACACAAACTAAGCTGACATCAGTAACACAAACTAAGCTGACACACAACAATAACACAAACTAAGCTGACACACAACAGTAACACAAACTAAGCTGACATCAGTAACACAAAGTAAGCTGACACACAACAGTAACACAAAGTAAGCTGACACACATCAGTAACACAAACTAAGCTGACACACATCAGTAACACAAACTAAGCTGACACACAACAGTAAAACAAACTAAGCTGACACACAAAAATAACACAAACTAAGCTGACATCAGTAACACAAACTAAGCTGACACACAACAGTAAAACAAACTAAGCTGACACACAACAATAACACAAACTAAGCTGACATCAGTAACACAAACTAAGCTGACACACAACAGTAAAACAAACTAAACTGACACACAACAATAACACAAACTAAGCTGACATCAGTAACACAAACTAAGCTGACACACAACAGTAACACAAACTAAACTGACACACAACAATAAAACAAACTAAGCTGACACACAACAATAACACAAACTAACCTGACACACAACAGTAACACAAACTAAGCTGACACACAACAGTAACACAAACTAAGCTGACACACAACAATAACACAAACTAAGCTGACACACAACAGTAACACAAACTAAGCTGACATCAGTAACACAAACTAAGCTGACACACAACAATAACACAAACTAAGCTGACACACAACAGTAACACAAACTAAGCTGACACACAACAGTAACACAAACTAAGCTGACATCAGTAACACAAACTAAGCTGACACACAACAATAACACAAACTAACCTGACACACAACAGTAACACAAACTAAGCTGACACACAACAATAACACAAACTAAGCTGACACACAACAGTAACACAAACTAAGCTGACATCAGTAACACAAACTAAGCTGACACACAACAATAACACAAACTAACCTGACACACAACAGTAACACAAACTAAGCTGACACACAACAATAACACAAACTAACCTGACACACAACAGTAACACAAACTAAGCTGACACACAACAATAACACAAACTAAGCTGACATCAGTAACACAAACTAAGCTGACACACAACAATAACACAAACTAAGCTGACACACAACAATAACACAAACTAAGCTGACACACAACAGTAACACAAACTAAGCTGACATCAGTAACACAAAGTAAGCTGACACACAACAGTAACACAAAGTAAGCTGACAAACATCAGTAACACAAACTAAGCTGACACACATCAGTAACACAAACTAAGCTGACACACAACAGTAAAACAAACTAAGCTGACACACAACAATAACACAAACTAAGCTGACATCAGTAACACAAACTAAGCTGACACACAACAGTAAAACAAACTAAGCTGACACACAACAATAACACAAACTAAGCTGACATCAGTAACACAAACTAAGCTGACACACAACAGTAAAACAAACTAAGCTGACACACAACAATAACACAAACTAAGCTGACACACAACAATAGAACAAACTAAGCTGACACACAACAGTAACACAAACTAAGCTGACACACAACAATAACACAAACTAAGCTGACACACATCAGTAACACAAACTAAGCTGACATCAGTAACACAAACTAAGCTGACACACAACAATAACACAAAGTAAGCTGACACACAACAATAACACAAACTAAGCTGACACACAACAGTAACACAAACTAAGCTGACACACAACAATAACACAAACTAACCTGACACACAACAATAACACAAACTAAGCTGACATCAGTAACACAAACTAAGCTGACACACAACAATAACACAAACTAAGCTGACACACAACAATAACACAAACTAAGCTGACACACAACAATAACACAAACTAAGCTGACACACAACAATTACACAAACTAAGCTGACACACAACGGTAACACAAACTAAGCTGACACACAACAGTAAAACAAACTAAGCTGACACACAACAGTAACACAAACTAAGCTGACACACAACAGTAACACAAACTAAGCTGACATCAGTAACACAAACTAAGCTGACACACAACAATAACACAAAGTAAGCTGACACACAACAGTAACACAAAGAAAGCTGACATCAGTAACATAAACTAAGCTGACACACAACAATAACACAAAGTAAGCTGACATCAGTAACACAAACTAAGCTGACACACAACAATAACACAAACTAAGCTGACACACAACAATAACACAAACTAAGCTGACACACAACAATAACACAAACTAAGCTGACACACATCAGTAACACAAACTAAGCTGACACACAACAATAACACAAACTAAGCTGACACACAACAGTAACACAAACTAAGCTGACACACAACAGTAACACAAACTAAGCTGACACACATCAGTAACACAAACTAAGCTGACACACAACAATAACACAAACTAAGCTGACACACAACAATAACACAAACTAAGCTGACACACAACAATTACACAAACTAAGCTGACACACAACGGTAACACAAACTAAGCTGACACACAACAGTAAAACAAACTAAGCTGACACACAACAGTAACACAAACTAAGCTGACACACAACAATAACACAAACTAAGCTGACACACAACAGTAACACAAACTAAGCTGACACACAACAATAACACAAACTAAGCTGACACACAACAGTAACACAAAGAAAGCTGACATCAGTAACACAAACTAAGCTGACACACAACAATAACACAAAGTAAGCTGACATCAGTAACACAAACTAAGCTGACACACAACAATAACACAAACTAAGCTGACACACAACAATAACACAAACTAAGCTGACATCAGTAACACAAACTAAGCTGACACACAACAATAACACAAACTAAGCTGACACACAACAATAACACAAACTAAGCTGACATCAGTAACACAAACTAAGCTGACACACAACAATAACACAAAGTAAGCTGACACACAACAATAACACAAACTAAGCTGACACACAACAGTAACACAAACTAAGCTGACACACAACAATAACACAAACTAAAATGACACACAACAATAACACAAACTAAGCTGACACACAACAGTAACACAAAGAAAGCTGACATCAGTAACACAAACTAAGCTGACACACAACAATAACACAAAGTAAGCTGACACACAACAGTAACACAAAGAAAGCTGACATCAGTAACACAAACTAAGCTGACACACATCAGTAACACAAACTAAGCTGACACACATCAGTAACACAAACTAAGCTGACACACAACAGTAACACAAACTAAGCTGACACACAACAATAACACAAACTAAGCTGACACACAACAATAACACAAACTAAGCTGACACACATCAGTAACACAAACTAAGCTGACATCAGTAACACAAACTAAGCTGACACACAACAATAACACAAACTAAGCTGACACACAACAATAACACAAACTAAGCTGACACACAACAGTAACACAAACTAAGCTGACACACAACAATAACACAAACTAAGCTGACACACAACAATAACACAAACTAAGCTGACACACAACAATAACACAAACTAAGCTGACACACAACAAGAACACAAACTAAGCTGACATCAGTAACACAAACTAAGCTGACACACAACAGTAAAACAAACTAAGCTGACACACAACAGTAACACAAACTAAGCTGACACACAACAGTAACACAAACTAAGCTGACATCAGTAACACAAACTAAGCTGACACACAACAAGAACACAAAGTAAGCTGACACACAACAATAACACAAAGTAAGCTGACACACAACAATAACACAAACTAAGCTGACACACAACAGTAACACAAAGTAAGCTGACACACAACAGTAACACAAAGAAAGCTGACATCAGTAACACAAACTAAGCTGACACACTACAATAACACAAAGTAAGCTGACACACAACAGTAACACAAATAAAGCTGACATCAGTAACACAAACTAAGCTGACACACATCAGTAACACAAACTAAGCTGACACACAACAGTAACACAAAGTAAGCTGACAAACAACAGTAACACAAACTAAGCTGACACACAACAATAACACAAACTAAGCTGACACACATCAGTAACACAAACTAAGCTGACACACAACAGTAACACAAAGTAAGCTGACAACAGTAACACAAAGTAAGCTGACATCAGTAACACAAACTAAGCTGACACACAACAATAACACAAACTAAGCTGACACACAACAATAACACAAACTAAGCTGACATCAGTAACACAAACTAAGCTGACACACATCAGTAACACAAACTAAGCTGACACACAACAATAACACAAACTAAGCTGACACACAACAATAACACAAACTAAGCTGACACACAACAGTAAAACAAACTAAGCTGACACACAACAGTAACACAAAGTAAGCTGACACACAACAGTAACACAAACTAAGCTGACATCAGTAACACAAACTAAGCTGACACACAACAATAACACAAAGTAAGCTGACACACAACAGTAACACAAAGAAAGCTGACATCAGTAACACAAACTAAGCTGACACACAACAGTAACACAAACTAAGCTGACACACAACAATAACACAAACTAAGCTGACACACAACAATAACACAAAGTAAGCTGACACACAACAGTAACACAAAGAAAGCTGACATCAGTAACACAAACTAAGCTGACACACAACAATAACACAAAGTAAGCTGACATCAGTAACACAAACTAAGCTGACACACAACAATAACACAAACTAAGCTGACACACAACAATAACACAAAGTAAGCTGACACACAACAGTAACACAAAGAAAGCTGACATCAGTAACACAAACTAAGCTGACACACAACAATAACACAAAGTAAGCTGACACACATCAGTAACACAAACTAAGCTGACACACAACAGTAACACAAAGTAAGCTGACATCAGTAACACAAAGTAAGCTGACACACAACAGTAACACAAAGTAAGCTGACACACATCAGTAACACAAACTAAGCTGACATCAGTAACACAAACTAAGCTGACACACAACAATAACACAAACTAAGCTGACACACAACAGTAACACAAACTAAGCTGACACACAACAGTAACACAAACTAAGCTGACATCAGTAACACAAACTAAGCTGACACACAACAATAACACAAACTAACCTGACACACAACAATAACACAAACTAAGCTGACACACAACAATAACACAAACTAAGCTGACATCAGTAACACAAACAAAGCTGACACACAACAATAACACAAACTAAGCTGACATCAGTAACACAAACTAAGCTGACACATAACAATAACACAAAGTAAGCTGACACACAACAGTAACACAAAGAAAGCTGACATCAGTAACACAAACTAAGCTGACACACATCAGTAAAACAAACTAAGCTGACACACAACAATAACACAAACTAAGCTGACACACAACAATAACACAAACTAAGCTGACATCAGTAGCACAAACTAAGCTGACACACATCAGTAACACAAACTAAGCTGACACACAATAACACAAACTAAGCTGACACACAACAGTAAAACAAACTAAGCTGACACACAACAGTAACACAAAGTAAGCTGACACACAACAATAACACAAACTAAGCTGACATCAGTAGCACAAACTAAGCTGACACACAACAATAACACAAACTAAGCTGACACACAATAACACAAACTAAGCTGACACACAACAGTAAAACAAACTAAGCTGACACACAACAGTAACACAAAGTAAGCTGACACACAACAGTAACACAAACTAAGCTGACATCAGTAACACAAACTAAGCTGACACACAACAATAACACAAAGTAAGCTGACACACAACAGTAACACAAAGAAAGCTGACATCAGTAACACAAACTAAGCTGACACACAACAGTAACACAAACTAAGCTGACACACAACAATAACACAAACTAAGCTGACACACAACAATAACACAAAGTAAGCTGACACACAACAGTAACACAAAGAAAGCTGACATCAGTAACACAAACTAAGCTGACACACAACAATAACACAAAGTAAGCTGACACACAACAGTAACACAAAGAAAGCTGACATCAGTAACACAAACTAAGCTGACACACATCAGTAACACAAACTAAGCTGACATCAGTAACACAAACTAAGCTGACACACAACAGTAACACAAACTAAGCTGACACACAACAATAACACAAACTAAGCTGACACACAACAATAACACAAACTAAGCTGACACACAACAATAACACAAACTAAGCTGACACACAACAATAACACAAACTAAGCTGACACACAACAATAACACAAACTAAGCTGACACACAACGGTAACACAAACTAAGCTGACACACAACAGTAAAACAAACTAAGCTGACACACAACAGTAACACAAACTAAGCTGACACACAACAGTAACACAAACTAAGCTGACACACAACAGTAACACAAACTAAGCTGACACACAACAGTAACACAAAGTAAGCTGACATCAGTAACACAAACTAAGCTGACACACAACAGTAACACAAAGTAAGCTGACATCAGTAACACAAACTAAGCTGACACACAACAATAACACAAACTAAGCTGACATCAGTAACACAAACTAAGCTGACACACAACAGTAACACAAAGTAAGCTGACACACATCAGTAACACAAAGTAAGCTGACACACAACAGTAACACAAACTAAGCTGACACACAACAATAACACAAACTAAGCTGACACACAACAATAACACAAACTAAGCTGACACACATCAGAAACACAAAGTAAGCTGACACACAACAGTAACACAAACTAAGCTGACACACAACAATAACACAAACTAAGCTGACACACAACAATAACACAAACTAAGCTGACATCAGTAACACAAAGTAAGCTGACATCAGTAACACAAAGTAAGCTGACACACAACAGTAACACAAAGTAAGCTGACACACAACAGTAACACAAAGTAAGCTGACATCAGTAACACAAAGTAAGCTGACACACAACAGTAACACAAAGTAAGCTGACACACAACAGTAACACAAAGAAAGCTGACATCAGTAACACAAACTAAGCTGACACACATCAGTAACACAAACAAAGCTGACATCAGTAACACAAACTAAGCTGACACACAACAGTAACACAAAGAAAGCTGACATCAGTAACACAAACTGAGCTGACACACATCAGTAACACAAACAAAGCTGACATCAGTAACACAAACTAAGCTGACACACAACAGTAACACAAAGTAAGCTGACACACAACAATAACACAAACTAAGCTGACACACAACAATAACACAAACTAAGCTGACACATATCAGTAACACAAACTAAGCAGACACACAACAATAACACAAACTAAGCTGACACACAACAGTAACACAAACTAAGCTGACACACAACAGTAAAACAAACTAAGCTGACACACAACAAAAACACAAACTAAGCTGACACACAACAGTAACACAAACTAAGCTGACACACAACAATAACACAAACTAAGCTGACACACAACAGTAACACAAAGAAAGCTGACATCAGTAACACAAACTAAGCTGACACACAACAATAACACAAAGTAAGCTGACATCAGTAACACAAACTAAGCTGACACACAACAGTAACACAAAGTAAGCTGACACACATCAGTAACACAAAGTAAGCTGACACACAACAGTAACACAAACTAAGCTGACACACAACAATAACACAAACTAAGCTGACACACAACAATAACACAAACTAAGCTGACATCAGTAACACAAACTAAGCTGACACACAACAGTAACACAAAGTAAGCTGACACACATCAGTAACACAAAGTAAGCTGACACACAACATTAACACAAACTAAGCTGACACACATCAGTAACACAAACTAAGCTGACACACAACAGTAACACAAACTAAGCTGACACACAACAGTAACACAAACTAAGCTGACAAACATCAGTAACACAAACTAAGCTGACACACATCAGTACCACAAACTAAGCTGACACACAACAATAACACAAACTAAGCTGACACACAACAGTAACACAAACTAAGCTGACACACAACAGTAACACAAACTAAGCTGACACACATCAGTAACACAAACTAAGCTGACACACAACAGTAACACAAACTAAGCTGACATCAGTAACACAAACTAAGCTGACACACAACAATAACACAAACTAAGCTGACACACAACAATAACACAAACTAAGCTGACACACATCAGTAACACAAACTAAGCTGACACACAACAGTAACACAAACAAACCTGACACACAACAGTAACACAAACTAAGCTGACATCAGTAACACAAACTAAGCTGACACACAACAATAACACAAACTAAGCTGACATCAGTAACACAAACTAAGCTGACACACAACAGTAACACAAACTAAGCTGACATCAGTAACACAAACTAAGCTGACACACATCAGTAACACAAACTAAGCTGACACACAACAATAACACAAACTAAGCTGACATCAGTAACACAAACTAAGCTGACACACAACAATAACACAAACTAAGCTGACACACATCAGTAACACAAAGTAAGCTGACACACAACAGTAACACAAACTGAGCTAACACACAACAATAACACAAACTAAGCTGACATCAGTAACACAAACTAAGCTGACACACAACAGTAACACAAACTAAGCTGACACACAACAGTAACACAAACTAAGCTGACATCAGTAACACAAACTAAGCTGACACACAACAGTAACACAAAGTAAGCTGACATCATTAACACAAACTAAGCTGACACACAACAGTAACACAAACTAAGCTGACATCAGTAACACAAACTAAGCTGACATCAGTAACACAAAGTAAGCTGACACACAACAGTAACACAAAGTAAGCTGACACACAACAGTAACACAAACTAAGCTGACACACAACAATAACACAAACTAAGCTGACATCAGTAACACAAACTAAGCTGACACACAACAGTAACACAAACTAAGCTGACACACAACAGTAACACAAACTAAGCTGACATCAGTAACACAAACTAAGCTGACACACAACAGTAACACAAAGTAAGCTGACATCAGTAACACAAACTAAGCTGACACACAACAGTAACACAAACTAAGCTGACATCAGTAACACAAACTAAGCTGACACACAACAATAACACAAACTAAGCTGACATCAGTAACACAAAGTAAGCTGACACACAACAGTAACACAAAGTAAGCTGACACACAACAGTAACACAAACTAAGCTGACACACAACAATAACACAAACTAAGCTGACATCAGTAACACAAACAAAGCTGACACACAACAATAACACAAACTAAGCTGACATCAGTAACACAAACTAAGCTGACACATAACAATAACACAAAGTAAGCTGACACACAACAGTAACACAAAGAAAGCTGACATCAGTAACACAAACTAAGCTGACACACATCAGTAAAACAAACTAAGCTGACACACAACAATAACACAAACTAAGCTGACACACAACAATAACACAAACTAAGCTGACATCAGTAGCACAAACTAAGCTGACACACATCAGTAACACAAACTAAGCTGACACACAACAATAACACAAACTAAGCTGACACACAACAATAACACAAACTAAGCTGACACACAACAGTAAAACAAACTAAGCTGACACACAACAGTAACACAAAGTAAGCTGACACACAACAGTAACACAAACTAAGCTGACATCAGTAACACAAACTAAGCTGACACACAACAATAACACAAAGTAAGCTGACACACAACAGTAACACAAAGAAAGCTGACATCAGTAACACAAACTAAGCTGACACACAACAGTAACACAAACTAAGCTGACACACAACAATAACACAAACTAAGCTGACACACAACAATAACACAAAGTAAGCTGACACACAACAGTAACACAAAGAAAGCTGACATCAGTAACACAAACTAAGCTGACACACAACAATAACACAAAGTAAGCTGACACACAACAGTAACACAAAGAAAGCTGACATCAGTAACACAAACTAAGCTGACACACATCAGTAACACAAACTAAGCTGACATCAGTAACACAAACTAAGCTGACACACAACAGTAACACAAACTAAGCTGACACACAACAATAACACAAACTAAGCTGACACACAACAATAACACAAACTAAGCTGACACACAACAATAACACAAACTAAGCTGACACACAACAATAACACAAACTAAGCTGACACACAACAATAACACAAACTAAGCTGACACACAACGGTAACACAAACTAAGCTGACACACAACAGTAAAACAAACTAAGCTGACACACAACAGTAACACAAACTAAGCTGACACACAACAGTAACACAAACTAAGCTGACACACAACAGTAACACAAACTAAGCTGACACACAACAGTAACACAAAGTAAGCTGACATCAGTAACACAAACTAAGCTGACAAACAACAGTAACACAAAGTAAGCTGACAAACAACAGTAACACAAAGTAAGCTGACATCAGTAACACAAACTAAGCTGACACACAACAATAACACAAACTAAGCTGACATCAGTAACACAAACTAAGCTGACACACAACAGTAACACAAAGTAAGCTGACACACATCAGTAACACAAAGTAAGCTGACACACAACAGTAACACAAACTAAGCTGACACACAACAATAACACAAACTAAGCTGACACACAACAATAACACAAACTAAGCTGACACACATCAGTAACACAAAGTAAGCTGACACACAACAGTAACACAAACTAAGCTGACACACAACAATAACACAAACTAAGCTGACACACAACAATAACACAAACTAAGCTGACATCAGTAACACAAAGTAAGCTGACATCAGTAACACAAAGTAAGCTGACACACAACAGTAACACAAAGTAAGCTGACACACAACAGTAACACAAAGTAAGCTGACATCAGTAACACAAAGTAAGCTGACACACAACAGTAACACAAAGTAAGCTGACACACAACAGTAACACAAAGAAAGCTGACATCAGTAACACAAACTAAGCTGACACACATCAGTAACACAAACAAAGCTGACATCAGTAACACAAACTAAGCTGACACACAACAGTAACACAAAGAAAGCTGACATCAGTAACACAAACTGAGCTGACACACATCAGTAACACAAACAAAGCTGACATCAGTAACACAAACTAAGCTGACACACAACAGTAACACAAAGTAAGCTGACACACAACAATAACACAAACTAAGCTGACACACAACAATAACACAAACTAAGCTGACACATATCAGTAACACAAACTAAGCAGACACACAACAATAACACAAACTAAGCTGACACACAACAGTAACACAAACTAAGCTGACACACAACAGTAAAACAAACTAAGCTGACACACAACAAAAACACAAACTAAGCTGACACACAACAGTAACACAAACTAAGCTGACACACAACAATAACACAAACTAAGCTGACACACAACAGTAACACAAAGAAAGCTGACATCAGTAACACAAACTAAGCTGACACACAACAATAACACAAAGTAAGCTGACATCAGTAACACAAACTAAGCTGACACACAACAGTAACACAAAGTAAGCTGACACACATCAGTAACACAAAGTAAGCTGACACACAACAGTAACACAAACTAAGCTGACACACAACAATAACACAAACTAAGCTGACACACAACAATAACACAAACTAAGCTGACATCAGTAACACAAACTAAGCTGACACACAACAGTAACACAAAGTAAGCTGACACACATCAGTAACACAAAGTAAGCTGACACACAACATTAACACAAACTAAGCTGACACACAACAATAACACAAACTAAGCTGACACACAACAATAACACAAACTAAGCTGACACACAACAGTAACACAAAATAAGCTGACACACATCAGTAACACAAACTAAGCTGACACACATCAGTAACACAAAGTAAGCTGACACACAACAGTGACACAAACTAAGCTGACACAACAATAACACAAACTAAGCTGACACACAACAGTAACACAAACTAAGCTGACATCAGTAACACAAACTAAGCTGACACACAACAGTGACACAAAGTAAGCTGACACACAACAGTAACACAAACTAAGCTGACATCAGTAACACAAACTAAGCTGACATCAGTAACACAAAGTAAGCTGACACACAACAGTAACACAAACTAAGCTGACACACAACAGTAACACAAAGTAAGCTGACATCAGTTACACAAACTAAGCTGACACACAACAGTAACACAAACAAAGCTGACATCAGTAACACAAAGTAAGCTGACACAACAGTAACACAAAGTAAGCTGACACACAACAGTAACACAAACTAAGCTGACACACAACAGTAACACAAACTAAGCTGACAAACATCAGTAACACAAACTAAGCTGACACACATCAGTACCACAAACTAAGCTGACACACAACAATAACACAAACTAAGCTGACACACAACAGTAACACAAACTAAGCTGACACACAACAGTAACACAAACTAAGCTGACACACATCAGTAACACAAACTAAGCTGACATCAGTAACACAAACTAAGCTGACACACAACAGTAACACAAACTAAGCTGACACACATCAGTAACACAAAGTAAGCTGACACAACAATAACACAAAGTAAAGTGACACACAACAGTAACACAAACTAAGCTGACACACAACAGTAACACAAACTAAGCTGACATCAGTAACACAAACTAAGCTGACACACATCAGTAACACAAACTAAGCTGACACAAAACAGTAACACAAACTAAGCTGACACACAACAGTAACACAAACTAAGCTGACAAACATCAGTAACACAAACTAAGCTGACACACATCAGTACCACAAACTAAGCTGACACACAACAATAACACAAACTAAGCTGACACACAACAGTAACACAAACTAAGCTGACACACAACGTAACACAAACTAAGCTGACACACATCAGTAACACAAACTAAGCTGACACACAACAATAACACAAACTAAGCTGACATCAGTAACACAAACTAAGCTGACACACAACAATAACACAAACTAAGCTGACACACAACAATAACACAAACTAAGCTGACACACATCAGTAACACAAACTAAGCTGACACACAACAGTAACACAAACAAACCTGACACACAACAGTAACACAAACTAAGCTGACATCAGTAACACAAACTAAGCTGACACACAACAATAACACAAACTAAGCTGACATCAGTAACACAAACTAAGCTGACACACAACAGTAACACAAACTAAGCTGACATCAGTAACACAAACTAAGCTGACACACATCAGTAACACAAACTAAGCTGACACACAACAATAACACAAACTAAGCTGACATCAGTAACACAAACTAAGCTGACACACAACAATAACACAAACTAAGCTGACACACATCAGTAACACAAAGTAAGCTGACACACAACAGTAACACAAACTGAGCTAACACACAACAATAACACAAACTAAGCTGACATCAGTAACACAAACTAAGCTGACACACAACAGTAACACAAACTAAGCTGACACACAACAGTAACACAAACTAAGCTGACATCAGTAACACAAACTAAGCTGACACACAACAGTAACACAAAGTAAGCTGACATCATTAACACAAACTAAGCTGACATCAGTAACACAAAGTAAGCTGACACACAACAGTAACACAAAGTAAGCTGACACACAACAGTAACACAAACTAAGCTGACACACAACAATAACACAAACTAAGCTGACATCAGTAACACAAACTAAGCTGACACACAACAGTAACACAAACTAAGCTGACACACAACAGTAACACAAACTAAGCTGACATCAGTAACACAAACTAAGCTGACACACAACAGTAACACAAAGTAAGCTGACATCAGTAACACAAACTAAGCTGACACACAACAGTAACACAAACTAAGCTGACATCAGTAACACAAACTAAGCTGACACACAACAATAACACAAACTAAGCTGACATCAGTAACACAAAGTAAGCTGACACACAACAGTAACACAAAGTAAGCTGACACACAACAGTAACACAAACTAAGCTGACACACAACAATAACACAAACTAAGCTGACATCAGTAACACAAACTAAGCTGACACACAACAATAACACAAACTAAGCTGACACACAACAGTAACACAAACTAAGCTGACACACAACAGCAACACAAACTAAGCTGACACACATCAGTAACACAAACTAAGCTGACACACAACAGCAACACAAACTAAGCTGACACACATCAGTAACACAAACTAAGCTGACACATCACTGACATCATTCATCTGATTTTATGACCTCAGGTGTGAAACATTCTACGTTTTATTGTTTAAACGTCTAACATTCTAAACATGAGCAGCCATTCATAAGTTAGTCAGTCACCTGCATGAGACATTAGTAACCCATTTAACATGGTTAACCATCTTATTTGGTAAAATAACATTACCTGGTGACCACACATCAGACTCTGGGCTGCCATCATGATGGCTTTCATTCCAGACGCACAGACTTTGTTGATGGTTGTTGCCGGGGTTCCCAGGCTCAAGCCTGGAGACAATCAGCAATGTTTCATGTCCGTGCATTGGCTTCATCAGGAAATGGGGGTTACCTGGATGTTCCGTATACCTGCTCCTAGCAGGGCCTGTCGTGTGGGGGCCTGACCTTGTCCAGCCTGAAGCACGTTTCCCATGTAGACCTCTTTTACCTCCTCAGGAGCTATTCCTGCAGACAACAAATCTAGTCTGCAACTAGATCAAGAGGACCTAAATTCAACAACGTCCCTTCCAGAAAAAGGAGAAGACAACCTTTGACTGAACTCACCTGCTTGTTCAACAGCGCCTCTGATGGCCACAGAGCCCAGTTTGGTGGCTGGAACTGCCGCCAGGCAGCCTTTGAAAGAGCCCATGGGGGTGCGCGTGGCGCTAACGATGACCACCTCCTGAGGAGATGTAGACGATTGAAACACTGTGGGGGTAAATATTGATGAACTAAGAAGACTTTTGCAGTATCTCTGAATGATAGCATAGAAGCAGTTTAACAAAGTAAAATTAGGTTTATTTCATGGAATAACATTAAAGCTTGTCAAAACGTTGAAGCGACTTGTGAAGACAGAGTTGTTGCATCCCTACTGGACGTGCGGTAGAACTGACAAACATACTCTTACCTGGAAAGGAGGGGTGGATGTGTGTGTTCTTGACAGGACATTCTGGGTCTGCACACACAGTACCACAGTCTCAGATCATCTGTGACATGAATTCACAGCAGAATCAGGAAGCTAATGTTCACATGAAAGTGTCTTCAGAGCACTGAAGACGGGACACGTATTCTGTCACACCCATGTATTCACCGCAGTACTTTTATCTCAGTGCCCCCCCACACACACACACACACACACTCTGAAAGTCTAATTGTCCTTTGAAATGAGATTCCTGGCAGGTATTAAACAAATGTTGAAGATGTAACATTCAGAAAGATGGAGCAGCTCCCACTCGTAGACCAAGCATCTTCCATTTAAAGCAGACATCTCTCCGCTCTCCCTCTTTATTTTTTTACTTATCCAGCTCCTTTAAAGTCCATGACTGTGTGTTAAACGACCAGATGTTTATTTTAAGCAAGTTAAACACCGAAAACTGGTGACTGTGTGGTCTGGAGCTAAATGCTAACGCTAGAATGTTGTTGTCCAGGGAAGTGGTCCCTAAGCCCAGGCCACCGGAACCGGTCTGCGAGTTCCCTGCTGCCGGGCCGCAGACAAAAGAGATGATACATACGCTGACTTAGATTTTTGTAAATTTATGTTAATTTTCTAATTATGAAGGAAGTTTTATTTTGGAGAAGGACCGGATTCTGTCCACCACATCTGTCACGTGTCCTAAAACATCTGCTACCCCCTTAAAGCAGCTGCACCAGTGGCTGAATTCAAAGGCCAAACATCTGATGATTTCTGAATATCATTGCTGAATAATATGTAGTACTACACAGCATTCTTTTTGAATGCTAGACTAAGAACGTTAGATCTTAGTCCAGGGTCCATTTTCTTAAAAAAAACAACCTCACATTATTTCCATGTAAACTTACCCCCATTTGGAATAACCCTGACATTTTGATTAACAAAAACATGATTCATTTTGCTTCATGGAAGAACAAAGGAATCCAGCAGTTCCAGCATATAATTCAGAATAGAAAATTTATGTCCCTCTCAACGTTATCCTCAACCTATGGAATTAGTATAAACAAATTTCTAGAATATCAGCAGCTTAAATCAGCTATAAGCACTAAATACTGCCTGACCCAAATAGACCTAGACCCTCCCCTTACGGTAACACATTTCATGGACCTTAAAAATCCCAAACTCACCTCCAAAATTTATAAGATGTTATCAGACATAGATGAAACCATTTACTTACCCATGACAAAATGGGAGTCTGAGCTGTCATTGAATTCTAGTGATCAATTTTGGCTACAGATCTGTTTGAATGCCTTTAATATGACCAAAAGCCCTAATCTGCAACTTATTCAATACAAGATTCTCCACAGAACTCACTACACCGGACAGAGGTTATTTAAAATGGGTCTCAATCAGTCTGCTATATGCACACAGTGCATAGGTAACAACATAGACGACTATTTGCATGCCCTGTGGGTCTGTCCACCTGTCCAATCATTCTGGCGTAAGGTTTGTGAGGATTTATCAATCTGGTTTAATCATAAGATTCCTGCTTGCCCCAAATTCTGCTTATTAGGTGACCTGAATAACATCAACATGGAATCTAACAAGGCTTATATGGTTCTCACCGCTGTATGTATCGCAAAGAAAACTATCCTCCTAAACTGGAAATCTAAAAATAATCTTAGCATCAACCACTACAGAAACCTCATGTCAGAGCATATTAGTTTAGAGATAATGTCCTCCACAAAAAACCTGTCGGCTTCAGACTCTCCCTGGCTCCAGCTGGTTAGTCACATCACCTAGTGGGGGTGGGATGGTGATAGGTTGAGCCGGGGTGGGTTTGGGGGGGTGGGCTCTGCCGGGCCTGTCGTTCTCCCGGCTCGGGGCTCTGGTTGCCTGGGTGGGGTGGTGGTGGGGGCGCACACTCTGCCGGCAACTTGGCAGGGGTTCCTGGGCGGGTGCCTGCTGGGCGCAGGGTAGGCAGTGCGGCTGACCGGGAACGGCGGCTGGGTGCCGTGCTGGGTGGCTGGTCGCCGTGGCGGGGGCTGGGGGTCATCTGCCCGTGGCCGGTGTTTCGCCCGTGGCCGGTAGTTGGCGCGTGGCCTGGCCCCCCGGGGGTCGGCGCCGCAGTCACAGCAGGGGTTAATGGGTTCACTTGGGTGGGTTTATTTCATTATTATTATTATTATATTCATTATTTTATTATTATTATTATTAATATTATTATTATTTTATTATTTATTTATTTTTTGGGGGGGGCAGTGTGCTAGTCCTTAGGGGGGCCAGGGTATGAATGGTCGGGCTGGGTCCCCTGCCCCCCCGTTCTGGCACCGGGACCCTTCCTTGCTGGCTGTCTCTCTGCGCCGCGAGGCTCTGGCCTCCAACTGCGGCTGGCTTGGCGTTTCTGGCTGCCCGGCCGCTCTGGGAGGGGGGGCGCCTACCGCGGCCGGCTGGGGGGCCGGTCGCTCGGGGGAGCCTTCTCCCCCGGTTGTGCCCATCCGCCCGCTCCTCCCCGCTCTCACCCAAACAAATATTGCACACAGGCACATAGGGCCCCGGGATCTGGATGGGAGGGGTATGCTGGCGGGGCTCACTGGGGATGCCCCTCTCTGGGTTCTCGTTGGCACCCGCCCTCCTCCCCGCTTTTTACTTGCATATTAGACACTCTGATTCATCTAGGGCCTTGTGGAGAGGGTCTGGTGGAGGGGGGCACGGTGAAACATCCGTGCTCACCTTTCCCTGGCCCCCCCACAATTTTAACTTCCTCTGTAGACACACACACTGCATGCTAGCAGCACACACACAGCAAATACACACCACTCACAGAGGGACTCCAGAGTGGGGGGCTTTGCGGCTTGGCAGCGGTGGATCCCCCCACACTGGTGACCTCCTATTTTACCTGCAGCACACACACAGCACTCCCACACCTCCATACATGGGTGGGGTCGGGGGGGGGCGGCCGGTCTTCACCCGCCTGGTCCTCTCAGGGCGGCCGGGCTTATGGGTGTCCTGTCGGCTGCGGGAAGGGTCGGGCATGCGGCGCTGGGGGTCGGCCGGCTGGGGGGGGGGTTACTGCTTGGCGGCGGGGGTAGGGAGGGTAACCAGATGATTGTGAGTATGTGTGTGTGAGTGCATGGGTAGGACCGACCTGGGGGCTGGCTCGCTGGGACCCTCTGGGGCTTTCCCTCCCCATCACAGAGAGGGGAGGGCACTGAGAGGGTTGGGGAGGGGGGGTCAGATATTATGGCGGGGGGGGGGGGTTGTAGTGCGTAGGGTTTTAGGGGGGTGGCTGTGGCTGTGGGTGCGTGGCGATCCCTGGGTTGCTAGGGTCGCGTGCCTGGGCTGGCTTGCGGGGACGGGGCGCCGGTCGGGTGGTGGCCGGCTCCGGGGGCCCTGGCTTCGTCCCTGGCCTTTGTCTCGGTGTCCGGCGCCCGGTGGCCCCCATGGCTGCCGCCTGGTACGGCTAAGCGCTCCTGTCTTGTGGCCTGGGGGCCGGACACTGGGTTCGCTTGTGCCTCTGGGCATTGGGGGGGCCCCTGTAGGGGGGCCCTCTCTGTGCCTGGCTGGTGGGGTGGGCGGTCCCCTCCTCCTCCCCTCCCGGGCTGCCTGGGTCCGGATGCTGGGGGGGCTTCTGGCCTGGGGGGCTCTCCTCCCCTCTCCTGGTCTGGCTGGTCTGGCTGGGTAGGATCTGGCTCCCTTTATGAACACACGGTTCACGTCGGCAGCATGCATGTATCTCCACCCCCATGTGCACGTGCACGTGCACACTGCCACACTGCTCCCTGTCTGCTTCATCCCTCCTCCTTACCCACAGTGTATTGATGGACAGTTTTTTTTCCGCTCATCTTAGTGTCAGATTTTCACCTTTGATGTAACATTCGTCTTTCCAGCAGATCTGGTATAATTGTTACAGCTTAAAATAATAACTTATTCAAATCAGTGCTTGTATCCCCCACCTTTTCACCTTTCTTCCTTTTACTCTCTTCCACCCTCCCCTCACATTCTTCCCCTCTCCCTCCCCACACACACTAAATGTAACAAATAAATACAAAATAATACGACAAAAAGGGGTTTATACAAATCTACACTCTAGTTTCTTGAAGCTATATAACCTCTTTTTGTGATAGTAAAACCTGTCCAACACAAAAAGCCTTCAGCTCTAATCTGTTTGCTCAGCTGTTGGACAGAACAAGTTAAAGAAAGAGAAAAAAAAAAAAAAAAAAGATCTTAGTCCAGGGCGCTCACGTGTCCCCTACGAGATCGCCACTGACTGTGTGTGCGCTGCCTTGTCTTGTGTGTGTGCGCGCGCGGCGCGTGCTGTCTGAACAACAGCCCCGCCCCCCCTGCACACAAATAGACAGACGGAGCTCTCCGCTTCAATGAGAATACCGAAATTAATATCATCATTAATTAACGGAAAATTGACTGACTTGGTGAGTTAAATATGGCAGATAACGCTTGTGGGACACACACAAAAAAAAGAAAAAGTAACTTCTCCAGTACCGATAGCAGAACCGTTCAGGTCAGATCTTAACGATACTGCGGTCCCGAAGAATGTGGCCCCGGGGCTGGTTCAATACCGGGGCACGGTACCCATCCCTAGTGGCACAAGTGTGAAAAATAAAGCAAAAGAACAAAATGTTTGTTACCCGAAGCAAAGATGTGTGGGCGGTACCACAATTACAAGAACTACACTGGATCTAGACCTGTCAGCTCCAGGCTCGTTGGTAGCTCACCATCTATGGAAGCGATTATGTAGCATAAATAAAAAGCAAAGTCAAAACCAGAAATGCTTTTTCATTTTCAAAATGAAAAAGCATTTTTTGACTCAAAAATAAAATGAAAAAGCAATCCACCAAAATGCTTTTTCATTTCCTTCCTCAACACAGCTTATTCTGTCACTTAATTAAAATTAAAATTAAAATGGTATTTGACATTTCATTTTCAAGACGTTCTCTGGTAAATGTGTAGCATAATTCATTTAGAAATGTCTAATTTGACATTCAAAATGGATTAACAGAAATGCTTTTTAATTTTCAAAATGAAGCTGCATTTTTTGACTCAAAATTCAAATGAAAAAGCAATATTTCAAAATGCTTTTTCATTTTATACCTAAAACTGCTTATTCTGTGTCATAATTAAAACGAAAATGCAAAGAGGGGATTGCATTTGCATTTTGACATCCACCCTGCGCACCTTGTCACAATATTCATTTAGGAAAAGCATTAGGAGAGGGGAGGCGGGGCGATGACGTCACTGCTTTCTCCGTGTGTCCGGCTGCTGACTGACGCTCACACACACACACACACACACACACACACACACACACACACACACACCAGGAGCAGACTGTGTTAGCGGCAGAGACGAGGGTTTTGTGATGGTTGTGAACTTCTGATGAGTTTCCACAGCTTCTCAGGACTAAGTAGCAGCATGTCCGCCGTCTGCGGTCCTCCTCCTGACGCACCGCAGACAAGCTTTTTTCTTCGGACCGCCAGCTGCCTTCGCACAGCGGAACGCGAAGCTCCGATGATCGCTGAAGGCGGAAATGCTGCTGCGATCTGAGAAACCATCATATGAATTTGTGTTTCCAGTGGTGTCCAGAACAAAATAAAGACTGATGTAATTCCCACATTTTTACACATTTATCTGCAGCTTCGCGGTGAATTTACTGTTTGATGACAGCTGGAGCTCCATCAACAGACAGCAGATTTCTCCATGCTAAACGTTTGCTGGTTGGACCAAAAACACTCACTCAGCGCGAAGCTGCAGGAGACTATCTTCATAATGTGCTTTTATTACAGTTATGCTAATATTTTAGGGCCTGCTCTGCTCGATCATATATTTTTAAATCCGTGCGGTCAGACGACGCTGAAGTTGGCTTACGATTCACAGCTTCTGATTCGCGAGGGAGCTAAAGGAACATTCTGCTGCATTTTTCACATTAAGATTACGTAAAACCGGGTCCTGTTCAAACCTGGATTCCTGGATCTTAATAAATCAAACAGCAAATTCAGCGCGAAGCTGCAGATAAATGTGTAAAAATGTGGGAATCGGTCATTATTTTGTTCTGGACACCACTGGAAACACAAATTCATATGATGGTTTCTCAGATCGCAGCAGCATTTCCGCCTTCAGCGATCATCAGGAGCTTCGCGCTCCGCTGTGCGAAGGCAGCTGGCGGTCCGAAGAAAAAAGCTTGTCTGCGGTGCGTCAGGAGGAGGACCGCAGACGGCGGACATGCAGCTACTTAGTCCTGAGAAGCTGTGGAAACTCATCAGAAGTTCACAACCATCACAAAACCCTCGTCTCTGCCGCTAACACAGTCTGCTCCTGGTGTGTGTGTGTGTGTGTGTGTGTGTGTGTGTGAGCGTCAGTCAGCAGCCGGACACACGGAGAAAGCAGTGACGTCATCGCCCCGCCTCCCCTCTCCTAATGCTTTTCCTAAATGAATATTGTGACAAGGTGCGCGGGGTGGATGTTAAAATGCAAATGCAATCCCCTCTTTGCATTTTCGTTTTAATTATGACACAGAATAAGCGGTTTTAGGTATAAAATGAAAAAGCATTTTGAAGTATTGCCTTTTCGTTTTAATTTTGAGTCAAAAAATGCAGCTTCATTTTGAAAATTAAAAAGCATTTCTGTTAATCCATTTTAATTGTCAAATTAGACATTTCTAAATGAATTATGCTACACATTTACCAGAGAACGTCTTGAAAATGAAATGTCAAATACCATTTTAATTTTAATTTTAATTAAGTGACAGAATAAGCTGTGTTGAGGAAGGAAATGAAAAAGCATTTTGGTGGATTGCTTTTTCATTTTATTTTTGAGTCAAAAAATGCTTTTTCATTTTGAAAATGAAAAAGCATTTCTGGTTTTGACTTTGCTTTTTATTTATGCTACATAATCGCTTCCATAGATGGTGAGCAGATGGTGAGCTGCTGACAGGTCTAGATCCAGTGTAGTTCTTGTAATTGTGGTACCGCCCACACATCTTTGCTTCGGGTAACAAACATTTTGTTCTTTTGCTTTATTTTTCACACTTGTGCCACTAGGGATGGTGAGATGGATAATGCACTGTAGGCAGGGGGGGAGCCTTCTGCCCTGCATTAAAGATAATGTTCTGTGGCTGACCATCCAAAAAAGGAATACTTATGTAAACTCTTATGTACTCTTATATAAGGTTCTATGTTGCTAATAACCAAAAAAGGAGAATGTCTTGATATGTTTATGATGTTTCTATGACTGACCCCCAAAAGGAATGTTTAATATAAAGTTTTATCCTGTTAAGGGAGGACTCTGTAGAGCATATCCTGACAATGTTTAGAATTTTATCCTGTTACTGACCCGTAAAAGGAGTGCTCTGTAGAAGATATTCTGACATGTTTATGATGGTATAGGATGAGTCTACGTGCAGGGTGAGCCTGCGGGAAGGGACCGGCCCTCCTTTTCCTCACGCTCATCAAAGAATATAAAAGATAAGGAAGCCCAACTTTATTCAGAGTCTGCTGTGGGTTACGTACGAACGCCCAGCCGGAGTTTTGTTTCAAGCCACTCTATCGGGACTGTTGGCTCTCCAGTCCGTGTGTCACGGTAGGGGCAGATGAAATGTTTTCTGTTGAAACTGCATGGCTTAAACTCCTGTGTTATGTTGTGTGACTGTTTTGAAGCGGGGAATAAAAAGACACATTTTATTCTAGCTTGCAGTCTTTGAGTCATTTGTTTCTGCTCAGTGCCTACCTCCCTCGAACCTGCAAAAAATTATTTCATAAAACAGATGGGTACCGTGCCCCGGTATTGAACCAGCCCCGGGGCCACATTCTTCGGGACCGCAGTATCGTTAAGATCTGACCTGAACGGTTCTGCTATCGGTACTGGAGAAGTTACTTTTTCTTTTTTTTGTGTGTGTCCCACAAGCGTTTTCTGCCATATTTAACTCACCAAGTCAGTCAATTTTCCGTTAATTAATGATGATATTAATTTCGGTATTCTCATTGAAGCGGAGAGCTCCGTCTGTCTATTTGTGTGCAGGGGGGGCGGGGCTGTTGTTCAGACAGCACGCGCCGCGCGCGCACACACACAAGACAAGGCAGCGCACACACAGTGAGTGGCGATCTCGTAGGGGACACGTGAGCGCCCTGGACTAAGAACTAACGTTTCTGCGTAAAATTAATGAAGTTTGCATCAGCAGCCCCTACCATCCTGTCACCTCGCTGCTACGATGACCGTATGTTGCGCTGTTTGTGTAGAACACGCTGGGGCGGCGTGTTCTACACAAACAGGTAGAGAGCGGGGCTTAGATTCACCGCTTATGATTCCAGACCCGTGACAAACTATCAGCTGCTTCCTAATACTTAATAATAATTAATAACTAACGATAGTTGTCATCCGTAAAATTAATATAATTTATTGGGTTTACTGGATTTAAAACAATAAATAAATATAAAGGAGTCTGCATCAAAGTGAATTTGTTTCCATTATCTCACTTAACTTAACTCTGGTGTTTGACAGACAGAACAGTCTATTCAAGGTTGTGGAAAATGGACAAAAGATCAAAAGAAACATCACGCTCATAAAGAAATTAGATTAAATAATTAAATGAATATCCTGTCTGGAACATTCTCATGTATATAAAGTAAAAATTTTTGTTAAAAAATCAATGTTGTTGCATAATGAGGAAATAAAACACTTTATGTTCTTCATTTGTTATTTATTTATTTATTTTTCGTTCTCAAAAAGTATCGATAAGAGTACCGTTAAAATACCGGATCGATAAGCAGTATCGATAAGAGTAGTAGTACCGTTAAAACCTTAACGATACCCATCCCTAAGTGCCACACCTTTATTGATTTTTATACCTATCTAAATCATCTTTATCCCACTGGAAAGCTTTCTTTAAGTCCTTTCCAGCGACAAAATCAGGGCAATCCAATGAATTTTGAATTTTTCGTCACATACCTAATATTTATCTAGGAATATGATTTATTTATAAATTGATTAATTCCGGAATAATGTTTTCGGTCTATTTTTATTCATGCTCATGTTAAAAGTAACGTTTTGTTTTAGTTTGATCCATAGAAGTTTATCCTGTTCGGCCTTCGACCTTCGTTGTGTTTTGGATTTGGCCCCTAGCCGACCTTCTGACCCCCCGGGTTAACATCCGGGTCACAGATGAAAGATTTATGTCAGATACCGCCTAAACCCAAAGCTACTGTAAATGTAAACATCTGTCGTTCACAGAGTTGTCCTTAATTGACCGTTCGGATCAGAACCCAGTTTTGCTTCCATCATTATTAACTTGAATGTTCCGGTTCGGAGGTTCTCCTCAGGTCGGTCCCAGAGGCCTGCTAGCGGAGCTGCCTTCACTGCGGCCAAAAACAGCTCTGCTGCTCGGTCAGACCGGCAGAACCGGATGTTCCGCCGTGGGTCTTACCTGATGTCTGCAGAGGACGAAACGTGGAAGTCCAGTGGACCACATCATGGAGACGAGGACGGGTCTGTGACCCAAATTTTGCTACTTCACCTTCAGACAAGCGCAGGCGGAACGCAGCCAATCAGAGTCCGGGGCTGGTTCCGCCAAGCATTCTGGGAATTGTAGTAAGATTCAGTTAACGCGAGACCCACAGGCTTTTTTTTTTTAAATGACGGTGTTTTTTTTAAATAAACTTTATTAACAAATATTGCACTTACATAGTACCAAAAACAAAACTCCACACTGTGTGCAAAATATAATCTTCACGTTTGCCAGGAGAATGAACAAAAAACAAAAACCATAATAATAACTATGTAAAACTGGTTATGCAAAAATAAAACAAAAATAATAAAGGCAAAGGAATCTGTTAAAGTTTCAGGAGAGACCATGTTTCAACTGTTCTGACAGCTTTTTTGTTAGTCGAGGATTTGATACTGTTCACATACAGAACCATTTCTTTCTGAAAAACATAAAACACTGGCTTTTTGTGGAATATTTACACTTGTGTATAAAGGGTTTAGCCATAATTATGAGTAAATTAACTACATATATTTTATCTGCATAAGTTTCTCTTGTGTAAAATATCCCAAAATAATATGCTCATAAACTAATTTATAATCTTCACATAGATGAGTTCTCATAAAATGTATCACATCTTTCCAAAATAGTTGAGTGAAAGAGCAAAACCAAAAAAGATGAGGCACAGTTTCTGGTGAGGAATGACAAAATGAACAGTTTATGTCCAGATCTTTTTTAAAATTTGGTAAAGAAATGTTTCACTGAATAAAATTTATGAAGAATTTTGAAAGAAATTTCTCTGATTTTATTGGCGATGAAATACTTTTGGGGCAGGGTCCAAACCTTTTCCCACTGAATTCTACATCCAAAGCTGTTCCAGTCAGAGATAACATACGGTCATTTTGAAACAGAGAACGGATACTTTGATTATTCCTGCCAGCTGAAAAACAAATCTTTCCACGCCACAAATCAGTTAATTTGGGAGGAAAACATGGAGTATTTGAAGGAGAACGGCTCCACAGAAGTCTAACAGCACCTGGGATGCTCCAGTAACCAATGCAAACTCTGCAGGTGAGACATGCAGACTATAGGTGGACAGAAACTCAACGTATGACATCAGGTTACCTTGTGGATTCATCAGCTGTGTCACAAGAGAAATGTTCTTTTCAAACCAATTTTCAAGAAAAATACTCTTGTTTTTGTGTGGAATATCTGCGTTATTCCAAATATAGTAGCGATGAGGAAAAAAATTATGTTTGTAGATCAAAGTCTATGTTAATAAAACCTGCTTATGAAATTTAGACAGTTTTAAGGGAATTTTCTCTATTCTGAAATTACATAATAGAAGAAATGGCAGACCACCAAGCTTATCAAATATATATTTAGGTATGAAATTCCAAAATGAGGTTTCACTTTTTAAGAAGTTTTTTAACCATTTAATTTTGAGGACATTGTTCAGAGTGGAGAAGTCAAGAAAGTCAAGTCCTCCGTCTTTTGATGAATTCATTACTACTCATTTTCGTACATAGTGGATTCTGTTTCTCCAAAGAAAATTAAAAAGTATCTGATCAATCCTTTTTGCAGTTTTACTGTCCAGAGATGGTGAGGAAGCAATGTAGACTAGTCTGGAAATTCCTTCTGCTTCTGCTACTATACTATATATGGATGTTAGAGCACATTGTTTCAGAGGAAATAACTCACATTTCTTTAGGTTTAGATAAAGTCCAGATGCTTTTGAAAATGTTTCTATAACCTGAAGAACCCTGGGAACCTGTGAGGAGTTTTTTAAGAATAATGTGGTGTCATCAGCCAGTTGACTTATAAGAATGTTTTTACCAGCAATGGAAATACCATCAATATTACTTGATTTTATATATCTGCAGAAAACTTGTGCAACCAGGAGAAACAGGTACACAGAGACGGGACACCCCTGTCTTATTCCTCTCTGGAGACAGAATCTGCGAGTGGTGCCAGCACTCAACTTAACAGAACTGTTTCCGTTTGCATAGAGTGTTTTAACAGCACTACACAAATAATCCCCAAAACCCATCTTTTGCAGACAGTAGAATAGAAAAGGATGCTCAACAGTATCAAATGCCTTACAAAAATCAAGGAATAGAATGAAGCTATCATCATCAGCAATGAGGTCTGAATAATCTATAAGATCTAAAACCAGTCTTAGATTGTTGGAGATGCATCTGTCTTTCATGAAACCTGACTGATTCTCATCTATTACAGTATCAAGAACACTTTTCATTCTCATGGCTAATATTGTGGCAAATATTTTATAATCATTATTAAGTAGACTAATAGGTCTCCAGTTATCTATCAGCAAAGTATCTTTGTTGGGTTTGGGGATCAGGGAAATAACACCCTGAGTCATGCTGGCTGGAAGAGTCATATTTGTGATACTTTCTGTATAAACATTCAGTAAAAATGGGGCTAAGACTTCTGAGAAAAGCTTATAAAATTCTGCTGTTATTCCATCGTTCCCAGGGGACTTGTTGTTTTTTAGATTGTTAATAGCATCTGAAACTTCCTGTAAAGAAATGACAGAATCACAACCCAATTTATCCTCTTCACTGATTTTATTTATATTATTCAAGGAATCACAGAATGAGTTCATTGCTTCCTGACTAAAAGTTGTCTTATAGAGTTCACAGTAGAAATCATGACAAAAACTAGAAATAAGCTTTTTATCATTTGTAATTTTTCCATTTATATTTAACTGTAACACCGAATTAAACTTTGCTTGTG
This sequence comes from Oryzias latipes, assembly GCF_053564925.1. Taxonomy (NCBI): domain Eukaryota; kingdom Metazoa; phylum Chordata; class Actinopteri; order Beloniformes; family Adrianichthyidae; genus Oryzias; species Oryzias latipes. Next base: position 32,020,183 of record NC_136250.1, read on the forward strand.
ACTTCTCTAATTTGAAAAAATAAGAAGTCATTTGTTCCCCTTGTTCCAACCATTTTTGTCGAGATCTTATAAAAGCTCCTTCGGCTTTAGCTTTGTACATATTGTCCAGTTTTAATTGTAAATCTATTAATCTTAAATTTTGCTCCTCATTTAGGTTTTCTGATGGTAAACTTGAAAGTTCAGTAATTTCAACGATAATTTCTTCTTCTAATTTACGTTTAGATTTCGCCTGAATGCTGCCATATCTTTGCAAAAATTTAGGAATTTCAAATTTTAAGAGTTCCCAGTTTGTACTGTAAGCATTTTCCTGTTGCGCTTTATCCCAGTAAAGTTTAATGAGTTTCTTAATCACTGATTGAACACATTCATGCTTTAATAACGTACCATTCAATTTCCAGTAACAGATTTTTCTAGACCCATTTTCATCAGGAAAGAATTGAATTCTAATTGTTAAGGCTTTGTGGTCAGTTAGTGGTGTTGTTAAAATGTCTGCAGAAACATTCTCTTTGTCTACATCCTTTGAGAGAAGCCAAAAGTCTAAACGTGATTGCCTTGATCTGCTTTTATTACTCCACGTATACTCCCTTTTATCAGGAAATTTGGTCCTCCATATGTCACAGAAATCCAGCTTTTCTACCAACAGCTTCAGCTTTGATGTAGACTTTAGAGTCTGACCTGGAGGCCATCTGTCAGCGTTTTGGTCCATCACCACATTAAAGTCACCTCTGATTAGTACATGTGCGCTTGGAAATTTGGCTAACCAGAACAATATTTTATCTTCTAAAGTATCCAGAAGCCGATTGTTATCAGAGCTGGAATTGTAGCCATAAATATTGATTATCATGCAATGAATATTGCTCATCTTTACAATTGGACAAATAAAATGACCATTTGTATCAGAATCGGTGTGCAAAACTTCCCCCTTAAAATTATTCCTCACGCAACATACTCCTGCAGAGAATTCTGTACCATGTGAAAACCAAAAGTCATCCCCCCACTGAGCTTTCCAAAAATTAGCAAGAGACTGAGACTCCTGAAAAAAAACAAAGTCAGTTTTTTGCTGTTTAGCAAACAAAAATAAGGCCTTATGCTTTACATTATTCCTTAGCCCTCTGGCATTTAACGAGAAAACAGATAATGACATAAAAAAGTAGAAAAATTGGTAGAAAAATAGAACCTTTTTAACTTGTAAAAAAGCTTTAGTCCAAAAAAAAATATATATATATATAGGTCAACAGCAAACGCAGTCGCACCTTATTAAATCAAACTAGTGTGAAAAAAATAACACTAACACAGAACATTTAGGCATTAACTCAACACCCTCTTTGAATATAATAATGTCAAGAAAAGCGACAATCATATGTCCAGTGTGTTAACACTTCAAATGGAACCTTTTTTTCTTTTTTTTTTCTTCTTCTTCCCTCTTCTTCTCCTTTTTTTTTAAATGAAGATATGTTATTGATCACCAAAGATGATTTCCCCTTCTCCTTGGATGAAGGCCCTGGCACCAGCGTAGTAGGCAACTTTTCCAGCAGCTCGAGCCTTCTGAATCTCTGGCCACAGCCGCAGCCTCCTCTCTCTGTCGCCTTTGGAAAAAACCTCCTTGAACTGCAAACCGTGATCCTTCATGTAAGGTGAATTCTTCGCCGCCTTCCAGACTGCATCCCTGCCCAGCCGAGAGATGAACTGTAGAATAATAGCTCTGGGCCGTGTGTTGCTTGAAGGCTGCCTCTTATTGCCTAGTCGATGCACAGTGTCTATAACATCCACCAGCTTTTCCTTCATGGAAGGGCGGACCATCTGACAGATTTTTATCACTCTTCCTCTGAGACGTCGGTCACCATTCTTTCTGTGTTCTTTGAATAGTCGTGACCACCGCTAGCAAGCGCGCCCGAGCTTGTGCAAACCGAATCATAAATCTTTATGTAGTTCAAAAAAATAACAGTAAAATTAGTTTTAATATATTTAAAAACCTTTTAAGTGTAATAAAACTTTAAAGTAGAAGCTAAAATCCAGACGCCAAATTCAGCCTCATCATTAAAGGCTTGACAAATAAATACAACCAAATAAAATTATATAACTGTGGAATTGGGGGCTATACTTAAACCATCCAGGGAGATTATCTGAGCAGACAGAGCATCTCTGAGGTTTTTAGGACCTAGTGTAACCTTTGTGCTATCCTAGGCACGTTAACGTTGGGAGTGGGGTCATCTAGACCCACTAGATCAGGGGTCGGCAACCCAAAATGTTGAAAGAGCCAAATTGGACGAAAAAAACAAAAAACAAATCTTTCTGGAGCCGCAAAATATAAAAAGCCCTATTTAAGCCTAATAATGAAGGCAACACATGCAATGTGTATCTATATTAACTATATTAGCCTGCAATCAAAATGATTAAGTTGTTTCAAACACATAATGAGCATTATTAACGATTAAATGTTTATTTGCCCTGCAGTGCATTCTGGGAGAACGACGCGTCACGGGACTGCTCTGTTGTGGAAGTTTGACTTCATTACTATTGTGTAACGACCCAGCCAGGACGTCACTTTAGCGGGGAAGATAAAACCAGACTGCCAGCATAGTTGCCTCATGGAAAAAATAAAGAAAGAAAGAAAAAAAATAGTTGCCTCATGGAAGAGCTGACCATGTCCCAAACAGTGCACCACTCCGGACAGTCTCCAGCAAAAATAAACAGGAAGCGTTCCAAGTTTCCTCTTTAGCTTCAAGCCCACTATTAAGCACTTACACAGCAAAAACAGCATGGACCTCACTTCATTTCACAACACTCTCACTCAAGGTTTTACCCCGAAACTCCCCACTTCCCATGAGCCTTAGGGGCTGAAGGCGGGGCTAAGCCCCGTGTCGCTACAATATCAATGAATTATGTTTCATTGCTTTGATAAAATTAAAGAAATTTAATAAAGAAATCTGATTTTTGATGTCATTTTTATTTTGAGGATTTGAACAAAAGAATGCTCCCCTGGCATATCTGAAGTTTAATTTGTAAATTTGTGTTTTGTATTGTACTTTCGTGTTGTACAATAAAGTAAAAAAAAGTAATATTGTAGTGGTGGTCATGTGCATTTTAGGTCTGTTAGCAGCAGGGGATTGTGGGATGCGGTCTCCTGATCTTATCAGGGCTCAGCATGAGCGTTTCTGTTTGCCCATGTTTCTTTTCATATGGCAGTTTTGTTGTTCCACCTTAGTTTATTCTTCTTGTTATGTTGTTTCTTTATGCTGCACCATGAGTGTGGGAGGGAGAGAGGTTGATGACACCTGTGCAATGTTCAATGCAGTGTGTGTTTTAAGTAAAGGGGTCATAATATCAGAAAGCAGACTGTTCTCAGTGAAGCTTTATACCTGCTCCTCTCTGAAATTGTTCGCAAACGTGACTTGTATGGGACATGGACATTTTTCCAGTGCAGCCAGTTGATTGACAGCCCAACTTCCAGACAGCTTGGCTCCTGTGTAGCCCTCTGCAAGTGACTACCTGCTTGGCGCTACAAAGTTTTTCTACACTTTCTTACAGTATTGGAAAATGTTAATGTTTTTGTCTTGTTTTTCCTCCTACAGAAACCATACTAAAACAAAAAATATATTTCTCTCCCCCATCTTTTTACATTTTCAAACATTTTTGAAAATGCTCCAGGGAGCCACTAGGGGAGCCGCGGGTTGCCGACCCCCGCACTAGAACCTTTTTTCTTCAATAATTTGTGATGGTAAGAGTGGATCCGTCTAATTTCTGAAATACACACTTAAGCTGTAGAGTCAGAACTTATAGTTGACGCGTCTTTCGTTAATGAACTTCCACAGTCAAAGTTCCTCATTTTGAATGTTTAATTTCCAAAAAAGGTTGTTACAAAAATGTAAATCCAAAAAACATATAAACAAAGGAACTTTAAGTACGGTCAAAAACTAGTGCGCTCTCTAGCTCTGCTTCGCTAATGCCCAAAACCGACCTACTCACCTACGTCATACCTCTTCAGCCAATAGAACAGCTGGGCTCCAAAGTTGACCAACATATCAGTACCAATGCCTTAGAATGTTTAAAATGGCTCTAACAGTGATCTTCACTGGTGTCCATGGATTACATGAAATCCTCTCCACCTTTTATCCACCTTTGTCATGGTAGTGGGAAAGAACACTGTTACGGCCCCGACAGGCAAGCCTGTCCCAGTCTAGAGGGAAAATCACGAAGGGGCCAAAACATATGGACTATGGACAAAATGAATGAAGGCACCAAGCACATACTGTTTTTTTTTTTTAATTGTTATAAAAATGAGGATCTTGCGGCTCAAACTTAGACATATGAGAGTTCAAGAATTACTTGAATTGGAGTAATATGATATTTAGTTAAATAAATATGTAAATTTGAGTTATATTAACAACTATTGAGTTTTATAGACGTAAGAAATTAGGTTGAATAAATTTAACTCAATTACTTGTTACCAATAGAAGTAATTCATTTAAGTTGGCAGAATTGGATAAGATATATATATATATATATATATATATATATATATATATATAAAATAAGTAAATAAATAAAAAAAAAACGCCCCTCTCACTCTCCGCGGGTGGTTTCTCCTCCAAGCTCGGGTCCTCTACCAGAGGCCTGGGAGCTTGAGGGTCCTACGCAGTATCTTAGCTGTTCCTAGCACTGCGCTTTTCTGGACTGAGAGGTCTGAGGTCTTTCCAGCTTTCTGTTGTAGCCACTCCTCCAGCTTGGGGGTTACTGCCCCGAGTGCTCCAATTACCACAGGCACCACTGTCACCTTCACTTTCCAGGCTTTCTCCAGTTCTTCTCTGAGTCCCTGGTATTTCTCCAGTTTCTCATGTTCCTTCTTCCTGATGTTCCCATCGCTTGGCACTGCCACATCCACCACAACGGCTTTCCTCTGTTCTTTATCCACCACTACAATGTCTGGTTGGTTCGCCATTACCATCCTATCAGTCTGGATCTGGAAGTCCCACAGGATCTTTGCCCTCTCATTCTCTACCACCTTCAGAGGTGTTTCCCATTTTGACCTTGGGGTTTCCAGTCCATATTCTGCACACATGTTCCTGTATATTATTCCAGCCAACTTGATTGTGGCGCTCCATGTATGCTTTATCTGCCAGCATCTTCCATCCTGCAGTTATGTGCTGGATTGTTTCAGGCGCCTCTTTGCACAGCCTACACCTTGGGTCTTGTCTGGTGTGGTAGATCTGAGCCTCTATGGCTCTGGTGCTCAGGGCTTGTTCCTGAGCTGCCAGGATGAGTGCTTCAGTGCTGTATTGTAGGCCAGCCCTTTCTAGCCATTGGTAGGACTTCTTGATATCAGCCACTTCAGTTATGGTCCGGTGGTACATCCCATGCAGGGGTTTGTCCTCCCATGAGGATCTGTCCTCCACCACTGTATCCTCTGCTCTCCATTGCCTGAGACATTCACTGAGCACACTGTCATTTTGGGCCTTGAGCTTGATGTAATCATGCATCTTGGATGTTTCATCCTGGATAGTGGCTTCTACGCTCACTAGTCCTCGGCCTCCTTCCTTGCGGCTAGCATACAGTCTCAGGGTGCTGGATTTGGGGTGGAACCCTCCATGCATGGTGAGGAACTTTCGTGTTTTAACATCCGTGGTCTGGATCTCTTCCTTTGGCCATCTTATTATTCCTGGAGGGTATCTGATAACTGGCAGTGCGTAGCTGTTTATTGCCCGGGTCTTATTTTTGCCATTGAGCTGGCTTGTCAGGACTTGTCTCACTCGTTGGAGGTATTTAGCTGTTGCAGCTTTCCTTGTTGCCTGCTCCAGGTTGCCATTTGCCTGCGGAATTCCAAGGTACTTGTAACTGTCCTCGATGTCTGCTATTGTTCCTTCTGGGAGTGAGACCCCTCCTGTGTGGACTACCTTGCCTCTCTTTGTCACCATCCGGCTGCATTTCTCGAGCCTGAATGACATCCCAATGTCAGTACTGTAGATCCTGGTGGTGTGGATCAGGGAGTCAATGTCACGCTCGCTCTTAGCATATAGCTTGATGTCATCCATGTAGAGGAGGTGACTGATGTTGGCCCCATTTCCGAGTCGGTATCCATAGCCAGTCTTGTTGATTATTTGGCTGAGGGGGTTCAGACCTATGCAGAACAGCAGTGGGGACAGAGCATCACCTTGGTATATCCCACATTTGATGGACACTTGTGCAAGTGGCTTCCCATTGGCTTGGTGGTCCCGTCACCTAGGTGACGGTTGATTGGGCTATCACAAAAGGTGTGGAATGATGGGAAAAGGTGACTCGGCAGAAAACTCCAGACCGGGCGGGAGCTGCGAGGAGGGCATGCTCAGAGCAAGTCAGCATCAGCCGCAACACGAGGATTTCGAGCCACATAACAGCGACTTCAGCCCAGCACGTCAACTTTCCATATCGGATTGTGTATCTTTACTGTGGGAGTATTTCCGCCTTGGGGGTGAGGCCCCAGACAATCCGTTTTACGGGGGACGATCGTGGGTCAACGGAGCCGGTAAGGCGTATGATTTCTGACTTGCGGACGGAACATTCAAAAACCCCGCGCTAGTTGAGACTGCCTCCGCAGTTACGGGTGGAAGACGCCAAAAGGAGCGGAGGGAAAAACGGAACATTCAGACTGGGGTGTGTGTGTGTAGGGTGGTGAAGGGTTGTTGATCTTTGGGGTATGTTGTGTGTGTATATATATTTGTGAATAAGGCGAGTGGAATCCCATTCGGTCTTGAAGGAAATTATATTTTTGGTCCTCACTTTAGAAGGGTTTCTCTGTCTTATTTTATTACGTTTTCTGTTTTACATATATCACTTGAAGTTTATTCCATAGCTTAAGTGTGTGCTTTAACTTTGTGCATCCTGACCTCACATTCCTGAGATGTGACCTATGGACAGCAGCTGTCACTCATTCCCCTACAGAGGAGGGGGATGCTGACCTCTCGGGCACTGGCCAGCAGAAATGGAGCCAGCACTCTAATCTAAACCACGAGGAATAGATTATAGCTGTGAGAACTTCTGTAGATGTCCGGTTCCAGGGAAGAACAAAAAGGTTGATCTTTAACCTAGGCTCTCCATGGATTTCTTGCTGTCAATCTGATTTGTTACGGACAGGAAGAGTCTGAGTTTATCACAGCACCAGGCGTACCTTTGAAGTCATCCCCTGGGGAGATGGATTGGGTCCGGAGAGTGACCGTCGACTATTGGCTGATGGACGAAGGCGGATCATCAGTCACCCAATCCAAGTGTTCCAGGGTGGAGATTCGACGTCATGTTTTCTATGGGAGGAGGAAATCCGAATTGTCTTTAAAAGTCTGAGCAGAGCATAATTTTATTGTCTTCTTCTCCCTTGTGGCCTTTCATGTAAAACGCCTGTAACTTCTTGCGTTTTGAAGGCCTTCTAAAATGAGGACCCAGATCTGTTTTAATTCTGTCTTAGAACTTTTGTTAGGGAATAAACCTTCTGTGACTTTATCCGGCTGAATCTTGGTCTTTTATCTCTCCCGACTAATAGAACATGCGTGGAAAAATCTCAGAGCGAAAGATATTTTCCTACAAACTTGGTGACCCGAAACGTGAAGTCGGGGAACGGAACACGGATCGAGCCGGTGACGTATTTTTCGTATTTTTTGAGACTTTCAGTGTAAAGTCTGGGCACGCTTCCTCCCGTCCACTTGGTCGACTTCTCACGCGGCCGCATACAAAAACAGGTGAGCAGAAGCCTGCTGCAAAATTCTGCATATTGATTAATTTATCTCATAGTTGAATAACTCAAATTGAACGAGATCTCGAGTGAGTGGGCGGTAGAGCTTCCCCCGAAAATAAATAAATAAATAGATAAATAAATAGATAAATAAATAGATAAATAAATAGATAAATAAATAAATAAAAGTTGACCCAAACTTTAAAGGGATGGTTGACTGTTAGTTTGTGACACCTAGTGTGCAACAACAGTACAGAAAAGGTATCCTAGGTTTATCGGTTGTGTTTGAGGTAATGTATTTAAAAATACATAAGGTTCCGTCTGTTTGTCCTAGAGACGCCCAAGGCGTAAAAACAGTGTAGTATAGGAACTAATTTTTGCGCGTTTAGGTAATTTGGAAGACACTAACGGGGCAGCGGCCTCGACAAATTATTTTTTTAGATGGAGAGTGACCAGAGAAGGATTCGAAATTAACATCAAAGGAAAATATGAGGTATATGATGCATTTTGTCCGGACAAAATACGACTGGGGTGGAACAGACAATACGACGACAGACGACGGTGACGATTTGACTTGACAACAGCGGTGAAAATGACTTGAATGTGGATGAATGGAATGGAATGTATGAGATTTTGGAAAGAATGGGATGAAAAAGTGTTTGAAATCTGTGAATTTTAACTTTATTTCCACATTTCCTTGTTTATTGTGTCTATGGCCGCAGCCATCTTGTTTACGTCGAATGAACCAATGACTGGAGGTTTTAGTTGCTTTCGAATGTGTCGATGTCTATGATTGGCTTTGTTAGTACCACGTGGCCGGCGAGCCGGCGTCCCCGGAAATCGTAATGGCGAAACACGCTAAACTTTTACAGTTAGAGTTTGGGATCTAATCTGCGGTAAAATCATGGCGGGGATCGTCGTTATCGAGTGTGGTCATGACCTCGGTTGTAAGACGTCGTTTAAAAACAAATTTCAGTGGGTTTTCAGTTCGCAGAAAAAGGTTTTTAAGTAGCGCTGCGCCTCCGACGGAAGCCTCTGTCACCACGGCGAGGATATGACTGCATGCATGGCTGCAGCAGCCGTCTCTGGTCGAACGAAAACTACTTTCTCGGGAGGTAACCCAAATCTTTTCAAAAACATGGTAAGGTAGCATCGGTCTAAAACATTTTGTGTAAAATAATTTTGCAATTATTTCGGTTTTTGTATTTTGAATATCTTTCTCTCATTTATTTGTATTTCCTAATTACCAAGATTTAGTTCAGTTTTGCTCAAAGACGTTTTATTGAAATTAGTTATAAGCATTTGGTTCTTTTAGACTCGGACTCCCTTAAAACAGAATTTGCACAGCTGTGAATGTTTGAATGTGAAGCACATGACTGGCGGTTTTGTTCGTTTGAATCAGAATCAAGAATATTTGAAAATTGTTATAAGAGAAAGATGAGAAAAGAGAAGGGGAAATATTAACACTAGTTAGAAAAGATTCATTTCAGTGAAATGGTTTATTTTTGTGTGTAAGGTACCTAATTTGTTTTGTCTTTTGGTTTGGTTTTGAGAAAATTGTTAGAAGTTCTTGTCTGCGTCTTGATTGTCTGTGTTTTAACAAACCTGTTGTAGTTTAGAGTGTGAATTGTGTTTTTTGATTAAATAAGGAAAACTGAATAGAGAATTAGGAGAATAGAACGGTTTAAGCAGTTCATTTTTCACAGAAAGAGGTTGGTGCTGTCATCTTCTAGGTGACAAAGAGCAGAGGTTTAACCATTACCCAATGTTGTAACATTCATTTTACACTAATTGGAATTCTTAATTCCCATGATGATCAGAATGAAAGGTGTACAATTTTGTATATAGAACATGGACAGTGCTCAGCAACAGCATTGAACAAACAAAGGCCTTCTATGACAGTGTAAGAGAAGTGTTTTAATTGTTAGCAGGAAAAAGAAGTAATTACAAGACATGATGACCCCCCCATGTAACACCCCCCCCTCTTTTCCCCTCTGTAAGCAGTTCCCATCTGTGGCATGGAGGATGGTAGGATGATCTGCAGGTCTTAAAAGTGCTGTAGTATAAAGGACATTTTGTGTGTTAGAACATTTACACTTTGTAGAATTTTTGCGATCAGCTGCCACAGTATGAACTGTGGTGGTTAGTACTAAGAGGCACTCAGTTTTGGTTTGCATTCAAGTTTGAAAGATAAAGTTGTTACTGTATTTTAGCAATTGTAGGTTCTGCAGCTTTAAGGAAAAGTTTGGATTGGTCAGATTGTTATTTTTAGCAATTATCTAGATTCTTATTAGGACCAGCAAGCCCTTCAGGACAAGTCGAACTAAGGGTGTTAATGTTAAACTGTAAAGCTCAATTGATCTTGCTTTTTGATAAAGAACTGAATAAATAGCTGTTAGAATGTGTCTAAGAAAGTGTATTTTTGAACATTTTTGCTCCGCACCCGTTATATTGGTCACATACAGATTTAGGGATTTTTTCTTGAATAGGCTTTTATCGCTGATCAACTGACTTTTGCAGCCACGGTGTTGGCATTTAACCTGAACAGGACACTAATGATTTTTCTAAATTTTTGTCCTTAGAAGCACATAACTTTATGTTTGCAGGAAAGGCAGCCCAGATAAGAGTGAAGTCCAGACCCTTCCTTAATCCTCATAAATCTTCATGCAGAACATTCTTCTGCCTAAGGGGTACAAGAGCATGAGCAGATGCTCACGCCTCCCCCAAAAGGACCTCAGTTAGCCAGAAGGGGGCCGAGTCAGAGGTGACTGACCCTGAGGTTAAGATGACTACTTCAATCATGTAAAGTATTACTGCACATTTGCAGGTAATAGAAAGGAGAAAGGGAGGAGTTGAGCAGCTGAAAAATCCACACATGATAAATGGTGTTTAAAAATAATAACATGAATTTTGAGTTTTGATGCCCTCAGAGACAGCAGAAGCGACGTGTTATGCTCAGCCATTCGTAAGTCGGGGACAGGAGAACATGGTGAAAACCCTGGGACACGTGAGCCACCCAGGAGACCCTAGCAGCATCTGGAAATGGCATCTGTGGCACTCCAAACCCTTGGGCATGTGATAGCCCACAACGAGGTACCCAACAGCAGAATGCACAGACCCAGAGGCAGAGGGTCTGGAGGAAAAATGAACAGTACCCACGACCACCCCAAGCCCCTCCTCCACCGTGGCGAGGACCACAGGGCAAGTCGGACAATACCACTTGATGATGCAAGAGCCATTGTCTTTTCCAAGATGAGAGGTAACCACTGATGACTCTAGTGGACACTACCTGCTCTGACAAATGAACAAATGACTCCTCAAAACCTGCAAAAGACCATCCGACTGACTTTTGACCAGATGGTGGAACATTCATGCGTGCATTCACTAAACACGCCTGTGAATCTGTTGGGATGGGACAGTCTTGTCAAAAACAGGAGCCAGCAGACTGGATGCCATGCCAGACCCCACAGCCAACCCCCACTCCAGACAACCAGAGGGCCCTGACACGCCAGGTGGTTTCATGGGTTTCAGGCGTGAAAACCATGACTCCTGTCCTCAAAGCTCTATTTCCGCCTCCGAATGGTCTGACCTGTACACTCTAGGATTGACAGTACACGGTAATATTTCAGCAGGTAGAAGGCCACACGTGGCATTTGAACTACACTGACATATATTAGCCCTGAGGGCGAGAAGCTTATTGTACATTCATACACTCACAAATGCAATGATACTAGCTGTCAGACACAGCTGTATCCCACATAGGATTAGCACCCCCTGGTCATGAGGCTCTGCAACTCAGTCCTATGACTAAGTGGGGCATTAACAACACAGATTGGTAGAATTGTGTTTTTTCAGGTGTTCACTTTCCTCCCTCAATAAAAATGTATAGGTTAACCGTTCATCCAACAACAAATTCCTGAGTTCTGGACCATTTCTGTATTGACAAACATCGTGGCAGACAGAAGACAGCTCATGAAGATGCAGAGGTGCTGTTAAAACACGCTCTCTGATGCTTCATGCTCCACAGGTTCATTTGATGTTGGTTCATGTTCCACGCTTCCCTAGTGGTGCTTCAGGTAATTGCAGGAGCACAAGTTTTTAGATTTCAGTAATGCTGGTGCAGGAAGCTGATGGAGGGATGAAGGAAACTTAGACTGGTTTGTGGAACTCTGGTGTAGCATTCACATTCTTCGTAGTACTTCTTTTAGACTGGTCTTGAAAGCAGATGGTAAAATTTATTGCATAGCATATGATTTAAGGACTGTTAATTATGTCACTATTACTCTAGTTCCTGATCCATATTGCATGTTGTCAACTTTAGCTCAACAATGTGTGTTGTTCACTGCCATTGATTTAGCAAACCCTTATTTTTGCATTCCATTACGTGAAAATAGCAGACAGTTATTCGCATTTTAGTACATAGGTGTTAATAAAATTTCCTGGCATTTTCAGTCACTGTTTGCAGTCTCTCTGACAAGATATTGTGCTACTAGAGGGTAGCAGCTAGCAGCTCCGACTGTTGAAACCTGCCTGTGAGTAGTAAAAGATCTTCTGTTGCAATTGTATGTTTGAGTTTCGAAATGCAACAGGAATTTGCCCTTTAGCAGAAGGGAAGTCTCATTTTTAGGCAGAACTGTTTTTAGCACAGGTTTTTCACTGTATATAGAGCGTAGGATGTCTACTTTGCAGCATAAACATCTGGAAATAGTTTGGACATGTTGATTTTCTTGTGGTTGTAGTAGACACTTCTTTGTTTTGTGAAACACATGGACAACTTGAGGTTGATGATAAATGACGAGGGTGTGACTAACCTTATGGCAGTAAGGCAACGACAATACGTGGTTCCATTTCTTTCTGTTGTTATCTTGCCTTCCATAGGAATCTGGACAGACAGCTTGTTCACCTTACCGGTGCACAAAACTGTTTCTATATTTTTACTTTCAATTGCTCTAGTTTATGTATTTATGCCTTATCTTTGTTTAGACCTGCATGGTTTCACCCAACTAGTGTCCTGGGGTTCCCCCCAGGCCAAGAGAGGGTGGAAAGGAGGTATTAATGATTCGTTGCAGGAAATTGTTTTAGTATTATCATGGTTTCAATTATCTTTGTTTCAATTATCATCGTTTGAATGTATTTGTTTAGAAAGAAGGTTTAAATGTTAATTTTGATAGACCTTTTTACCTTTTTAGAGATTTGTGTGTCTGTTCATCTGGTTATCTCATCCACAGCGAGGATGAAGGGGTTTTACCACACTGTCCTGAGGTGATAAGTAATGCTGGTGGAGTTAGAATCCACCACATGGGTCATTAGACGACAGCCCCTAATAAACTTGTCTTTATCTTGAATTTGCATACTCCCACCTATGTTTTCCATGAAAACAGCACGAGGAGAAGCAGACTATGGAGAGGACAAAGTGGTGGACATTTCCATCACATCTCTTCTGTGCATTTTTATTCTTGTCTTGTCGTGTTTTGTCATTGTTTTATTTTATTATTGTCTTTTGTTCTTGTTTTATTTTTTAAGTTTCTGACCCTAACCCTAATCAATATTTAGATCCACAGCAGACTCATCTTGGGGAGACACCCCAAGCTCTTTTGCAGTCGTTCTGTTGTATCACATGTGTCAGATTAAATAATTACCAGGCTTATTCAGAAGTCCATAGGAGGCCAGGTCCAAGCTTGCCAGAGCTTGTGGGACATGCAGGAGGAGGACACGAGTGGTTAAGGCCCTGAATGACTTTTTGGATTTTGTTGCAATACTAACTAACTAACAAACTAAGAATATTAACTAAGAATATTGCTATTCTTATTTATGTGGGCCATATGAATTGCAGCTTCTCCGATGGGACCACCATGGAGGACATGGAAGAAATTTTCTGAATTAGGCTTGATGTCATGTTTAACATTTCTATTTTTACTCTTTCGTTGCCTGTGTGATTTTTGATTCTGCCTTAATATGTCTCAATTTCTCCCCTTAATTCCAGGTGTTCTTTTCTTACAGGAAGTGTTAATTTGATTGTCTTTGCTCTCTTTTTATATTTTTATACTTTTTATACTATAATATACAAGAATGCTTCTGTCTGAATGTAGGCTGATATGTTTTGATTGTGTAATGTGATAATGTGTTTTTATTTTTGTGTGGCCTCACTTCATGAGGCCAAGAGAGGGAACTGAAGGAAATTATATTTTTGGTCCTCACTTTAGAAGGGTTTCTCTGTCTTATTTTATTACGTTTTCTGTTTTACATATATCACTTGAAGTTTATTCCATAGCTTAAGTGTGTGCTTTAACTTTGTGCATCCTGACCTCACATTCCTGAGATGTGACCTATGGACAGCAGCTGTCACTCATTCCCCTACAGAGGAGGGGGATGCTGACCTCTCGGGCACTGGCCAGCAGAAATGGAGCCAGCACTCTAATCTAAACCACGAGGAATAGATTATAGCTGTGAGAACTTCTGTAGATGTCCGGTTCCAGGGAAGAACAAAAAGGTTGATCTTTAACCTAGGCTCTCCATGGATTTCTTGCTGTCAATCTGATTTGTTACGGACAGGAAGAGTCTGAGTTTATCACAGCACCAGGCGTACCTTTGAAGTCATCCCCTGGGGAGATGGATTGGGTCCGGAGAGTGACCGTCGACTATTGGCTGATGGACGAAGGCGGATCATCAGTCACCCAATCCAAGTGTTCCAGGGTGGAGATTCGACGTCATGTTTTCTATGGGAGGAGGAAATCCGAATTGTCTTTAAAAGTCTGAGCAGAGCATAATTTTATTGTCTTCTTCTCCCTTGTGGCCTTTCATGTAAAACGCCTGTAACTTCTTGCGTTTTGAAGGCCTTCTAAAATGAGGACCCAGATCTGTTTTAATTCTGTCTTAGAACTTTTGTTAGGGAATAAACCTTCTGTGACTTTATCCGGCTGAATCTTGGTCTTTTATCTCTCCCGACTAATAGAACATGCGTGGAAAAATCTCAGAGCGAAAGATATTTTCCTACAGTCTGCCTGGTTTTGTTTCTTTCACATACACTTAAATAAGCATTTAAGAAGGAACTAACAGACCTGTGGGTTGTAAGGCTTTCAAATTTTGTTTGTAGAGTGTTACACTGCTGCTGAAGTGTAAACCAGTACATTGGTTTCTGTGATGGTTGTGGTAGGAATCGCCCTCAATGCTTCATTCACAGTTTCCAGTTGACTTTCAGGCGGTACATCACTTAACCATTGTAGCTGGTGTCGGGGTTGCCTAGTGTTCATTGTAGACATGATCTTGTCTTTCAGGTCAATTGCTGCCTCGGTCAGCGGAAATGTGGTTATTGGGGCTGTGTACCCAATCTCAGGGTGGGAGTGTGGTATAACCTCCTCTCTGACCTGTTGTTCTGGCTCTCCCGTGGCATTCTATTGTAGCGCTTCAATCTCAAGTTGTGATAGGAGTTGCCGTTTGTGGATGTTAGAGCACTGAGCTAACAGTTGTTTGGCAGTTAGCCTTGATTGTGGGTTTCGAAGCATCCATTCATTCCACATTCTCTGCATGTAACCCCTCTGGGTGGGATTACTTGAGTAGTAGCATTCTAACAGAACCTTGTTCTCACATCTAGTCCATTTCCGTCTTGTTCCAGTGGCCCACTTTCCATCAGGGTGCTCTGGTCCCTCAGCACCTGACGCAGACCTTGTTTGGTCGGGCGACGTCTGAGCCGGCATGACATGTGGTTCATTGTCTCTCATGTTGTCAGGTAGGCATTAGCGTTAAGGATCTTGCCCAAGGACCCTCACTGGTGATATTAATTGCCCGTCATTGTTATGGTAATTGCCCCACTTCCATGGTAATTAACCCATTTATCATTGCCATTTTTCTATTACCATTAATTGTTCATTCCGCCCTGGGAATCGAACCGGGGTTTCCTGCATGACAGTTCTGCACCTTACCAACCGAGCTACCCAGCCATATACATATATATACACATACATATATATATACATACATATATATATATATATATATATATATATATATATGCGTCACATGAAAATGGAAATAAGATCAGAAACTCGTGCATTTAATTTGTCTGTTCTTCTACTACAAGCAGAAACTCTCTTTTGCTGATGATGCAGCCGTATTACTTTATTGATGGACGTATAATCTTCATCCGCCGTCATTAAAATCTCAGACTCCGTCTCACTGAAGTATAGCGCTCGCTTTTTTTTTCTCCACGCGTTTCCGTAGTGACTCCATAAATCTGCGATCCATTGAGAATGTCTTTATGTACCTGCTGTGCACGTGCGTTAACCCAGGGTTACCAAGTGGAGCGTAATTACGCTAACTCTTATCCGGTCTGTTGGAACCGACATACCCAGAGTAAGCAAGTTCAGGCGGATATCAGCCAGAGTTCAGGGTTAAAGTCAGGATAGTTTAAACATGCTTCCTGGAATACCCCCCTGGTCCTGACAAAAAAAACAAAACAAAGAGATTGGAGCCTTGGCCAAACAGAAAATAATTCAGGGAGACAACTGACCCAGCCACGTTGACCGTCGGAGTCAGCAGCTCCCTGCTAAGGCTGCCTAACGAAATCTAACTATTGAAAGTAAACAAAGCCCGCGAATAAGGACCACCAAGGTCCAACCCCAAACTATAATAACAAAACCCAGCAGTATAAGACTGCTGAGGACCAAGAGGGAATCAAAAGGGAAACAAACCAACCAGCACAGCTCCAACCCAATACAACTGCTCCTCAGCCTAGTGATGGGACGAGCGACACGGGTGCAGCACAGTGCCGAGACCTCAAGAGTCAAACCTCGTTTCGGTGCGCGTATTGCTTTAAGAAAGAATCACGTGACCGATACAGGAACTGTATCGTTTGGATGTGCCGCGCCAAAGTGTGTTTATAAGGAAACAAACTGTATGAACATGTCGTGGGTTTGTCGGATGGAGTTTTGCTTGATCATCGATCGTCCTAGGAAGTTTTCCCCGGTGTGGAATAATTTTGATCTCGTGACGCCAAACAAGGTAAATCTTTTTCTCCTTTATATACTATTTTTTAAGGTGGTGCATTGCACTCACTTTATCAGTTTATCAAGTGAATGACCTGTGATACATATGATAGTTAAAGAGCCTTACAGTTGCTTTATTCATGTTATCATGTAATTATGAGATCCTGATCTCGTAATCCTGAGATAGGGTGTCTATTTTTTTAATGCAATGTTCTGGTAAGAGGTTTGAATTGTTTTCAGATAAATTAACTTTTTATGTTATTGTAGGTGAAGTGTCGGCTCTGCTCCACAGAGCTATCTTATATCAATAAGAGCACTTCATCAATGCTGAGGCATTATAGAGCTCGGCATGGCAATGAAGAATTGGCAGCTACTCGTGAGAGTACCCCAGGTATGTTGAAATTCTCTCTAAAAATTGTGCTAAAAAAACATGCATGCAAACAGACAGGCTCAAGGCCTGGTATTGAACCTCCAACCCTCTTGCTGTGATACAACAGTGCTAACCACTACTCCACCATGTCGTCTTATGTCTATTTGATATTGTTTGTAAAAAATTACAGTCCTTTTATTAAGCTTTTGACAAAATAGTTCCTTTTGGCTTGCAGTTCCTAACAAGCAAGCAGTGGATGAGGCAGTGGTCAATATGATCATCAAAGACTGTCAGCCACTCAGCTTTGTTGAAAATGAGGGATTCAGGGATCTCCTGTATCACCTGTTTATTATCATGTGATAATAAAGTAATGATTAACTATTTTTTAGGGCACAATCTCTGGAAAACATTAGATATGGAGGTTGCAGAGACCCAGAAGACGAGGAACGCAACAGCTGACTCCATTATTGAAGTCCAACGCTACCTGGCAGAAAGAAACTCACCCAGAAACCAAGATCCTTTGCAATATTGGAAATTGAACCAGGAAATATACCCACATCTTCATGAACTTGCACTTAAAACTCTCTGCTCACCATCATCGTCTGTTCCATGCAAAAGAGTATTTTCCAAGACTGGGGAGCTGGTGTGTAAGAGGAGAAATCGCCTTGGAGCAAAGAGACTCCAAAAACTTTTGTTCTTCAATAAAAATTCATGAACTAATCACTTTTTTGTCTTTTATTTCATAGGATTTAACAGTTAAGTTGACAAATGTGCACATAAAAAGTAGAAAAATTGTAACTCTGCATTTTTACTCTAATTTGCTATATTTTACATACCAACTCAGTTTTAGCATTTACACGAACAAGGAATTTCTTTACCTGCAATGATTCCATAACTACTGCAGGGGTCACTATTGGGTGACCAACACAGTATCAATACAGTGCCGACACAGTTTGTTTAGTGTGTCAATACACTCCTTGAGGTATCATCGTCCCATCACTACCTCAGCCTCCTACTCTGCTCTGCTCTGCTCTGCTCTGCTCTGCTCTGCTCTGCATGCCTCTCCTTCGGTTGTGGCCTCCTCTGACTTAAATACCTGTCAGGTGCTGATCAAGATCATTGGCCACACCTGCCAGGTGAGCAGAATGACAGGTGATGCAGCAAAGCAGCAGCAGCAGCAACAGCAAGACATAACAAACACGTCAATGGAAGGGGGGGGGGGGTCATCTAAGATAACACAAGGGCTAATGACCTCAGTTTTTTCTGGGTTTAAAGGAGGTCATTAATTGTCATCCAGGTCTTGATGTCTCTGAAGCAGGCATTCAGTTTCTCTATAGCAGGGGTCGTGAACCTTTTTGGCCAAGAGAGCCATAAACGCCACATATTTTTAAATGTCATTTCGTGAGAGCCATACAATAATGTAGTGTCCCTTTCCAACACTGAGGCACTAAGACCTAACTTCTTTTGAGGCTCTTTATTCTGGTTACTCCAGGCCATAACCAGCGCCGTACAACTTATTCAGCAGCTCCTCAATCTCTCCCACCGAGACGAGAGCGCTCCCCCAACTATTTATTCCTACACCAGCCCTCCTATTACCCTTAGTCGGCCCATAACTGAACCCCATTGGTCCAAACCCCCCAACGACAGGCTGAGCGACAGACTGAGGGCCAATCAGCAACTCTGCATGATGTGTTCAATGAACTCCAGAACTTAGAACGCGTCCCAACAGCCGCCCAGTCCAACTTAGTCCACTACAATATGTTTAAAACTAAAACTACAAGTGAATGTGTGCATTTTTTATTTTTTTATTTTTTTTATTTTAACTTGTCCTGTCCAACAGCTGGGCAGACAGATGAGAGCTGAGGGCCTCTTGTGTTGGACATATTTTACTTTAACAATAGGGGTTATTAATCTTCAGACAAACCAAAGGTATGTCTGAATAAACCCCTTTTGTAATTGAGGCCAAACTTTATTAATTTCAATCATGTTTGAAAATCTTTGGTGTTGGACCGGACGGAAAAGGAAAGAGGGGAAGAAGAGAGAGGGACGATAGAGAGAGGGGGGGTAGGGGGTGATAATAGGAGGGGAAGGGGGATAAGATCATGAAGCAGCATAAAGCAACAAGTTTACTGGTTGTTAATCATTATGGTAAGGTTCAAATGTAGTACAAAAAGGGCGGAGCCTGTCCACACACACACTCAAATGTTATAAACACACCTGCTAGCTGCAAAAATGTCCACCTGTTGACATGTACACAACACACAGATAGCGTTCACACGCATACTTATGCCTTAAAACCAACTAGTGTGAAATATTTCAGTCATTCAGTCATGCGAACTGTTAGTGCAAAGGTGAGCTAACACCTGTGCTCAGGTGAGTGTTTATGTTCTTCTAAAATGGATAGTGTAACGTGAAAAGAAGGAGGGAGAGTGCCCAGCCATCCCCACCCCAAGACCCCCACCGCAGCGGCAGCCGGAATCCCCCCAACGCCACACGGGAACCGGCAGGGAACAACCGCCGCCCGGGCGACCAAGCCCGCCACCCAGGCCAGGGCCAGCAGGGCCGCCGCAAGGCCCCCAGAGCCAGAGAGCAGGGAGGCACGGAGGGAGAGAGAGCGCCGCCCCAGCCCAACCAGGAGAGCAGCCCCCCCGCTGCGCCGGGAAAACCCAACGCAGGGCCCCACCGGAGAAGGATGCCCACAGCCCCAGACGAGCACCCCACCACCACCCAGGAGTTCCGGGCATCCCCCCGCCCCAACCCCAGGTACGAGCCAGGACCCCCCAAGGGTGACCCGCTCCGCACTCCAGGCAGCCATCCACCCGGCCCACGGTTGGTCCAGGGAGGAGCGAGGCAGGGGCCCGCCGCCCCCGCCATAGAGGGGGGAACCCCGGGGAAAAAAGAGGGCCCACAAGGGGTGTTGTAAATATGGCCCGACCAGGCTCGGCCACAGTTGGAAATTTGGCGGGGCCCAGCGCTCAGGAGCAAGGACCAGAACCCACCCCCCAGGGACACAAACACTCCCGGCTCAGATGTGATGTGAACCCCCCCACCGCGCGGAGAGAGCACCGCCGGGCCCAGGAAGCCGGCACCCCGGGGACACGGCCGCCGTTGCAAAGGGGCCCGGACCCCCCACCAGGGAAGAGGCAGGGGACAGATGGTCCTAGGTCCCACCTTCCTTGCAAAATGTGTGTGCGTGTATGTGTGTTTGAGAGGGTGTGTGTGTGCATGTGTGTGTGTTTATGTTGGGATGTATATATTGAGGGGGGAGGCGTGTGTGTGCTAAGGGGGGTGCAGTTAAAATTGGCGGGTAGGGCACTAAGGGGACATCTCCTAATTACTCACAGTGACGTCCCCTCACCCTCCCCACCAAGGGGCCCTAAATGTCTAAGGTGTGGTTAAAATTGGCGGGTAGGGTGCTAGGAGGACATCCGCTGCTTGCTGGCAGTGATGTCCAAGCACCCCCCCCTACCAAGGGCCCTACATGTCTAAGGTGCAAATAAAACCGAAAGTCCACTCCATACGGCAACCATAGGAGGGGGGCCACTGCCTAGTAAACCCCCCCCCAAGGCTCATCGCAGGCTAAGCCCCTCACCTCACCCTATTATGAGGTTATATGAGGAAGGGGGTAAGTTGGGGACAGCTGGTAGACTGTCCCCCGATGGTCAAACAGCTGTCCCCCCCCCCCCCCCCCAGCAAGGGGGCCAGGCCCACCCAGCCCAGGGGCCCCACCCCCGGAGGCGCCGACACCCCAGGCCCAGCACCACCCCCCCCACACAGAGAGAGAGGAGCCAGAAAGCGTTGCCCCCCCCCCCCGGAGCAAGCCCAGGCCCCCACCCCCAAACGCCGGCTCTATAAGAGCTCTGGTCAGGCCTCGACGGGACCGAGGCAGCCGACCGGCCGGGGAAACCGCCGATGGCCTCAGCGGAGACCCCGACCCGTCAACCCCCCCTGCCCCGTACCAATAGTGCCCCCCCCTCCCCCAGAATGCCCCCCCACAGGACAGGGCCGACAAGACCCCCCACACCACCCCCCCCCAGACCCCGCAGCCAAAGCGGATGACACCCAGAGCGACCGGGGGCCCCAAGAAGGTTGTCCCGTCCCGCCCCAGAGCCAGGGAAGGGCCGATCCCAGCCCCAGGTGTAGATGGGAAGCCCATCCAGCGCCGCTGGGCCCCCCCCGAGCAGCGCCCCCCACCAACCCCCCCCAGCACAGGCAAAGGGACCACCCCCCCAAGCCAAGCCAGACCACCACCCCACCCCCCCACCACGCACCCCCACACCCAAGCCCAGAGGACCACGCAGCGCCCCAGCCCGCCCCACCCAGGCGCCGGACCCGACCCCCCGACCAACGGAGCCCCCACCACCCCCCGCCAGGCACCGGAGGCCCCGACCCCCACCCCGGCCCACGGCAGAAGGGCAAGGAGCAGCGACGACCATGCCCCCCCACCCCCTAAGTCATGGAGTTAGCTATGGGAGACCAGAGAGACCGAATTCTTTCAAAGTTACTTGAACCTTGGGCTGACATTTTTTCCAAGCTGATATGATCAAGCAGCATGAATGAGTGAATGTGTGCATTTGATGTGATTTCAACACTTAAAGTACAATAAGTCTATGGATTCTTTTGAATAACATTGTGAAGAAAAGAGAAATCTGTCGCTTTGAGATTTCTTTCATGCGTGTTCCAAAAGTCGGGAGAATGACCAGAAAATGCGAACGGAATAAAATTAAGAGTTTTTATTGTCCCTAACAAAGAGCTCTAAACAAAATAAAACAGATCGATCTGGGTGCCCGAATCTAATGCCTGCAAAACGTAAGAAGTTACAATCCGAATTTTACATGCAGCTTGTCTGGGGACAAAGCTTTTTCCAAAGCATGGCCCTTTTAATCATGTGGTCAGAGTCCCTCCTCCTGAAGCATGATGGCCGCTGAATCTCCGCCTCTGGTCGCTAGAGATTGGCTGGCAGAGGAGCCCGCCTACTTCCTTCCGCCCATACTTGGATTCACAGCATCTGGCCTCTGGGGAGCAGTTTCACAGATGGACACGGTTCGGAATCCCCATGGGTCCACCACAGGTGGCAGGAACTCCCCAGCAGGAAGTCGATCCTAGAGCTTTGTTCTCCACACGTGAACGGACGCCTGGAGTGGTTCCCACAGATTGAATCATTCCCAGAGTCTTCCAAACGGCCTTAGAAGATCAAAGAATCCCTTTCTTTCCCCTGACGGGGGATGAGCGTGGAGCTGCAGTCAAAACCCTCTCACATATGCACCTTAAGGAAGCTTCTTCAAAGTTCAAAGGATGTTAAAGCACACACTTCAGCACATGACTAATCTTCAATGTTATAAAAAGTAAGACTGAAAACCCTAATGAAATGACCAAAAATATAAATTCCTATGATGTTGCTAATAAATGCTGAGTATTTCTTAGCATTAATGTGACTTCTGGTGCTGCATGATGGTTTTGCTGATGGTCTAGTCTGGTTGATACTTTCAGCTTTCAGCTTCATGCAGGCGTTGAGACTTTCATCCGTTAAACTTGATCGTAGGTCTGAATGTTCTTTAGATCTGACAGAGATTGCTCACATGCAGACGTCAGTACAGTACAGCAATACTCAAATGCTGCAGTGTGGTATGTGACGGACAGCGTGTTCTAATCAGTGCACGTTTCCCCTTGATGCCTGCGCCCACTAACCCCCCCCCCTTCTTCCTCACACACCCTGTCCCTGCGCGCTCCCGCCTCTTTCTCAGAGATGGGAGCGCGCAGTTGCAATTCGCAGATTTCAGGCTATTACAAACTCTGTGAAATAACAGATAATAGTAAACTAATAGTGGCGCAGATTTTTTCTCTCCAAGCACCGCTACTACTGCGCGCCCCTCTGCCATTGCATCGCGCCAGAGAAAGACTGCTCTAATGAAAAAAAAATTATATAAGTCAAGATTTGTCTGCGAGCCAGATGTGACAATCAAAAGAGCCATATATAGGTTCCCCGACCCCTGCTCTATATGGTCATTCTGGTCAGGTTTAATAGATAAATACAACTGTGTATCATCTGCATAAGAATGAAAATCAATGTTGTGTTTCCTGATTATGTTTCCTGAGGGTAGCATGTAAATCAGAAACAGTGCCCTAAAACTGAGCCCTGTGGGACTCCTTAGCTAACTCGATTTCACTGAGAGGAATGTCCATTTACATTAACAAACTGGTACCTATGGGATAAATAGGATTTAAACCACTGGAGGATGTCATGCTCTAATCGTTCAAATCAGTTCAATTCAATTTTATTTATATAGCCCAATATTAAAACTGTCAGAACTCTGTCTCCTCCTCTGGTCACCGGTCACCATCTCCAGAGTTCTGAATGCATTTCATCTCTCAGCAACCCCAGCACACAGTTTCTCAGTTTTCACACAACTGACTTTCATTTGCAATCACTCACAGTCTACTTAAGCACTGTACTGAGACTCACTCAGTGCAAAGTAATGTTTGTGCCGCTCTGCCTGCATAGTCAAGCGTTATACCTAATCCTGACCCTCTATTGTCTCTGACTCTGTTTGCCTGCTGCCTGCCCTGTCTCTTGTCTGGATCCTGACTATTCTCGTTGTGTCTCTGATGCTCCCATGCTCTCTGCTGATGTAACGGAATAAATGTGAATCCATTTGACACAGGATTTTTCATTATTTATTCATTATTTGTAATGGGCTCTTGGGCGCCCCCTACTGCTTTGTGTCTGTATTCCATGTACAGTAGCAAGGCAAGTAGGGGACAGATGGTCCAAGGTCCCACCTTCCTTGTGAAATGACTGTGTGCGTGTGTGTAAGTGTGGACTCAGTGTTTTCTTTTAAAAAGCAGCCTAAAACATTTCTTTTTAAAATAGCTTTTTCTTAATTTCTTTTTAACATGTGTTTTTACTGTGTTTTACTGTTGTTTTATCGTGTTGTACTGTGAAGCACTTTGTGATTTTTATCTGGAAAGGTGCTATACAAATAAAGTTTATTATTATTATTATTAAGTGAGGGTGTGTGTGTGTTTATGTTTGAATGTATATTTTGAGGAGTAAAGGGTGTATGCACTAAGGGGGTGCAGTTAAAATTGGCGGGTAGGGCACTAAGGGGACATTTCCTGATTACTCACAGTGATGTCCCCTCACCCTCGCCACGTCTAAGCTGCAAATAAAACCGAGAGAGGGGGGCCCACTCCATACGGCAACCATGGGAGGGGGACCACTGCCAAGTAGCCCCCCCCTCAAGGCTAAATCCCCCACCCTCTCACCCTAATATGAGATTATATGAGGAAGGGGGTAAGTTTTATTTAGTTTTTTTGTTATTTTTTATCATTTTTATTATTATTATTTATTTCAATTTTTACGCGAGGTCTCATTGTGATATTTTTGTAGTATTTGATTGAAGTGTTTCTTTGTTTGGTTAATTTATTTTAAATGAGATAATCTGTGTATGCTAAATGGACTTAATACGTTTTGCAGTGTGCTGCATGTGTGAGGGCCTTCTGTGTCTGACCCTCACCTTTTATGTTGTCCAGATGAAAACAATAAACACGGAATTATAGTCGTTCCAAAACAAACAACAGAAAATTGCTTGAACCAGCCTTTGTCAAATTAACCCTTACTGAAATATTTTCATTACAATCAATAAGCTATTTTTTTAACTTGATCTGCGATGTCAGGGCTCCAGACTGCGACCAAATGCTCGCATGTTGCGACCAAAATTTGAGTGTGCGACTGAATTTTACATCCAGTCGCACATGTGCGACCAGTAAATTTGCCTCCCCCACCCTCCCTATTTTTTATACATTAAACGTGGAAGGGGCACGTCAATGATCAATGAAATAATCAATGAGACGCGAGCGCACACGCAAACACACACACACTCGCGCACGTACTCATCAAACACGAGCACACACTCGCGTGATACCTGTCTGTGAGGAGGCCAATGCGTGTGAGAAGAATAGGGAAAGTCACTGCAAGTGGCTAAAATGCGTGGAGGGGGAGGGGCCTAGAGATAATCGAGTGCGCGTAAACATCTGTGGGAAGGAAATGGAGACAAATATCATCACAACCTGATATGTGCGTCTGAGCTATGAGCCAGCGAACTATTGATTCGTTCTTCCGACCTGCGGCTAGTGTACCAGAGTGTACAGCAGGGGTCTCAAACTCGCGGGCTATTTGCGGCCCCCAAGATGATACTTTGCGGCCCCCGCCTTAATATGAAGGTTTAATATTAATGCGGCCCGCCAGTTTGTATGAAGACACTTTTTCATTGTCGTGCGCGGAGATGACCAACCAATCACAGTGGGGTTTATGACTCTTGGGGGCGGGACAATGACCGGGCTTGAAAGCAGGAAACCTGACAGCCCCCTCCCCAGACCACATTAAGGAGTTCTTTACTTTCTTTTATAACATATTTATTCGCTCGTAATTTTCTACATACATGCAGTCCGTGCTGAACTTTTCTCTGGGCCGCACAGAACCGGAGGAAGGTTTAGGTTTTGGTTACGGCGGCGCATCAAACGGGTTACGGCAGCTCACCGCTCCCGTCCCGCGGGAGATGGTCAGCTGAGGAGACACACCTACATGCGTGACAGCTAACGGGGCTTGAACTTTAAACACGTGCGAGCAACAACAAGATTAGCCTTAGACACACTGAAAATACGTGGGGAAAATGCAACAATAGACGTGTTTAAGATGAACCAGCGCCGCGCCTGGATCGTTAGCGAGACCAGGAGGGGGGGGGGGGGGGGGGGGCTGTGAGATGAAGGCGAATCTGCAGCGAGACCGAAGGAGAACAGGAAGTTGGAGTTGTCCTTAACATTCAATTTAGTTTTAATCTTCCTCTTAGTATGATCTGTTATTATATTTTTTATGATCATTTTAATGTTTTGTTTTGGCCCCTAAAATTTTCAGTTGGGGGCCACAGTGCTCCTAGTGAAAAGAGTTAGTCTGGAGCCCTGAATGTGTAGCAATGTTATCTGTATTTAATGAAATTGTGTTCTAATGATAATCAATGATTAGTAAATGTGTGTTACATAGTGTGAGATTCACTTTACTGTTTGCTAAAAACATTAAAGAATGTTTAATCATTGATAAGCACTTGATCTATTTTTTACTTGAAAAGAATCTATCTGATCAGAACCTGATTACAACTGTGTAAAACTATCAAATGAATGAACTCAGTAGGGGTGGGATTATATAAACACGCTTCTTCCTGCTCCTTTTCAAGCAATAAAACAAGCTCAGCATATCTTTAGTCAATGATCACTAGATTTAATTAAGCAAATGTGAATTAACTGTGTCTTTGTTTTGTTTGCCTGTTTTTTTTTTTCATCTATGCATTACACCACTTGTGTAATGAGTTTGATAAATCTGTGTACATTCTTTATTGCTTTGACTACAATGCTTGCAATAAACAAATAAAAAAAAATCAAATCCAATCTTAATTCTTAGTTTGATTTATTTTGCGGCTTTAAGGATATTTTTAGTCAGACTCTGAGTCTACAAGTTTCCAACAAATTAGTGGTGATGTTGTGCAGTTGTCCTTAGTGGGACATTTCTTTCTGCAGTATCCTAAATTAGCAAATCTACTATGGAAGCGATTCTGTAGCATAATTAAGAATAAAAGTCAAAACCAGAAATGCTTTTTCATTTTCAAAATCAAGCTGCATGTTTGACTCAAAATTCAAATGAAATATCAATCCACCAAAATGCTTTTTCAGTTTCTTCTTCAACACACGCACAACACGCTAATGAAAATGGTATTTGACATTTCATTTACAAAATGTCCTCTGGTAAATGTGTAGCATAATTCATTAAGAAATGTTTAATTTGATCATTAAAATGGATTAACAGAAATGCTTTTTCATTTTCAAAATGTAGCTGCATCAAATGACTCAAAATTAAAATGAAAAATCAACCCTTCAAAATGCTTTTGCGTTTTATACTTTAAAACCACTTGTTCTTTGTCATAACTAAAACGAAAATGTGAGAGAGGGGATTCCATTTTCATTTCAAGAAAATGAAAAAGCATTTCTGGTTTTGACTTTTATTCTTAATTATGCTACAGAATCGCTTCCATAATCTACAAGGACATCATGAATTCTTTGACATTAAATGTGTTTTTATCCACAAAGGCCAGCTGCTAAAGGATTCACACCACAGCCTTTTTTGAACTGACAGTTTATTAGCCTGCATTTCTGCACACTTTTTAAATCGGAATCACGATAGATCAAGTGTTATTGCAAGAAAGGAAATGGTTGCTCTTCAGCACACGGTTCAGCCTCCAGGTGGTCTCACCATACTCAAACAGGAAGCCTCCACTGTGGATGTAGATGAAACCTGCAGAGCACAGACCCAGGCTCAGTTCACATGGAACACTGCAATCATCACGCTGCTGCAAATCATTTGTCAGGACTCTCCTGTCTACAAAGCCAGGACACAGCTGAACAACATCAATCATAAAATAAAAAATGTTCTTGTCTACTCTGTTTCTAATGTTGTCTGTCTGTGAATTAAGTAATGTCACCTTGATGCTGGAAGGCAGCTCTCACACCTTCGGTCACCTCAGGAAACTTCTGATCTATCCTCTGGACACGCCAGCCTCTATCATAGCTGAAGAAGAACACATTCAGAGTATAGAACCAGGACCCTTCCCACAAAGACAGATACAGGAACCCTTTCACTAACCTGAAATAATATCGGCCCAGAAAGAAAAGAGTCTGTCTGGAGTCCACGATGTACAGGACAGCATCAACCCTGCTCAGAAACCACGGCAGACCAAAACTAACAAGGGTTTTGGGATATTCCTGGACACGCTGGTCCCCAGTGAAGGCCCACACTCTGTTACCTGATGACAAAAGATCCAAGACTTCAGTTCAGCAAGAAACATGATGTATGATCTGAAGGCCAAGGAGATCTGTTACCCTTAAAAAGAAAAATGTTCCCTGACTGCGGGTCCTCGTATGCAGCATCGATGTTGACTGGAGCATTTGGAAACGCATCTGTGATGAGCCTTTTTTCAGATTTCCCGCTCAGAGGGTCCCACTGCCAGAAGACGCTGAGAAGACCAAGACATAAGGCTGGTTCTGTCTGAGATTTCAGAGCACTGAGATCCAAGATGGTACCTGTTCTGGAAGAGCAGGAGTTCTCCTTGGTAGGTGGTGCCAGCATCCAAAACTACAGCTGAGTCACAAGACTCGGTAGTGCTGGGGGGCTGAGGGGCACTGGCAAGTGGACTTTGGACAGAGTTTGGGCCTGACGGTTATACAAAAGAAAGCAAAGTTTATTTATAAAACAATTTTAATTTTAAAAGTGCTTAAGTGCTTAATACAAGTCACAGCTTCATGTAACGTGAAATAAATTATACTTGAAAAAACAAAATAAACAGGAACTGTGAAAGTCTCAGTCAGGATTCACCTTTAGCAAAAACCTGCAGAAATAAAAAGGTCTTTCAGAGCCTGAGCTGGGGGGGGGGGGGGGGGTATAGAATGTGAGACCTGTGGACCATAAGGACCTTTGAAAGGATTCTACTGTGAAGTGGGAGCCAGTGGAGGGCTGCTAAAGCTGCTGTGGAGCTGCAGCAGAGCTCTGAACCCCGTTAGGAGAAGAGGACTCTAGGACAGAGACGGCCAACGGTTACTGCATTCAAACGTGATCACACCTCTGACAAGGACACGCCACCAACAGAAGGACAAGATGAAGCTGCTGAAGAGATGGTTCCTCTGGCTGCTCACCTTTCAGCACCTCCCTGAGGGATCGCCACAGCCAATCAGCTTTCACTGATCGGCAGAGGTGGTTTGGCGGAGATTTTTACAGCAGATGTCCTTCCTGACACAACCCTATGTTTTGTCCAAGCTGGGGACCGGCAGAGGGGGACCCAGACTTGGGGCCAGATAGTTAGGCAGTAGCATGAAGTGTCTTGCCTAAGGACCCACACTGGCTGAAGCCCTAGGAATTGAACCCTCATTTCCCATTTGCCAGTCCAACACGCAGGCAACTGAGCTGAGTTAAAGTCTAGAAACTTTTCTGGGGATTCTTTTTGTGAGAGGACATCATAATTTTTTGGGACGGAACTGATCCTCACACCCTCCACAGTATCCAGGATGCTCAGCGGCTGTTGGAGGACTGGACACGAGCCAAAACATGACCATTCTACAAACATCTAAAAGGAGTTAGAGTAGGAGAAAACACAGCTGCGTGTGTCAGTTTCAGCGTCACTTGGTTTTGTACCGACCGTACAGAGACTGGATCCCTCTGACGTCGTCTTTGGGCAGGACAAAGGTATCAGGGTACCCAAATGAGTAGAGCGGGTACATGAGAGCACCCCGGTCGCTGGAGTGAGACAGACCCAGGGAGTGGCCAAACTCATGAGCAGCGACCATGAAGAGCACGTAACCTGCAAATGAACAACAAGCCTTTCAGGATCTGCAGGGAAAGCCGTCCTTTCAGAATTTAGAAGACAAGCTCACCTTTGCTTGACCTAAAGGTGAAGGTTTCATCGTCGTCAAAATGAACGTCTCCCCCGATGCCAGATGATGGAGAGAAGGCGTGGGCCAGTGTGCCATGGGGGCCGTCAAAGGGATAGTAATCTCCGTGTGCTGTTGGCCAGAACGTTTCACACATAAACCAATGTAGGTTGAAAAGCCGCGTTTAGTTTCTTGATGCTGTAAAAATGTGTGATTTGAGGATCAGGGTGAAGAGTTCAACCGCTAAAAACGCAAAACCAATTAGGAGCGAGCTTCAAATCTTTCAGCAGCTAAAAGATCCAGAGATTTTGACACCAGAACCAACTCCGGTTTCATGCTGATGCTGCAACCGTCACGGCTCATGACGATGCACCGGCACGTCATCAAAGAGACGCTGTTTTTGACTCCGCCTCCCTCACTCATAGTAAGAATAAGAGTCAGATTCATGAGACGGACTCCCAACAAATCGCTGCAGAAAACCCCTGTGGAGGTCAATGTTGCACAAAGAAGAGAACAGAATAGAATAGAGTAGAATAAAACCAAGCAGATAAGAATAGAACAGAATGGAGTAGAATAGAATAATAATAGTAATAAAATAAAAAAACAGAATAGAACAATAAAAAGAAATGATCAGAGTAAAACATTAATAAAAACATAGAGACATTAAAACAAGATAGAAAAACAGACAAATGAATTTGACTGTATGATTGTTTGAAGACATGAGTCTTGAGTTTGGATTTGAACAGTGGCAGCGAGTCGCTATAGCGTAGATCTGGAGGAAGAGAATTCCATAGCTGGGGGGCGGAGCGACTGAAAGCTCTGCCCCCCATGGTGGCAAGACGGGCAGGTGGGACATGGAGAAGGAGAGAGGAAGAGGAGCGGGGAGAGCGGGAGGGAACGGAAATGTGAAGAAGGTCAGAAATGTAGGGTGGAGCCAGGTTATGGATGCTTTGAAGGTGATGAGGAGAATCTTGAAACTAATCCTTTGTTTTATGGGAAGCCAGCGTTTTGGAGAACTGGTGTGATGTGGTGGGATAACGGGGTCCTGGTGATGATGCGGGCTGCAGAAATTTGGAGAAGCTGCAGTTTTTTGAGTGTTTTATTGGGCAAACCAAACAGGAGGGAATAATCGATTCGAGGAGTGACAAGACTATGGACTATGAGGAGTGAGAGAAGGGCGGAGACGACAGACTAGAATAGAATAGAAGTAAATAGGATTGAATAGAATAGAATAGATTATAAGCATTATCTTTGGACATGAACACAGAACACTGACCTCCACGGCCGAAGGACACCATGATGTCTGCCGGGCCGCTGTTGGTTCTGGTGAACCTCAGAGGCGTGACGCTGGCCCAGACCTGCAGAGCTCTCTGTATGGAGTCCTGCACTTCTGCTTGGGACATGTCAGGCGTGTAGTTCACTATTCTGTAGGAGTGACAAACAAATAAATCAGCTTTACTTCTTTCTGCTTCTTTTCATGAACTTTTAGTGAAATAAAACAAACATAAAACAATTATTTCTTTGTAAAAGATGATTTCAAACATCCTCAGTTGACCAACCAGCTGCACAGGCTGAAACAAATCACACACCAGCATAAAAAACAATGATGCCTCTCTCTGAACTTTAACCTGATCCTCTGATCTGAGTCTTCTCATCGGTCTTTTAACTATGAGGATGCCGACTTCAGACAAAGTCAAAACGCCTGTGTTGTTTTCTAGGACCTAGTTTCTGCAGGGCTGCAGGAGTTCATCAGAAATCAACCTCTGAGTTGTAGGTTGAACCAACCTTGCCCCCTCCCTTGCTGAGAGCTCAGAGCAGGAAGCTTGTGGCCCCGCCCAGAGTATTTTCTCCATCACAAATACAATCTTTTTTCCTCTGCTCCTGATTCAGGAGTGGAATAAAAATGCAGCTTTAAACTTTCCTTTTGTATGCGTCATCAGGAAAACGGCACAAGAACGTGATGGAAACACAAAAAACAGCATTTTGGTGGGCGTGGGTGTTTTTAGGTTGAAAAGCGTGAATCCATCCTTTGCTTCTGTTTGCTTTAGGGTCATGGCGTTGCTGGTGTTGTGGTCTGGCAGGTCCCCCCGTCACTGTCCTCTGGCCTCTTTCTGCTGCTTTCTGTTTTGTCTCCACAGGTGTGCTGGCTCATTGGCGGGAACTCCGGACACACCTGTCACCCTCTACACTCATTCTGGATGTATTTAAGAGGATTTTTTGGAAAGCCCTCAGCGTCCTCAATGATTATTCTGGCATTTCCTGTCGTCTGGTCCCAGTGTCTTCTTCAGCCTCCGGCTCGGCCTACTTCTGGGATGATCCTACGGCACTGACCATTAACCACTGACTGCATCATTTAACTGGATGAATCGCCTGTGATGTCACTCTCACATCCAGTTCCAAACAAATCAGCATTTTCCACTCTATGTCCTTCCATGTATTCTCTTCTCCATGTTGTGTCTGCAGATGTTTACCTGTACGTGAGGGTGTTCTTCTGCCACTTCACGTTGTTTCCAAAAGTGGAGAATTGCCCAATGTTTATGTCTGGAATGCCGCAGCGGGGTTTCTTCATCACTTCTAGGGTGTCGGTGTCCAGAGTCCCAGTCACCTGCAGCCCGAAGAACCGTTGCATTTCCCTCAGCCTCCTGCTCATGGGGGAGACCCCCCATCGAGCGGATGGGCCTGACTGCTCGGTCAGGTTGAAGAACCTCTTCAGGTAGGTCTGAGGTAGAAGCAGCAGGGAGAGGTTAGTGATGGGCTGTAACACCTGTAAATGGCTGGCACACAGACAAACCTCTGCAAAGCTTGGCTCCTCCACAGCAGCTGCAGACACGGAACAGCTGACAGCAGCTGCCAGCAGCAGCAGAACGGAGACCGTGGACGACCACATCCTTCTCTTTCCCACCTGAGTCAGGAATCAGGCCTTTATAGGCAGTAGAGCGGATGTGGTGTGTGGAGCAACTACCCTCTTGATCCAGTGACTCACACGTTGATCCATTTGTGGTTCAGGAAAACCACCCAAACAGGGAGAAAGAGCATCACACTGTAAGACGGTATATGAAGGAAGCAGCTTTGGTCTGCGTCTCCACACAGGAAGGCCCTTCGTTTGAAGGTTGCTCCTCGCCGAGGCGCCATGCAGAACTCTTCAAACACCAAGCTAACCACACCTCATAATAATAAAAGTAAATATTGATAATCAATCAATTCCTTTTGTTGGGCACCTTTATCAGAATCCAAGGTCAGGGACACGGTTAAAAAAAACATAGCAGTAAAAATATGCAGTTGTGAGAAAGGCCACTGAACTCAAGTCAAAGGAGAAGAAGGCAGGACAAAGGCTTTTAGCTACTTAGTGAGGTGTGAGAGTAAACCAGTGTTTCTGAGGTCAGGGGTTTCCAGAGCAAGAAAAAATCTGCCCCCCATGGTGACTTGACCAGCACTGTGGACAAACATCCGGAGGGAGGGGTAGAATCTGAGGGGACAGGTGGGTGTAGTCAGGAGAAGTCAAACAGAATTCGTTAAGGGATGGAGAGCCAATGGAGCTGCTGTAGAACATGTCATGTGTGTGTGAGACGTTGTGATGTGATGGACTATTGTGTGTGTTTGAGCTCTGACCCAGTTGAAGTTTGCCAACTGGTTCAAAACAACAGACTCTGTTTCCATGACGACCACGTCTGCATCTTTAGGCATCGTTGTGCCGCCTTGACCTCTGTCAGTCTGACTAAAGTATTCAAACAAACACCTGTTTCCTGCACCGCGGCGTCAAAAGGCAACGCTGTTTGGGTTGGCGGTGTCCTAAGACCGACGCTGAAACAACACGATTGTTTTTATTGAGCAACTTGTCTGAAACGAGTTGACCAACTCCAGGAAACAACGTGTTGCAATTAAAGCAGCAGTTGGAAAACCAAAGTGTGTCACGCCAAAATCAGGTCAACCAACAACATCAGCTCTGCTGTCAGTTTTAAATTGTGTCCCAAAGGAAATATTGTGATCCCTCCTCTCCTCTTTTCACTGTGTTAATGTCCCCCCCCTGACCATCTGTGGACCCCCACCTTCAGTAATGCTGGTAGACTTCATGGTCCTGGGTGCTGCGTTGCATTCACTGCGGTAGCAGATCTTCACATGTTTTGTGTTTGTCTCTTTTCTGTCTGCCCCCCCACTCTGGTTAAGCTGGTTAGGCATAACAAAGGCGTGTCGATGATGTCAGAAGCTCCTCCTCATCCTTCACCTGTGAGAGGAGGACAGATCTGTCCTCTCATTAGCAGGACGCTGCCGGTTCCCTGCACGGATTCAGCCGCCCTCTGCTCTTTCATGTCGTTTGGATTTGTCTGGATCCTTGAACCCACCAGTCACCACTTGTCTGTCTCATTTTCGACTCACACCTTCGTTTTTGGGCAGGACAACCAAAAAAAAACAAAAGTAAAATCTTAAAAGTGATCCTAAAAGACCAGCGAAGAGAGCGTAACAGTGGAGTGATACGCTCACACCGTCTGGTCCCCGTTAACAGGCGGGCTGCTGAATTCTGAAGCAACTGGAGACGGCGAGCAGAGACGGTCAATACCACTGTAGAGAGTTCCAGAAGTCCAGTCTGGAGAAGATCACGGCATGGATCACTTGTTCCACAGCATGAGGAGGAAGATATGGCTTCACTTTGCTGATTAGCCTCAAGTGATAAAAACTAGACTGGACTACTGCACTGACCTGCCTGTCAAATTTAAAATGCCTGTCTCTTTTGGTATTTGAAAGTTTCCCTTCAAAATAAATAAATAAACCAATAAAAATATGAATAATTTACGTGTCTTTGATTTTCACTTTTCATAAAAGAATAAAGAAAGTTTTTCTTTTTGGTTACATTTTGTTTGTCAGGAAAGAAAAAAACAGAGTTAGAGTAAGGAATCAAAATAAACAGAAAAAAAATTAACCAGACATTTGGTCTTGTAACCATGGTGATTGTAGAATTCTTCTAAATCTACATGTGTTTTGTGTGAGAAGAGGTCTTCACAGCTTTAATACCAACGCCGCTTCACCATGGCGTCCTGTAGGAGTAAAAATACAGAGACAATCTTTGAATGGATTCCTGACCAGAGGATTTTGTTTTATATGTTGTTAAAATTTGAAGAAACAAGTAGTTACAGAAGATGAGAATGCATCCAAAAAGGAAAAAAACCATCAAGCTTCCATTTATTCAAAGGTTGACTAAACACGGAAAAAAAATACTTGATTTTTAATAACTTTAGTTTTTAAATTATTATTGTTCTAAATCAAACTTTCCTTTTATTTCCATTCTTTTTTTCTATAGTAAAAGGAAAGGAATTTAACCAAAAAGACAGTTTCTCCCAATGAGTTCTATCACTAGAGGAGACATCACGTGGTTCCTCATGGGAGGAGAGCACCGCCATCTTGGTGAGGTCAAGTTACTGCTGCAGTGCAGCATGTTAACACATTTTTTGCATAATTCCAGTTCATTGTTTGGGTTTCAACTGCCAAAATCAGAGAACTGAGTCCATGAAGGAGGAAGTATATCATTTCACAGATAAGAACTATAATGTTTTTCTTTTAATGCTGCAGGGGCTTCATGAATAGAACACATGTTGACATGCATGATGCTGCAGGGCTGTTATCAACATGCTGCATGATGAACGGAGAATTTGCTGTCAACATAAATGTACATTTTATTTTGCTAAACCTGTATACAGCATACTAGGCTATTATAGTAATATAGATTTATACATTTCTGACTCAGACACTGAACTTTTCTTGCAGGTTTCCAATGGATTCAGACTTAGGGAAAAAGTGGATCTTAGATATAAAAAGAGATAATCCAGATGGATCACTGTGGTACCAACTAGTAATACAGTCTGGATATGTTCAGAACATTTGAGGAAACACATTTAGACGAGAGGCCAGACTGTTTGCCTGAAACCCGACACCATAACATCTGTGTTACACAAACTGATCACATGAATCAGTATAAATCTATTGTTTTTCTTTGTTGTTGTTATTTTAGGGTAAATCTATTGTTCACTTTTGGACTTCTTTTGAATATTTATTTTTTATTAGTAGTAGTATTATTATTAATAATAATAATATTAATAGACTTATTTATTTATTGTTATTATTTATTGTTTGTTTTGACTTACTATTGATTTATTATTATTATTATTATTATTGACTTATTGTTGGTTTTTTCTAAATAATTTAAATTACATGTCAAAGAGGTCTAAAACTTCTAAATGTTTAGAAATTAATTTTAAAAATTCTTTGTAATAATTTTTTTATTTGTAAGAAGTCCTGCAACTATGCATTTTCATTCAAGTTTGAGCTTTTAAGGCTGACTGTTTCTCTTCTTTAACAACAACAAATGATGTATCTATATATATATTATATATATAAATATAATATGTTTACATATATGTATAAATATATATAAATGTAAAAATATATATAGTATATAAAAGCTACCACTAAAAGCAATAGAAATCAATGTCATGTGGGCGTCGTCGACCTCACCAAGATGGCGTCGCGCTCCGCCACCGTCGGCCAGGCTTCTAGAGCGGGCGTGTCTCCTCTAGTGATAGAACTCATTGGTTTCTCCGCTCCCCCCTCTCCCCATCTGTGTCCTCACATGACTTGTCTACAGCGCCCCCTGCTGGCAGGAAGATTCTCTTTCAGACTGATTACTTTTCGTTTTGAAAATAAATTGTTCTTTGATTCAGAGTCACTGCATTCCTGGATTTCTGTGGACTGAATGTTTTTGTGAATTTCTGTTTCTGTTCCACCTGGCTTCCTCTACTGACCTCTAAGACCTCACGTTGTTTTTTTTTTGTTCATGTTAGTTTGTGCAGCTTAACCAGAGGAGAGGAAAACATGGAAAAACAACGGAGAGATGATTGGAGCTTCAGGGAGAAAGGAAGATTGGCAGAGTTTCAAAGTCCGCGGGTTACAAACCTGTCTCTGCAGCATAAAAGTGTTTGTTCACGTAGAAATGACAGTTGGATTGGCCCACATACATGTGCTCTCTTCAGAGCTAAACTCCAGGTTGGGTCTGCAGGCTTGTGCAGCAAAGCTAACTCTGACCATGTCAGCTTTGCAGCCTTGAGTAAAAGCTTGACTCAGCAAAAAATACTCATCTGTGCACAACTAAGTATTTTTATTTGAGTTTCTTTCAAACATGCTTGTTCAGATACAAAAACATTCACTGTCATGGGATTAAAATCACAGAGTGGAATTTACATAATTGAATAAATACTTTGACAAAAACAAAATGTATTAAAATGACAAATAAATAAAACAAGGCTAATCTTACATATAGATACTGAAAATACGACAAGATGCAAAAACTTTGTTTACATAGAGCATACTTCCTATTTGTGCCCATCCATTTTCTTAACCTGCTCCCTTTTGGGGGTCATAGGGTTGCTGGAGCCTGTCCCTCCTACTGTTGGGCAAAAGCAGGAACACTGGACAGGTCGCTAGTCCATCGCAAGGCTATTTGTGCCCATGACAATAAAACAAGTACTGTAACACCTTTTGTGCTCAATGTTTGTACAGGTGGGTCTAGTAGCTGGTGCAGGGCAGGAAGTAGCTGTTCCTCAGCAGGCGGAGCAGCTGGCCGGTCCTGAGGCTGTACTCGAACATGTATGGGCCGCTGTAGAGGTATGCGAACCCTGAAGAATGGACAGACACACGTTATCACAGATAAAGTTTGAGTTAGGGTTTGCGTTTGTATTTTTCTAGTTTTATTTTAGTGCTGCAGAGTAAAGCAGCTTGGCATCACCTCTGTATTGTAAAGCTGCTGTCACCCTGCCGCTCATTCCACTAAACTTCTGGTCCACTGCTTTGGGGAACCCTGCATCCATTGTCCCTTTGGCCTCATCATAACTGAAAAGATGGGATCATTAGTGCAGTTTAAAACCGCTTTACACCTCAGACCAACTTCTGTTAGACATCAACCCTCCTTCCAGGACTTATGTGAACACACCTGTAATAGTTTCTCCCCACAAAGAAGAGGGTCTTGCCAGACTGTGCATCATACAGAGCTGCATCCACCTTCTCGATGCGCTTAGGCAGGCCAAAACTAGAGATGGCCTGGGGATAACCCTGCACAAGGTCATAGCCACGAAAAGCCCACACTTGTCGACCTGTCAGAAAAGATAAAAAGGATTTGTTGATGGATGGGACATGAAAACGGCAGCGTTGAAAGAAGACGAGGTTCTGACCTTTGAAGAGGAAGATTCTGTCAGATTGCTGGTTTTCATAAGCAGCATCGACGCTGAGAGGAGCATCGGGCCAAAAGTTTGTGATGAAAGTTTGCTGAGGTGTGTAACTCTGAGGATGAACCCTCCAGAAGAAGCTGTGAGACAAACAGGAAGAACTGTTTTCTAAGAACAAACCAACTAGCAGTCACTGTTGGAGCTTAAAGTGTTGATCTTACCTGTCCTTGAAGAAAAACATCTCTCCTCTCAGTGTAGCAACAGCATCCAGGACCATGGTGGAATCACAGGCATCAGGGGTGGGGGGGGCGGTCGGTTCAGGCTGAGCAGGGTCCAAGTTTGGACCTGGAGGTACAAAACTCCTTTGTTCTAATGTTGCTCATTTCTAAACTTAGCGATGGGAACTTTGAGCAGAGAGGCTGGAGGGATACGAACCATACAGCGACTGGATGCCTCTGACGTCGTCTCTGGGCAGGACAAAGGTTTCGGGGTTTCTGTACGAATAAATCGGGTACATGAGAGCACCGGGGTCATCCGAGTGAGACAGACCCAGAGAGTGGCCGAACTCGTGAGCCGCCACCATGAAAAGCACATAACCTGCAGTCCAAGAGACAGTTAGGGCACAACTTAACCACACTCCAGAAACTTTCTACGGAAGCACCAAACTCACCAGTGTTTGAGCGAAAGGTGAACGTCTCGTCATCATCAAAGTGAGCGTCTCCTCCAATGCCAGGGGCCGGGGCAAAGGCATGGGCAAGGGTGCCATCAGGACCATCAAAAGGGTAATAGTCCCCATGAGCTGTCGGCAGAAACATCTCCAGGTTCGTATTTTTAAAGTCTTCTGCTGAGTGTTACACAACTCAGTGTAACACAACTCAGGTAACACAAGTCCTTCCAAACACAATGACTACGGGTGGAAGTTGCGACACGACTCACCCCTCTGACCAAAGGAAACCATGATGTCTGCCGTGCTGCTGTAGATTTTGGTGAACCTCAAAGGTGTAACTCTGGCCCAGACCTGCAGAGCTTTCTCTATGGACTCATCCACCTCTTCCTTAGACATGTCAGGTGTGTAGTTTGTGATCCTGTGCAGAAGATCCTAAATGTTTAACCAAATCCAGTGTGGAAAAAACAGACTGAGACATTTTTGCCTCCAGGTAACTCACCTGTAGGTGAGGCTGTTTTTCTCCCACTTCAGATTGTTTCCAAAGGTAGAGAAACGAGCAACTCTAGAGTCAGAAACTCCACATCGGGGCTTTTTCATCATAGCCAAAGTCTCAGCATCCAAAGTCCCAGTAATTTGGAGCCCAAAAAACGTCTGCATTTCTATGAGCTTACTGGTCACTTGGCTGAAACCCCGTCGAACTGCAGGCCCAGCTTCCTCCGTCAGGTTGAAAAAGTTTTTCAGGTAGCTCTAAGGAAGAACAGAAACACCTTAGAATCTCACTTCTTGTCAGCATTACAGTTTCCAGCTGTCCCTGAAGGCAGCATGAGAGAACCTACCTGAGCAAACCTTTGCTCCTCCATCGTTTCCTGTGACACCGGCATGCAGTGAACTGCAGCCAGCAGGCCCAACAGAGCGCACACCGTCCTCATGTTTGCTGTCTGGATGTGTTTGGGTGACAGCGGTGCAGCCTCTGTTTTAAAGAGCGGAGCAAGGCGTGTGAGCAGCCCGCCCCCTCCACCCTCCCATTCTTGCAGCATTCCTTTTATGGGAAGAGGAGGAAGTTGTCACCAATATGTCATCCGAAAAAACGTTTGCAAAACAAGACGCTGCAGGTACGATGACAGTGTGGGGAAGGCCGATGACAACGCGCTTCATAAAGGAACTTTTCCCTGATTCATTATGTTTGTTTAAACCTCAGAAACAGGGTCAGATGGCAGCAAAGCAGATATTTGCTGGGGGCATTCTTGTTTTATCCCATTTCTTAATGATCCCAGATGCATTTTCAACATTCCCTCCCCACCATTGCACATAGTCAATTTTTGTGTTTGCTTCAGGAAATCAGAACAGAGTAAAGCAGGAACTGAAGGACAACAGCACCACAGGAGGAGGAACAACTGATTACTTCCTGACCAAGAGTTTCAAGATTCCCACCATCACACCCTGCATCTCATGGCAACCTGAACCTTTGGGACATCATGGCAGAACTGTTGAAGCGTTTTAAGGATTTCTTACTTTTAAATGTACATAAAGAAAACATAAACTCAGCACCCTAATCTATTGGTAGAAGGATGCTGAGTCTAGAGGAAGACCAGAGAAGAGGTTTCTGGATGCAGAGAAGGAAGACATGAAGGTAGCTGCTGGTAGAGGATGCAGAGGGCAGACGGAGGAAGCTGATTGGCTGAGGAGACCCTGAAGGGAAACGCCCAAAAGAAAAGAAGAAGACTGTATATTAAGTAAACCTTGGTCCCATGACAATCAAGTTCAGAGGCCTCTGACAGGATGAAGCATTATGTTATGAATCAATCACATCCAAGTCTGATAGATGTGTTCACTTAGGAAGTTCCCGTGTTACATCATGGTTCCTGCAACTTTTAGGACTTTGAGATCCCAAAACAGATGGAACACTCAGCCATGAGAAATGCGTAACACTTCCTCTACTCACCTATTGACATAGTCAATGTGATCCAGATCACTTATTGACATTACTTGCTAAACAACTG
The DNA here is from genome assembly GCF_053564925.1 of Oryzias latipes. NCBI lineage: Eukaryota > Metazoa > Chordata > Actinopteri > Beloniformes > Adrianichthyidae > Oryzias > Oryzias latipes. The sequence goes on from NC_136250.1 coordinate 32,060,572, forward strand.
CCATAATCTAAAAAATCCAGCATTAGTAATCTATTTTATCCATTCTTTTCTTTTGTGCACAAACTGCATTTAATGAACTTTCTGTTAAATTGATGAAGAAAAATTGAAAGATCCAATTAAAATGACATTTTGAGTGTTTTTACCATGCTTTTGTGGCGTTTTCCTCATAATGGAGGACATAGATCAAAGAATTTAGACTGCATTTCGGAGTATTTATTTAAATCGTGTTTGGACCTGCGGTGCAGCTATTGCCATAGCGGGCCAAAGTCCTGCATCTTCTGCTTTAACTCTAAATTGTCCTCTTGCAGACAGATCCATGTTAGTGGTATATCTTATGGAATGCTTTACAGTCCTGTTAAACACTGATGGCCACGGCGCTGCCTGACACTGGCGCCAGCCTAGGACCACCAGGAGCAACGTGGGGTTCAGTGTCTTGCCAAAGGACACTTCGACACATGCGCGAGTAGAGTGGGAACCGAACCTGTGAACTTCTGATCAGAGGTTGACCACTCTACCTCTTTGGGAAGTCCTTTCCCCTAAGCTTTGATTCCCATTGCGTCGGGGGTCTCCTCCATAAGACTCGTGAAAATTAACTTCAATCAGAAACTTTGATCTAAAACCACCAGAAATGTAGTTCAAAGGTCAAATTTCTAGGTCAAAACTTTGGATTTCTAGGTTAAATCAGAATTTAGACAAACTTTAAACATTTTTGGAGGGTAAAATGAATAAATGCTGAAAAAAAGCTGGAGACATATGGGGGAGGGGGCAGGTCCAAGAAAATCCCCAGATGAAGTGATGACAACAATATTTAGAAAATCAGGCTTTTGTGATTCGCAGGTGGCGGGGGGGGGGGGCTATGTCCCAGGAAGTGGTTAGTCAGGACACAATGTGGATTATGCTGAGTCATTGAATGTTCTGCTGATGTGATGAAATACACCCCTCACACACACACACCACTGGATTCCTGCAGACGTGTCTCTGAAGGTGTGTCTGTGTGTGTCTGTGTGTGTGTGTCTGTGTGTGTCTGTGTGTGTGTGTGTGTGTGTGTGTGGGGGGGGGGGGGTTGAACCAAGCCAAGCCTTAGTCAAATGTGAAAACAGCAGACCCTCTGGAGGTCCTCAGAGACCTTCTTCTGGATTTAGAGCTCGGTTGTTGACGCCGGTCATTTGGAGCGGAGGACGACCTTTGGGATCCCGGCTGGATGAGCAGCGGCGTGAGTCAAAAGTCACTTCTGGGTTTGAACATGTCCTGCTGACACTGAGGCGCCGCACCTCCTCCACAGCTGCTCACCTGTTCCCACCGTAGAAGCAGAAAGCGACGCAGAAACACAAAGACTTGACCTCCAGGCATGAACACGACTCCGCTTCCGTGTGGGGCGGGAGGTGTGGCGTGGGTGTGTGTTCAGGCTGCTGTCATTCATACAGGTGTGTGTGTTCATGAACCATCAGGGTAAGAGCGCTCAAGTCAGAACCGGATTCTGCTGGAGAACAAGAATCTAATGTCACTAATGACCATGGCGGCCAGTTCTCCGTCTTCTGGACCTGAAACCTGCATTTGATGCTGTTGATCACAACATTATGATCACGTCTTTGAGATTATTATGGTCTGTCTAGGTCTGTGTTAGATTGGTTTGTCTTACACCTCGGTGGAAGAACTTTTATCGTCATGGTAGGTTCAATAACCTCTGAAATTAAAGATATATCTTGTGGCGTACCCCAGGGGTCAGTTCTAGGCCCCATTTTATATACGATCCCTCTCGGGAAACTACTTGGCAAATTTAGCCACATTTCTTATCATTGGTATGTAGATGACATTCAGCTTTACTGCTCCTTCCATCAAACGGACAATAATTTCTTGACGAATTTATTGGATTGTTTGGCAATCATTAATACGTGGTTCTTTGATGACCATCTACGCCTAAATGCTCAGAAGAAAGAAACAGTGATTTTTGCCCCAGTAAACAGCACCTTACATACTCCATACATATTTAACATTTAAGAGTTTCTGTACATATTGTTTATTTTTTTGTTAAGAGATGTAAATAAAGTATTTCTATTTCTATTCTATTTTATTTAACTTCATCACTCCACGGCTGCTGCAATTTCATTGTATCCCCATGTACAATGACAAGAAATGATTCTGATTCTGACCTTGGTTCTCTGAGTTCCTCTGTCCAGCCATGTGTCAGAAACCTCTAGGGGGTCGTTGACAAACTCCTACCTTTGGAAGGACATAAATTAATAAATTAATAGTCAGAGATTGTCATTTAAATTTCAATAGTTAAAAGTGTCATTTAAGAAAAATTGCAGGAAAAAATCTAGCTGCTGCGTTCTGAACAAGCTGGAGACTTCTTAAGGAACTCTTAGGACACGCTGCTAACAAGGAGTTACAGTAATCCAGCCTCGACGTAACAAATGCATGGATGAGTTTTTCAGCATCACTCTTAGAAAGTATATTTCTGATCTTAGCAATATTCCACAGGTGAAAAAAGGCAGTTCTACACGCCTGAGATATGTGAGCCTTAAATGATAAATCCTGGTCAAGTAAAACCCCAAGGTTTCTAACTGTGGAATTGGGGGCTATACTTATGCCATCCAGGGAGACTATCTGAGCAGACAGAGCAGCTCTGAGGTTTTTAGGACCAAGTATAATGACCTCAGTTTTTTCTGGGTTCAGGAGGTCTGTAACCCTTGTTCTATCCGAGGTACTTTAGCATTGGGAGTTGGGTCATCTAGACCCACTAGACAGTGCTCTGAACCTTTTTTCTTCAATGATTTGTGATCTTCACTGGTGTCCATGGATTACATGAAATCTTTCCACCTTTATCCACCTTTGTCATGGTAGGGGGAACACCTCAATGGAAGGGGGGGGGGGCTCATAGGACAGCACAAGTTAATAGTCATCCAGGTCTTGATAGTGAGAGACAGACGCGTCGGCTCACGTGTCGAGCTCATAAAGTGAAATCCCGTGTCGGTGGGCGTATCACTGCAGAAGACCGATACAGCCACTGTGTCGGTGTGGCACAGAGGAGCCAAACAAGGAAGCGCGTCTACCAGCAGTGTTGCCAGATTATGCAGTTTTCCACCCAATTGGGTGGGTTTGATTTTGTGGAGAAATTTAGATTTGGGCGGTTTTCTCCAATGAGTTATATTGCTAGAAGAGACACGCCCACTTGGGAAGCCTGGCCAACAATGGCGGAGCGCAAAACCATCTTGATGAGGTCGTTGGCGTCCACTTGACAATGATTTCTATAGCCTATGGTGGCCAATAAGTAGCTTTGATACAATTTTATATATATATATATGTATATATATATATAATTTGTTGTTAAATAAGAGAAACAGTCAGCCTTAAAAGCTCAAACTTTAATGAAAAGTGCATAGTTGCAGGACATCCTCACAACTAAAAAAAATTATTACAAAGAATTTGTAATAATGATTTCTAAACATTTAGAAGTTTTAGACCTCTTTGACATGTAATTTAAGTTATTTAGAAAAGTCCAACATTTTTTCTTTTCTTTTGAACTTATATTTTTTTTCAAACCTTTTGCAACAGAGAATTATACAAAAATCCACTATTTTTCATCATATTTTATTCCCAGTCATCAACAGATTAACCCTAAAAAATTTAACAAAAAAACTAATGGATTTACCCTAATGATTCATGTGATAAATCAATTTGGTGAATTTCTGCCATTTATTGTGTATTTTGGCAACACGACCTTGTCTTGAACAATAATAACTTTGAACAAGTAATTCCAATAAATCAAACTAATGGTTGTCAATGCCATATTGGCTGTCAGTGATATGAAAAACTCCAACTTGACCACGTTGATCCACCTGCACAGGCACATGCGCCTTGATGAATGGATATTCTGGGACCCCAGGACGGCTTTCCTTGCCCCTACCAGGATATCTACAACATCTTGAGATGGTATAACAAGTCCCCCGTTGTCTCTCAGTTTCAGCAGGTGATACATTAAAAGAAAAAATTATAGTCCTTACCTGTGAAATGTTATGCCTTCCTCCTCCATGGACTAATTTCTCCAATTTTGGCTGTTGAAACCCGCACAATGTACTGGCATTTAGCACAAAATGTGTTCACATGCATGTACTGCAGCAGTGACTTGACCTCACCAAGATGGCGGTGCTCTCCTCCCACAAGGAATCATGTCATGTCGCCTCCAGCTGTTGAACGCTTCTCGCCCCCCCCCCCCCCCCCCCCCCCCCCGTGTTTGACTTTTTAGTTTACTGAATCTTTACCTAAGGTGTTGAAAGTGGTGTTTTTAATGAGGCAAGTGGAATTATTTAATGGTTTTAATAGTGTTTTGGACCTTTTGTTTCTCCCTTTCCTCTCGGTTTCCGCTTGATGTAGAAGAGTACAATTCCACTTCAAACGGACTCCTATTCAAAATGAATCAGTTTATGTTTTGGAGGTTAAATGTGGCATATGTTCCGCAGAACTGTCAAACTTAGAAGCACTTCCCCAATGCTGGGGCATTATAGAACAAGACATAGGAAAGACGAACTACAGTGTTTAGATTAAATGTATTAAGTATACCAGCTGAGTTTCAGAACTTGATTGCCTGCAATGACGTTTTTGGTCCAGCAGGAGTCAGTATTAAGTGAAACAGTATCGATACAGTCACAATACAGTTTGGGCAAAGTGCTGAAACGCTTCACGAGGCTTATCTACCTATCACTAGGTCTTGATGTCTTTAATGCAGGCATTCAGTTTCTCTATAGGGTAATTCTGATCAGGTTTAATGGATAAATACAACTGCGTATCATCTGCACAACTGAAAATTTAAATAATGTAGGTAGAGCGGTATAAACAGTACTTTACCCAAGGTTCAGTACAGTGTTTAAGTAGACTGTAAGCAAAAGAGAGCCAGGTGTGAGGCATCCAGGAGCTGTGAGCTGGGGTTCCTGGGAGATGTAGTGTATTCAGTACTTGGAGACAGTTCCCGCCAGTAAGCAGAGGGGGACACAGAGCTCTTACTGCTGACATTCACAAACCTGAAGAATCTTTATGATCAGTCTAAAGGTTTAGAAAAAGTGTCCATTAGTTCCAAACAAAATGTTTCTGCAATCTTTGTCCTAGGGCCTGTTTCAGAAAGGAGGTTTAGTGTAAACTCTGAGTGCATTAACCCTGAAATCAGGGAAACCCTGGGTTTTCCGTTTCAGAATGGGAGGTTTGTTAAACCAGAGAAAGCAGAGTAAGTCAAACCCGTTTCTGAAAGAGAGGTAACTTCTACTCGGAGTCAGTGTCCATGGTTACTTACGCTGTGAACCTAACCTGGTCAGGAGCAGGTTTTATTCTCTAAACTCAAGGTTTCTGCCGGTCCCCTCCCCTTTTTAAAGACGAAGCGGTATTTTTCGCTTTAACCTTCATTGCCCACATTTCCATCACACAGAGACGGTCTAAGTGACAAGAATGGCTTGACCTTTTTTGGAGGACCCAATAGACGATGAGGCTGCATTCATTCCTTGAGAATTATATTTACGTCGTGCGAGGATTTTGAGACCTAGACTGGATTTTTTGTCATTTCCCCATACGTTTTTGTTTGAGCGTTACCGTTTTTCGTTGCAGTCAATTACATATACACAATGAAAACAACATTAGGTATGTATTGCTATGTAGATGTTTCATATGTCAAATATTGTCAACAAAGCCTACATCCATGACATGCTCACATTTGACCTGATTGAATTATGTTTTTATACTTCATTTTTAGCTGCTGCCATGTTCTTTTAATTCCTGCAGGATTGCATCTACATGGAAATGAAATCAGGGACATTGAATTAGATTAATGTAACAATTATTTTATGGAAACACAATTTGCTAATACTGCTTACTTTCTTTATCCCATAGACAAAAGTTCACTTTTAAAAACACAATTGCATGTATTAACATTAAACTGACCAACGTTTGCAAGAGGGGAAGGTTAACAATAAAGTCCTCTAAACATTACAGACGTTAAATGCATTTTTCCCCCAGATTGGTTCTGTACACTATGCAGCATTTCATGCATTTACACCAGGAATAACACTTCAAAAGTACACCAAAATATCACCATTTTTTATTTCACACCTTACGCTATTTAAAAAGTTATTACAGCCAATATTTTATAACAATGATTTAAAAGCAAACCTACGCATTAACTTGAGCAGCTATGTTTTCCACGCTAACTGTCTCTGTTTTGCAGATGCAGCGGTGTTGCTTTTCTTCTGGAATATCTGCTCATATTCACTGTAACTCTGCAGCAGCACGTCAAGTTCAGCTGGAGAAAAATATGCAGACCTCTTTTTTCCACGGTTGCCATGGTGACTCGTAATATCTGCGCTCCATTGATAATGGCTTCTTATGGTCGCGGTGCGCACGCTCACCTCCGAATCAGTCCACTCAGAGTTGATTGATCTAACGCGGATCAGCTTCTCTGAAACAGAAAACTCAGAGTTGTTAATCTCTCGATTGACCAACTCAGAGTTCAAGTTCAACCTCAGAGTTGGTTGAACCTCCTTTCTGAAACAGGCCCCTGAACACAGCAGCAGCTGCAGGTTTTTCCTCACAGACACTGAAGATGCTTTGGCAGCTTCATCACCCACTTACCCTTCTCCACAGAGGATGTTCAGACACCTGTGAGCACCGTGATGGTAACACACCTGACAGCACACCTGTTCAGGTACAGGTATGTGTGGATCTGGTCCCACCCCCACAAAGGGGTGTGAGTGGCACTGATGCAGGGAGAACTGTATCCAATATTACCAGCCTTTGTACAGCAAAAGCAAGTTTTTACTGAAGGAAAACCCAAAAAAAGGGAATGTGAATGGATGCAGGAATCAGCTTGGAGGAAACATCAGCCCAAAGTTAAATACCTTAAAGGAATTCCACTGCTAACTCTTTGCCTTTTTGATCAAATAACCAGTCAACATGAAGCAGTGACATCATCATTTATTTCAGAGATGTATTTGTGTCACACCAACCAAAGTATCTTTTAACAAAGTATATAAACTTTACATTTGAGAAAATCTGGATTTGCAAATGAATGTTCTGGATCTTCCCTCTACTCATGTTTTCATGATTGTGAGAGAAAAAACAATTTTTGTGCTTCAGCACCAAACATTTGTCAATGTTCATGTTTTGAACTGGGGGTCCCTGTATCCAGCTGTTTTCTATGGAACCAAAGTCTTCTGGATTCCATTTCAGGCTTTTATCAGCAACGACTTTTAATCTTTAGTCTCTGTTCGGTCTTCAGGATTCAGACTTAAAGTCATAAAAGATTTAACGCTCGTTTCAGGACCTGAAAGGAACCGAGTCTGGTGGACGAAGAACTTCAGTTACAAAGGAAGGACAGGGCTCCTGTTTGACCTGAAACCAATGATGAAATGATTCATTCAATAGTTTCTGTGCCACTAGTGGGCTTCAGATTAGTGTGGGATGGGAGCACTGCTGCACCTATACGCCAACATGAACATTTCTGGCCACTGAAAGAGCCTTTTAGTCCATGCCAATAGGAGTTAATGATAATAACAGGATTAGGCCTGCACAATATACCGCAAATTTATCGTTATCGCAATATCCAGCTCTGCAATATGCATATCGCAAAAGACGGCAAATATCGCAATAAATCGCAAACCCAAAATGTGTTAAAACAATCTTCTAGCAGCTTGAAGCATTTAACGAATCAAATAAATCCCTTTATGCTTTGACCAATCAGATGGAGGTCTATTAAGTTAGATGTTTGTCCCCCATGTCGATGAGGGTCATTTGGAGTATAATTTTAAACTGTTGCAATGAAATGGGAATGATGTTCTTGTTTATTTTTCTATTTGTTTATTTACCGCAAATTTATCGTTATCGCAATATTGATCACTAATATCGCATATCGCAAGTATTCCTCATATCGTGCAGCCCTAAACAGGATGAAACCAAAGCCAACTGGAAAGAGCAGTGAAAAAAGAGCCCAAAACATACAGTAGTTTTCAGCTGGAAAGAGACAAGAATGAACAAGAGACCGGGCATTACATCCAAATTGCTCCTTTTCCAGAGACTAGCCCCACATGTGTTTGTGAGGCTGTTTTCTGTCCAACGGCTAGTTGAAAAGATAAATCTATAGGTGTTATGAATAAATGAAAAATTGTTCTTTTATTCATCTTTGAACAAAAATCTTCATCAAACAAAGAATTCAGGTTTAAAAAACATCCAGCTCCAAGCAGGACAAAAGTACAAACACAGCAAATTTCCATTTGACCCATAAATAATTCCTATAAACCTTCAATTTGTCAAAGTTTATCATACTTCATGTCTGCTCTTCAGAATAATTAGTCCAAATCCTAAAAACATAAATTAGCAGTGGCTCCTCGCCAACCCTGATCAGCTTCTGCAACCCTCGACCCAACGCGCATCCGTTGATTTACCTCATAAATTACAGCTAATAAAACGACCTTCCATCAGTCAGCGCCGTCCTGAGGGAGGGGCTTCTTCAGGTTCACCTGCACCTGCAGGTCCAAAGCAGCTCTGGCACCGGCCACGTCTCCGCCCGACATCAGCTGGTCCTCTGCGGTTCGATGTGCAGCGTGGGCCAAACCCCACAAAGGAACTGAGCAAAGGACAGCATGAAAAACCACCGAGGTTCTGGGACTGAAGGTGGATGAAAACAAAAGCAGCCCTCACCTTGACCTTTGCTCTGCGCTTGAGGAAGGTGGATCTGATCTGCAGGCTGAGAGAGCAACAGTCTTTAGATTCCCATTCGCTGTGGTCATGCAGTCCACACAGCAATACCTGAGAAGAATGTGCAGGTAGGACCCCAGACCCGTGAAGATGTGCCACCAGGCGTGGAACTGTGTCAAGACTCCAAGTCCGGGGGGCAGAACTCGTCTGCTGGTTCTGTCATTGACAGGAAACATACTTGTGTCAAAGACATCCTGAAAATGATTGACAGATGTCACTTCTGTCCTGTCTTTGTTTAAGCGAGCTCCAAATAGAGCTTTCTGATGACCGCCGTGATGAACCAGCCGGAGTCGTGGTTAACCCCCCCCCCCGTAATAGATGGTTTCCCCGAGAAGAACAGTGACTGATTCTTTATCAAACCGCCGTGTTGTGCACTCAAGAACGCACGCAGCTTGTAATGGAAATGAATAATTAGAACGCAGTAAATCTGTCGAATTTACTCGCGAGAGGGAAACTTCTGTTGTAGAATGAGGATGTGTGTGTGTTTCTGAAACCGCGCACATGTGTGTGTGTGTGAGTAGAGTTTGCGTGTGCAGCGTAAAGGGAGTGAAGGACAGTAATGAAAGGTTTCCCCCAGAAACCCTTGAAGTCTGAACACAGGACTAAATTCAAATTCAAATTTTATTTGTCACACACACAATCATACAGCGTACAATGTGCAGTGAAATGCTTAGAAAAAGTCAATTATCAGCAAAGGTGAAAGTGTTTAATGTGTTTCTTATAGTTCTAACCACGCACCATATTCAGAATTTAAGAACAAAAACGTGCGGTGAATCTCATCACCCTCATGACTCTAGCTCCACAGCACAGCTGAGCTTACCTGAGCTGCTCACAGAAGATGTTGTCGATGTTCCACAGCAGAAAGCCCAACATGAAGATGGCTAAAGACGCGTAACACAATGGCCTAAGCCACGGGTACACCCTGAAAACAAACGGCAGTGGAGTCAGGCTGCAGCCTGGAGGTCCCACAGACGTTATGTTTCAGCAGCCTAACCTACCATGTAACAATGAAGATGGACCGCATCACCAGACAAGCCACCAGAACTCCATACATGACCTGTAAGATGGAGAAGCTCATGAAGTTCTGCTCCTTCAGCAGTCTCCATTGAAGGTTCAAAGCCAAGTCCGTTTGTGAAAGTGAATCTCCATGGTTCCAGCATTTAGTACAGCACCGTGAAAAAACCTCAAATGTCTTCCAACTGAAGGGAACCTCACTGCTGTGGATCCAGATACTACAAAATGTAATCAATCAGGACCAAATGAGGCTACAGCCTCTTTATTTTTATTTTTTCTGAGGATCTAGGACAGAGGATCAGATCCACTTTAGGACAGAGGATCAGATCCACTTTAGGACACAGGATCAGATCCAATTTAGGACAGAGGATCTGGATCCAATTTAGGACAGAGGATCAGATCCACTTTAGGACAGAGGATCTGGATCCAATTTAGGACAGAGGATCAGATCCACTTTAGGACAGAGGATCTGGATCCACTTTAGGACAGAGGATCAGATCCACTTTAGGACACAGGATCAGATCCACTTTAGGACACAGGATCAGATCCACTTTAGGACAGAGGATCTGGATCCACTTTAGGACAGAGGATCTGGATCCACTTTAGGTCAGAGGATCGGATCCACTTTAGGACAGAGGATCAGATCCACTTTAGGTCAGAGGATCGGATCCACTTTAGGACAGAGGATCAGATCCACTTTAGGACAGAGGATCTGGATCCACTTTAGGTCAGAGGATCTGGATCCACTTTAGGACAGAAGATCTGAATCCACTTTAGGACAGAGGATCTGGATCCACGTTAGGACAGACGATATGGATCCACTTTAGGTCAGAGGATCTGGATCCACTTTAGGTCAGAAGATCTTGATCCACTTTAGGTCAGAGGATCGGATCCACTTTAGGTCAGAGGATCAGATCCACTTTAGGACAGAGGATCTGGATCCACTTTAGGTCAGAGGATCAGATCCACTTTAGGTCAGAGGATCAGATCCACTTTAGTACAGAGGATCAGATCCACTTTAGGACAGAGGATCTGGATCCAATTTAGGACAGAGGATCAGATCCACTTTAGGACAGAGGATCTGGATCCACTTTAGGACAGAGGATCAGATCCACTTTAGGACACAGGATCAGATCCACTTTAGGACACAGGATCAGATCCACTTTAGGACAGAGGATCTGGATCCAATTTAGGACAGAGGATCAGATCCACTTTAGGACAGAGGATCTGGATCCACTTTAGGTCAGAGGATCGGATCCACTTTAGGACAGAGGATCAGATCCACTTTAGGTCAGAGGATCGGATCCACTTTAGGACAGAGGATCAGATCCACTTTAGGACAGAGGATCTGGATCCACTTTAGGTCAGAGGATCTGGATCCACTTTAGGACAGAAGATCTGAATCCACTTTAGGACAGAGGATCTGGATCCACGTTAGGACAGACGATATGGATCCACTTTAGGTCAGAGGATCTGGATCCACTTTAGGTCAGAAGATCTTGATCCACTTTAGGTCAGAGGATCGGATCCACTTTAGGTCAGAGGATCAGATCCACTTTAGGACAGAGGATCTGGATCCACTTTAGGTCAGAGGATCAGATCCACTTTAGGTCAGAGGATCAGATCCACTTTAGTACAGAGGATCAGATCCACTTTAGGACAGAGGATCTGGATCCACTTTAGGTCAGAGGATCTGGATCCACTTTAGGACAGATGATCAGATCCAATTTAGTACAGAGGATCAGATCCACTTTAGGACAGAGGATCTGGATCCACTTTAGGTCAGAGGATCAGATCCACTTTAGGACAGAGGATCAGATGCACTTTAGGACAGAGGATCTGGATCCGCTTTAGGACAGAGGATCAGATCCACTTTAGGTCAGAGGATCAGATGCACTTTAGGACAGAGGATCAGATCCGCTTTAGGACAGAGGATCAGATCCAATCAGATCGAATGTGAAGGTCATGACAGTCTGACAGAGAACCTGACTTCACCAAACTGTGCATGTGCAGCTGAATGTTCAGCCCTGGTGAACGTGGCCTGAGTCTCAGCGACCTGACAGCAGCCTCACCTGGTGAAACACGGGCTCCTTCCACTGCAGGTACACCTGCAACAACACGTCCATGAGAGCACACACACACACACACACACACACACACGCATAGGCTGCTATATGTCGAAACCTGATTTACTGTTGAAATGACTGAACAGAAGAACTCACCAGGCTGACTGACATGCTGAAGACGAACAACAAGGTGATGGGAATCAAACCCACGGTCTTCTCCTGCTTGAAGCACTCGTACCTACAAAACATTAGTCTGAAATGTTCAGCTGTCACTGTGGATGACATGCTGGTCTGAAGGGTTGGATCACTTACAGACAGTAGACAAACACACACGTGCTGTAAATCATCGGCAGCTCGTCCAGCAACTGCAGGCATTCCAGAGAAACACTGCTTAACATGTGCTCAACATCAGGCGTGCGCACGCTACTGCCGTGTGGGCTCACCTGCATCTCATACAGCAGCGTCATGTGGAAGCACCAGGATCCCACACCTACAGCTGACAGCCAGAGAGGACAGGTGAGCTGCGGAAGGAAGCTGGGAACGGTTGGGTACGGCTCCACTAACCTGCTAGACCCAGGAAGGAACAGATGTACCGAAACTCCAGGCCGTTCCGAAACGTCTGCAGGGCACCAAATAGAGGAGGAAGGATCATGATTAGGTTGCTGACAGTGTTCCCTGTTTAAACAACAGAGATAGTGAGACAGAGAGCAGACAGTGAGTCTGGAAGCCGTCCACTGCAGTACAGACGTGCACATGAGCTTCACCTGTCGTCTTCTTCACCTGCAGTCATGACATGAAACACCAACTCATAATGACATACATGTGTCCACTAACCTGTTCCATCAATGCAATTTCAAAGTTTGATTCTTAAAAATGTATCCCCAAAATTGATTTTTTGCATATTTCCTGTTTAAATATGTCACACGACAGATTATTACACAATCCATGAATGTTTGAGTTAGACACCAGTGATTGTTGCTCAAGTTCAAAAGGGGTGCTTTGGTTTACGTTTTTCTCTGACTGACTGCAAACATGGATATAATACGGCAGTGGCTCAGGCGGTTGAGCGGGTCGTCCAATGGTCTAAAGCAGGGGTCGGGAACCTTTTTGGCGAGAGAGCCATAAACGCCACATATTTTTAAATGTAATTTCCAAAGAGCCATACAATAATGTAGTGTCCCTTTCCCACACTGAGGCACGGAGACTTAACCTCTCTTAAGGTTCTTTATTCTGGTTACTATAGACCGCAACGAACGCCGTACAATTAATTCAGCAACTCCTGAATCTCTCCCGCCGAGACGAGACGAGAGCGCTTCTCCCAACTTTATATTCCCCCCTCCCGCTCCAGCCCTCCCATTTCCCTTATTCGGCCCATAGCTGAACCCCATTGGTCCAAATTACCTAACAACAGGCTGAGCGACAGAACTGAGAGCCAATCAGATCTCTGCTTGAGCGATGCGTTCAATGAACTCCAGAACTTTTAACGCGGCCCAACAGGCGCCCAATAAAACTCTGTCCGGGACAATATATAAGTGAATGTGTGCATTTGATGTAATTTCAACATTTTTAAAGTACAAGAAGTCTGTGGATTCTTTTTAATAACATTGTTATGCTGTTGCTGATAAATGATGAGTATTTCTCGTGGTAGTTTTGCTGATGGTCTAGTCTGGTTGATACGTGGTGAGTTTCTGCTTCGTGCAGGCGTTGAGACGTTAAACGTGATCTTAGGTCTGAATGTTCTGTAGATGTGAGACAGACATGGAACCAAACACACACTCACACTGCAGTGAGTGACGGGCAGCGGGTTTACGTTTTTACAATCCCTGCGCGGTTCACCTTACTGGCGGTGCCCACCCTCTGGTTTCTCCCTCACACATCCCGTCCCCGCAACTGCGCGCTCTTCCTCAGAGAGGAGCGCGCAGTTTTAGGCACGTCAATTCACAGGTTTCCAGCTGGTACAAACTCTGTGAAATAATAGATAATAGTAACTGATAGCGCTGGCGCAGATTTTTCTCTCAAAGCACCGCTACTACTGCGCGCCTCTGGCATCGCATCGCGCCAGACAAGGACTGGTCTAATGAAAAAAAAAAGTATAATTAAAGATTTGTCTGCGAGCCACATGTGACCATCAAAAGAGCCACATATGGCTCGCGAGCCATAGGTTCCCGACCCCTGATCTAAAGGGTCGTCGGTTCGATCCCCGCTCCCCCCCAGGCCAACTTTTGTTGTGTCCTTGGGCAAGACACTCCACCCTCCTTGCCTCCAGTGTGGCTCGACTGGTGTGTAAATGTGTGTGAATGTCCCGGTGATGGTCAGAGGCGCTGTACTGGCAGCCACGCCTCCGTCAGTCTGCCCCAGGGCAGCTATGGTACATCAGTCCTTACATCACCAAGTATGAATGAATGATGGACACACTGGAAGAACTTTCAGCGTCTGGGAAAACCCTGATAAATCCAATCTATTACTATATTATTACAAATGTGTCAAAGTTAGACTTTCAATCAAATAGGAATGGTTAAGGGAGGATTAATCACTGATTCATATTTTGGGTGTTTTTTTGTTGGTCTGTTGGTCTTTAGACGACTTTTAGGCTGAAAAGAGTGACAATCTGGCAACACGGGCAGAGATTGAATAATGATTCAAAGCAATTATGAAAAAATGGTCAAATGATCCGATGGTTGTAAACAGAGAAAACCAGACATTTGTTGCCAAACTTCCAAAAGTGCTGGAAGAAAAAAAAAGGAAAGAAAAGCTAGAAAATCATAATTTGTTCCTTCTGGGAAGTGAAGGATTAATAAATTAGTACAGGGGTGCTCACACTTTTTTGGCATGTGAGCTACTTTTGAATCGTCAATGTCTTAAAGATATATATATATATATATATATATAAAATACCATTAGTAAATGTTTGTTAGTTATGTTTATTAGTAACATTATTGTTTATGTACTGATGATTAAAAACTACACAGTGAGATTACACAAAGATACTTCTGTATTAACAGATGAAGCGTTTTATTACAAAGACAGAAAGCAGCAACCATCGTATGTCATGCTCTGCTGTAAACCGTGCAATGGGGGGAGCATCAAGGCTTTTCAAAGGCGCTGCTGGCTCCGTACGAAGCAGGTGACTCGGACGCTTCCTTATGAGCTCGTATTTATCAGGTGAGAACTGCAGAGGCGATAGCGGAGCGGTCTTCTGCCGGGAACTTGACGTGACGCGGGGCAGAGAGCAACTCTGACGACAGAGAGTTCGCGCTCAGTGAATTTAAACACACGTCTGGAGCGACGTGTGCTTCAGAGGATGTCCGATTGGCCGTTCTGCATGTCAATCAAGTCCCGTACTTCTTGGTGAGGATTTTGATTGGCTGGTGGATTTTTAAAAAGTACTTTTTTTTATCTTCTCTGTCCCGCGATTTACCTTCGTGTCCTTGAAGATCGACCGGTAGATCGCGATCGACGTAATGAGCACCACTGAATTAGTACATTTAATAAATGTAATGCTTTTCCAAGTAAAAATAATGTGAATAATATAGAAAAACATTTAAATGTGATTTCAGTTTTGAAATTCTTATGTCAACATTTAGATTTTTGACAATGTTGTTGTCTAAATGGACCAATAAAGAACTTATTCTACGTTTTACCCTTCAGGTTAGGATTTAATATTATAATGAACACAACTGCTGCGAGGGGCCCCATTGTCCCCTTTGAAGTCCGCCACTGGCATCAGGTTGACGTGCACGCCCGGCTGCGCGTGTGTGCTGTTATCACCACAAACGCTTTCTGGAATGCCCGCATGCGGGTAAAAGGTGAGGCCGCGTGAACGCGCACCCACAACCAACTCACGCCTTTATGCCTCTGAGCGGCAGCTCGAGACCGGAGTGCGCGTGCGTGTAGCCAGGGTGAGGTGTAAACCCCCCCCCCCCCAGTCTCGCCCTGCGCTCTGCAGCTAGCTAACCCTTAGCCGGAGCCCGCGGACCCCCACCCCCCTCCCCACCTCTCGCAGAGATGGTGCCCCCTCCCTCCAGGACTCACAGAACTCAGCCACGTAGACGGTCACCTCGTAGTTCTCCTCGCACCAGTCCAGCGTGGAGGTCGGCGGACCCCACAGACCCAGCCTGCGCGCGGAGGGAGCCATGATGAAGAGGAGCCGCTGTTCCAGCGCGCGAGCCTTCTTCCTCGCGCCACAGGACGGAAATAACGCGAGCGTGACCGTTTCCGTGATCACGCGTCAGATGATGAGTGAAACTCCGGCGTTTACCGACTCAACCGTTGAGTTTGGGGAACTGGCCAGTTTCCGGTCTCCAGTTCAATTGAGCATCCAGTAAAACCAGAAAGTAGAAATGATAAATGCAGACAAATATAGATCATTTATTATAAATGAAAACGAATGTAGATCATTTATGAATGTAATAAACAATAGATCTTTTCTTTTAAGTTAAATACATATGGATCATTTTTTATAATTGTAAACGAATATAGATCATTTACTATAAAAGTAATAACATATGGATCATTTAGTATGAATGTAATAATCATGAAGTCATGAAAATGTCATGATTTAAAGGATTGACATGGACATTGAAACATGAACTAGACTTGAGACCAGGTATAGTCACCATTAAGGGCAACGAACTTGCATTGGTTAATGGGTCTGGATCTCTGTGACCCTTGTTCTATCCTAGGCACTTGAACGTTGGGAGGTGGGTCATCTAGACCCACTAGACAGCTGGGTCATCTAGACCCACTAGACAGTTGGGTCATCTAGACCCACTAGACAGTGCTCTGAACCTTTTTTCTTCAATGATTTGTGATCTTCACTGGTGTCCATGGATTACATGAAATCTTTCCACCTTTATCCACCTTTGTCATGGTAGGGAGAACACCTCAATGGAAGGGGGGGGGGGGGGGGTCATAGGTTAGCACAAGGGTTCAGAGCAGAAGCAGGTGATGAGGTGAATTGGTCCCAGCTGGTGGAGTCAGGAGCAGAGCAGGAGGGGGAGGAGACTGACAGGCACCAAAAAAGAAAACGTATTATTTGTTCATCATTCATACAATTAACTTTAAGATCAACTTTAAATTTAGGTTTTATTTTTTTAATAATAATAAAAAAGTTTTATTTTATTATTTTTATTAATATTATATATTTTTTTACTTGTCCAACAGCTGAGCAACAGAGCTTTAAATGGACAGATCCGATCCGATGATGTATACTTGTATTTTTAAAGACAACATTTAGCAAATAAATGTTATCTTGGCAGTATTAAGTTGTAAAGTCCCACTACCTGTCTTACACCGAGGTGTGCGAACTTTGTTCTCCACATTTGACCCCTCCCCTGGGGGACCGGTGAGGTGCAGGCACAGCCGTGCTCTGGAACTGTTTGGTGGTTCAATCCCCCCACAATCCAACCACTTAATGCTGAGTGTCAAGCAGGGAGGCATTGGTCCCATTTTTAAAGTCTTTAGTATGACTCGTTCTGGATTTGATCTCAAGACCTTCCAGTCACAGGGCGGACACTCTACTACAAGGCCACTGAGCTATTAAACTAAAAAAAAAAATGTGTGAGAAGAAAGCTATAAACCGAACAAAAAAGGAGTAATATTTTGTAGTGAAATGCATAGAGTGCATTGTAGACCGTTACATAAGGATTGGTCTATGAATAAGGAAATACTGTCTTTCAGGAAATAACCCTTTATTTTTGGGATAAATCCAGAGGGTTGTGTCAGGAAGGGCATCCAACATCAAATCTTTGCCAAACCAAATATCTGAACCAGACCTCTGACATCCATCCTGGATCGGTTGAGGCCCAGATTTACAATGACCGCCATCGGTGCCGACAGGGCCAATGGAAATTGGATAACTGTTGGTCAGACAAGGAGCAGAGGAGGAAGACATGTTGGTAGGAAGAGAGAGAAGAGGAAAGTCTAAAATGTTGGAACTACGACAGAAGGTAGAGAGTTAGTGGACATGATGCAGAGGAGTAAGGTAGTCATGCTGTGTCCAGGAGACCAGGTGGAAAAGACGGCTAAAAGCTGAGGAGAAGCGTTCTAGATGTTCTTTCATGGTGGAGACAAGAGGAGAAATGGAGGAGGAGTCGTCATCTTAACCCTTGTGCTATCTTAGATGACCCCCCCCCCCTCCATTGAGGTGTTCTCCCTACCATGACAAAGGTGGATAAAGGTGGAAAGATTTCATGTAATCCATGGACACCAGTGAAGATCACAAATCATTGAAGAAAAAAGGTTCAGAGCACTGTCTAGTGGGTCTAGATGACCCACCTCCCAATGTTAAAGTGCCCAGGATAGACCAAGGGTTACAGAAGTAAGGCTGGGCAATATGGCCTAAAAATAAAATCTCAGATTTTATTTTTTTTATTTGATTTCCGATTTTTTCCTGATCCCCCCCCAACTTAAGAAAATCAATAAGTACAAACGGCAGACAAACTGCCTTTGACTGTGATGGGCTTCAGGCAAATGTAGCGGGGGGGGGTGTCTCTTCTGTTAAAGTGGGTGCTTCCACACAAAAAACCAGTCCAGCTTCGTTGCAATATCCCAACTGGGTCTGCATTTATTAACACCGTCGGCCTGTATCTCTTATTCTCCGGTCTCACTTCCAGAACTTCAACATAAATAGACAAACCATCATTGCCCTTTAGTGGCAGGTCCATGAACTTAAACAAACAATATAGCATATTGTTACATCTTTTCTCTTTTTGGAAGCTACTTCTCACTGTTATTCTTTGTAGGGTCCAAATAAAAAAAATCAACACATGTCTAGAACAACTAAATCAGTTTACCACAACACAATACCTGACCGTCTACCTCGCCTTTGCTCCCACTCCTACACCTGGCTGTGGACCCCCCCCCTCTGGCTCATCTCTGGCTCGTCTCTGCTCTGTACCTGACCGAGTACCTCGTCTCTGCTCCTGCTCCTACACCTGGCTGTGGTTCCTGTCTCCGGCTCGACTCGCGCCTTTGACTGTCCCCACAACCACGGCTGGATGAAGCTCGTCTGCTGGACTTTAATATATGTAGTTGTAGATTTAGATAAGTTAATTCTTCTCTCAGAGTTCTGGTAAATCGCCTGTCCGTCCTGGGGGAGGATCCCTCCTTCATGTGGGCACCCCTGAGGTTTCTTCGTTTTTTCCGGAATCCGTTTTTTTTGGGAGTTTTTCCTTACCGCGAAGGGGGGTCTAAGGGCAGGGATGCCAGTATAGCTTAGTCAGTTTGTTAGTTCATTTTAGTATTTTACTATTGAACTCTTTGTATTCGTGATCCTTTTGAGTTCATGTTTTACTTTGAAGCCCATCGAGACGACTGTTGTGATTTTGGGCTATACAAATAAAATTGAATTGAATACAAACTTTTCAAACAAATGTTTGAACATTTTTTTTTCTTCTTTTTACAGGAGTGTCTGTTCAGGTAGCGCCTTGGCTTGTGAATGACCCTACCAGTTCTGGTTGTCATTGGTCTCTCAGGGGTCGGTTGAGTTTCTACTGACTGTGCTTGGGCACCTTCCGGGTCAACAGTCTCGATGTCAAGGGGTACTGTTGGTGGTATGTTGGGAGAACGCCTGAGGTGCCTACGGTTTCTCCTCAGCACAGCACCTGACTCCATTGCAACCTCATAGGACCTATCGTCGACAGATTTTTTTCATCAAGCCTCTCCTCCATTTGTTGTGGGGCTGAAAAGGCTGAACTCTCACAGCATCACCTACTTTCAAAGGACTGAGGTCTCTGGCTGATCGGTTGTAGTAAGCACACTGACGATGTTGGTTGGAAGCAGTGCTTCCTTGGCTTGAAGTACTTTGGGCTTGAGTAGACTGGGTTTGACTGGAAGCTATGTCCGTGTGCGGCGACTCAGTAGCCTTTGTGCTGGGCTGCTGTCAAGTCCCTGGAATGATGTATTGCGATGGTCTAAGAGTGCAAGGCTGTGTCCGAATTACCGCCCTAACCCCTAACTACTAAAACCCTATATAGTGCGGCACTATATAGTTCTCTATATAGTTCTCTGAATTTTCAAAGCAATTCGGACACCCGTGCTCACTAGTTTTCTCTTTCGGGTTTTTTCAAATGGCGCTAGGCACGGAAACAAAGTGGCGCATTACCGCCACCACCTGGTCTGGAGGGGAACTACTTCTATTTAACGCCAAGAATGCCACCCATTTGTCAAAGTAAAAATATAATAAATATAAACATTTTATGAAGACTATTTATGAATCTGCTGTGTTCTGATCATGAAAAATGTGGCTGATTTATAAATTATAAAATTACAAACACATTGGTGGTGATTTTATGTATTTGTTGATAAATAAACCCTCATGTCATTGGTCCATGGCAATATTTATTTTTATGCCGCTGAACGATTTACGGGCTCTTGCGAGGAAGCATTTTTTTTCCGTAGTTTTCTCTTCTACCTTACTGAAAATAGCTTTATATATGAATCTGTCCGTGTTCCTGGCAATAATTCAACCGTTTTTCATGGGATCAAACCAAAAACGAGCAGATATGCAGCATCACAGGGCGGCAACGAGAAGCAGACGTCTCAGAAGATTTCCTATGGAAGCCCTGGCCAGACATGAACAACCTGTGAGTTAAACTTAAAGTTTTTTTATTAGTTCAATTTAAGCATTTGTCACTAATTGTGCTCAAGGTTACACAGTCTGCTGGGTAAGACTTAACATTATTTTTCAACACTGGATTATGAATTGTATAGTCTAACTACATGAAACACTTGTGAGATCAAAGTTTAGTATTTTTTATTCAGAGTCAAACCATATCACTTGTTTAAAACAAAAATACTTTAATTTTTAAATATTTATATAAAAATCCAAAAACCCAGCCAAAAAAAAAACACGAGATTTTCCAGCATTTATAAATACGTCATAAACTAAAATGTAAGACATCAGAATAAAATGAAACATTCAAAAAAATCAGATTTAATTTTCTCAATGAAATAATTATTTCTCTATTTTACAGGGTCTTCCATGTCTCTACTGCTTTGCCAACATAAAGGTGTCTGTCGTGGCCCTTCACGCTGACGGTCAGTCCCACGCAAGACCAGACCGGCAGACCTGCAGATCGGTTGACCCGCAGGACCATCGAGCATCTGGTGGAGCAGCTTCGGGTTCCTCACACTCTGGGGGGTGTACAGGAGACTGAGGTCCTGGTGTTTCTTTTCTGGCTGGCGTGTGGCACATCTTACGGTGTGGTAACCAGAGCCTTTGACACGCCACGGTCCACTGTGAGCGATGTTGTCCACAGGACGGCAGACCGCATCCTCCAGCTGATGAGCAGGGTCACCCAGCATCCAGTGGGAATGAACTGCCATTAGTCACCTCTGATTTTTTAGCAGCTCGCTGAGTCTTCCACCTTCTAAAAGGTCGTGGGGAACACTGATGGCTGCCACATAAGAATAAAGGTCCTAAAAGAAAATGCAGCTTGTTATTTTAACAGGAAGCTTTTTTATTCCATTCAACTGCAGGCTGTATGTTACTCTAAGCCAAATTTAGAGATATTTTTGTTGGGAATCCAGGATCAGTCCACAGTTCACAGGTTCTACGTAAAAGCCCAACTTATGTAAATAACACATTACCCACCTGAAGGATCCTTTTGGGTGATGGTGGGTATCCCTGCATTGCTCATCCCATCACGCTGCTGACACCCTACAGGGAACCCGTGAGGAATGCGGTTCAGGCCCGTTACAACCAGCACCATGCCAAGACATGCTCTGTGGTGGAGAGAGGATTTGGCATTATAAAGATGAGGAGGAGAGCAATACTTCTGGGGGCACTGGAAGCAAAACCAACCTTTGCAATGAAAATCATTGCCTGCAGTTCAGTTCTGCACAATCTGTGCATCAGAGAAGGGGACTGCTTGGAGCCACAGATGTTGAGCCACAGTAGGAACCAGTAGGACGGGTAAAGTGGTGTCCGTCTGCGAGGACAAATCTCTGCTTTCCTTTTAGCTCCAACTGTGACACACATGACTCTAGAAGACCAGGATTATTGTTAAGATGTATAAAAATAAATGTTAACATATAAAACGAAAATGTAAATATGTACATTTGATATTTATATGAAAATCCTTTTGAGATTGTTAAAAATGGCTCAGATTTAAATAATACATGTAAATAATTCATTTTTGTTCATGCATTTATTAAACAAATTGCAAAAACAACGACGACGTTACATTTTGTGAACAATATTTTAAACTCAGGTAAGCTTAACAGACTCTCCTGTCACTCTTTGTCCCTTCTTGCTCTCTCCTCCTCTCCTCTTTCAACAACAACCTTTACCCCAACATGACAACGATTACAGTTTAATGATAAATAAATACAAATCTGATCAAGTGTCTCTTACTCTCATCCGGCACGAGCTTTCCTGATAACAAACAGGCTCTTTCTCCATCCACAGATGGATCAGATTTTCCTTATCCTCGTCAGTCCCTACATATATAAACACATTTTAAAAATGTGTTAATAACTTATGACTACGGTTAGAACTCACTGCTTTTTGATGTACTATCAACAGCGTTTGTTTTTAGCCTTCAATGCTAATTCGCGCTAGCGTTAGCTTTAGCATTACCGAAATTGATGAGCTTCAAAACAATGTAGATAGTCGATTGAGGAATATAACATATTAAACAAGTCATCTTACGTATTTACAAATATATTTTACAACAGATACTTGATACTTTTAAATATACTTACATTTTTAAGTCCTCTTTCTCGCGCAACCGTCAGCCATCTTTGAATAATTCAAACGCAGTGTATTGTGGGTCACACGCAATGCATTCTGGTATGAACGCAGTGCATTCTGGGCAATATTCGCCGATCGAGTGAGCATCGATCCACACTGGTTTTTCGTAGAGAATTCTGGGAAATTTCTAGTGCACATGATTTTTGAACTGTAGATTCGGACAGCACTACAAAATGGCGACCGCACTATATAGTGCACTATATAGGGTTTAGGGCGGTAATTCGGACACAGCCCATGATAAGGATCTAGTCCAGAAGCTTTGGCTTTGTGTAACAGTCTCTTGGCCGTCTTAACAGCTGACTCGGCTTTGCCATTACTCTGTGAGAAACCTGGGGATGAGGTTTTGTGTTCAAATTCCCACCGCAGGCTGAATCTCTGAAACTCTTGGGAAGAGTACTGTGGTCCATTGTCTGAGACTACAGTGTTGGGGATGCCGTATCCGGCAAAATGAGCTTTTAATTTTTTGATCACTGTGCTCGATTTGGTGTCTGGCAGAAAGTCTTTCTCCCAAAAGTTGGAGTAATAGTCAGCTATTACATGATAGTCTTTGTTGTCAAACTGAAATAAGTCAACACCCACTTTAGCCCACGGCCTGTTTGGTATTTCATGTGGGTGGAGTGTTTCCTTTTGTTGTTTGTCATCTACTGACCTGCAGATATCACAACGAGCAATATGTGGCTTGATTTGGTCACTCATGCCAAATCAGAACACGCATTCCCTGGCTCTCCTCAGGCATCCTTCTGCACCAAAATGAGATGAGTGCAGGCGCCTGGTGATGTCCTCCTGGAGGGAAGAAGGGCTAACCGCACGTTCTCCTTTAAACACAATGCCATCTTGGTGACTGAGTTCCTCTTGAAAAGAAAAGTATGGTTTTGTTTCAGTTGGTAATTTTCTTTTATCTGAAGGCCATCCTTGCTGCATCATTTTGATAATCATTTGTAGAGTTTTGTCACCTTTTGTTGCTGTTCTGATCTGGCTAAGACTGTCATGGGAAATAGGCAAATGTTGCAACATATTAACAGTCTCTATTTCAGCTTCTCCAGAGTCCTGGTGTGCACATTCTGGGAGGTATGCTCTGCTTAATGTGTCTGCCAGTAACATGTCTTTGCCTGGGACGTACACCACATTCAGGTCATATTTCTGAATACGTAGCATCATTCTTTGGAGTCTCTTTGGTGCACTTAACAGTGGTTATCTAACTATGGTCTCTAAGGGCTTATGGTCAGATTGGACGGTGACTTGGCGACCATAAGTGTACTGATGGAACTTCTCAACACTGAAAACCATAGTTAAAAACTCCTTCTCGATCTGAGCATAACCGCGTTCTGTTTGCGTGAGTGCTCTACTTGCATATGCGATGGGCTTGCCCTTCTGTAGGAGTGCTGCACCCAAACCTGCGTCTGATGCGTCACATTGCACCACCAGATCATCTTCTGGGCTGTAGTACTTCAGGGTAGGAGCATCTGCAATCGTCTGTTTAAGTTTCACAAAAGCATTCTCATGATGATCTGTCCATTCCCATTCCGTGTCTTTATGGGTCAACTGTCTTAACACTGCACACTGGTTGGAAAGATGTGGGCAAAACTTAGCTAAATAATTAGCCATGCCTAGCAGTCTTTGTACTGCCTTCACATCTGTGGGCCTCGGCATTTGTTCAATTGCACGCACCTCGTCTGGGTCAATTTTAAGTCCATTCGCTGTGAGACGATGTCCAATGTACGTGCACTCACGTTGTCTCAGTTTAAACTTTTCTGGGTTCAGTTTGATGTTTTTCTGTTGACAGCGTTCCAGGAATTTTCTCAACTTTGCATCATGGTCTTGGATGGCTGTTTCCTGACTTTCACCTTGGCCTGTTATAAGCACATCGTCAGCAATAATGTAAAGGCCTGGCAGCCCATCCAGAGCTTGGGTCAGTTTTCTCTGGAAAACCTCAGGTGCTGGACTAATCCCCATGGGCATTCTAAGCCATCTGTAGCGCCCAAATGGAGTGGAGAAGGTAGTCAGGTAACTCGACTCCTCTGCGAGTTTCACATGCCAAAATCCATTCTTAACGTTGCAAACTGTGAACACTTTTGCCTTAGACATGTCTGGAAGTACATCCTCAATAGTAGCCAATGGAAAGTGACTTCTTTTGAGTGCCTTATTCAAGGGCTTTGGATCAATGCAAACTCTGAGTTTACCGTTCTGCTTTTGCACAACCACCATGCTGCTGATCCAATCTGTGCTACAGTCAACTGGGGTGACAATACCTCTCTGCTCCAACTTCTGAAGCTCCTCCTTTAGTGGCTTCATCATGGCGACAGGCACTCGTCGCTTTGGGAGTTGTACTGGCTTCACGCACTGGTCCAATTCCATTTTGTATTCTCCTTCCAGACAACCGTCTCCTGTGAACACATCTGCAAAATCCGTCTTAATTTGTTCGAAAGTCCATTTTCCGTTTGCGTCTTCTCCTTTTGTCACAATGCTATCCATAGTAATAATGTTTTCGTATTGTACTTTTGTCAGCTTCATAGCTTCACTAGCTCTTTTACCAATCAGTGGCACAGGGCTGTCTTTGTCTACCACCTGGAACTCTAACTGGTATAGTTTTTGGTTTCTGGGGTTCCTTAACTTCACTTTACATTTACCCAGTGGCTTCACTTTGCTACCATTATACATCACTAATACAGAGTTTGTTTCATCAAGTGTTACATCTTTGTTTAGCAGGTCAACAGGTAACACATTACATGTGGCTCCACAGTCTATTTGAAATCTTACCATCTTTTTGCCCAAGAGCATGTTTGCAAACAGTTTAGCGTCTTTCATTTTGTCAGAACTAACAGGTTCTACATTTTCACCATGTGCCTCATCTTTAACACACAAAATATCCTCAAACTCACTTTCACATTCTGTTATAAGATGCACTGTTTTCTTCTTTCGTGTGTCAATGCGGGCTTTATATTTTGCAGCAAAGTTGTTTTCCTTACCACACTTTTTGCATTTTTTCCCAAATGCTGGACATTTTAGTTTGCTCCTTTCATGCGTTCGGCCACAAAACTTGCATTACACTGTGCTTTCTTTGTCTCTCTTTGTCTGATGCTGGTGAGGAGACCTGTGTACAGCGTGAACATCCTCCGTTGTACTTGCAATTGCTTTGGAGTTCTCCCGGGATAATTCAGCCGCTCTGCAGAGTTGAATACAGGTGTCCAACGTCATGGCTCTCTCTCTCAGAAGCCTTTCTCTCATGCCGTCATTGTTAATGCCACATACTATCCTGTCTCGGATGAGTGAGTCTCTTAAAGTGCCAAAATTGCACGTTTTAGTGAGCAGTTTCAGTTCAGTCACATAACTATCAATGGACTCACTGATGCCCTGATTTCTTGTGAAAACTTTGTACCGCTCCACTGTTTCATTCAACGTGGGATTGCAGTAATTGTTAAACTTTTCAATCATGTCATCCACCTTCCAGTCAGACTGTGGCGTGTCCCCCATTAGTGTATCCAGCAGCTCTCTGCCATTTTCTCCCACCAAATAACGGAATAGAGTCACTTTCTTACCCTCCTCATCTGGGGCAACTGTCAATCCAACATAAAGTTGAAACTCATCTCTCCATGCCTTCCATGTTTTCGACAGGTTGTTGGAGTCCAGACACAGCACTTGTGGAGTTTTCAGGCCTTCCATTTTAGCTAGCTCGTCCGTGTGTGATGCTAAGCTCTGCTAATGTTAGCGCTTCACCGTCTTCCACGGCACGTCAGCAGCAAACGACGAGAGAAAAAAATGCTCTTAAAAAATCCAGGTAGAGTTCTCTACCGCTGCCACCATGTTAAAGTGGGTGCTTCCACACAAAAAACCAGTCCAGCTTCGTTGCAATATCCCAACTGGGTCTGCATTTATTAACACCGTCGGCCTGTATCTCTTATTCTCCGGTCTCACTTCCTGAACTTCAACATAAATAGACAAACCAACATTGCCCTCTAGTGGCAGGTCCATGAACTTAAACAAACAATATACCATATTGTTACATCTTCCTCCACGTCTGTGGCAGTAAACCCATACCAGTTCCAAACAGATGATTGGATTCCTTTCTTGGGAACAAACTTCCCTCTCTCACTGGTAGACATGCTGTCGCTTGCTGTTTCGTGTGTGCTATGATGATGTTGTTGCTTGTCGGTTGCCATACTGCCGTGTGAAACTAACGCTACCAAAGATACGCCATTACACAAAAACTCAATTTAGTTATTTTTGAAATCGCCTGGAACAAAAAATTTGAATTATTTAATTCAATTGATTTTTCACCCAGACCTATAAAGGGGGAGTTTGTTAGGAGTGTTGTGGAGGTAAAAAGAGTGTCAGATAGAGGGATGAGTCTGAAGATAGTGAAGGAATTTATATTTTTGGTAATTTCATTAGGGTTGTCAGTCTTAAATTTTATTACATTGAAGATAAGTCATTTGCTGAAGTGTGTGCTTTAACACCCTTTGTACTTTGAAGAAGCTTCCTTAAGTTGCATATGTGAGAAGTTTCAGGAATGCAGCTCCAATCTCATCCCCCCTTCAGGAGAAACAGTCTTTGATATTCTGAGGCCATTTGGTTGTAGGTCTGACATGGACCATAAATTAACTATCTCTGGGACGGATTGTAACTGTGGGAACCACTTCAGGCGTCCGTTCACGTGTGGAGAACAAAAGCTTTATGATCTACTGTATGCATGCTGGCAATTCCGGCCACCTGTGGAGTACCACGGGAAGCAGAGACCAGATGCTGTGATTTCATGGATGGACTCAAGGAAGTAGGCGGGCTCCTCTGTCAGCCAATCTCTAGCGACCAGAGGCGGAGATTCAGCGGCCATCATGCTTCAGGAGGAGGGAATCTGACCATATGTTTAAAAGAGCCATGCTTTGGAAAAAGCTTGGTTCCCAGACGGCCTCATGTGAAGCGGATTGTAATTTCTTACGTTTTGATGGTTTGGGATTTGGGAACCCAGATCGATCTGTTTTATTTTTGTTTAGAGCTCTTTGTTAGAGAAAATAAAACCTCTTAATTTCATTCCGTTCGCTTTTTCTGGTCATTCTCCCAACTTAAAAACACGCATGGAAGAAATCTCAAAGCGACTGATTTCTGGATTTACTTCAATAGAAATGGAAGGTGTGAAGTTGAATGATGCTAGCGGGTTTGCCCAACAGGCAGGATGTGACCTCTGTCTAAAAAAGTAAACCAAGACCCAATGTGTGATGAGTTGAATGGCATTTCAAAGTAACTTTGAGAATACAGAGTCAGTAAAGTTCGATTTATTAGATCATTAGATCATCAAAATGTTATACTGTTGGTTTCAATTCTAATCAACTCCACAAAAACATTGCTGTGGGTTCCGTGATTTTTGATCACACGATGGTGACGTGTCTGTGCTTCTTGGACTGAGCCTGTTTCACCAAATCTGGAACCTGAAAACCAAAAAAAAAATTCATCTGAAAGCATCGATGATTAAATCAGAATATTGTGTGAATTCTTTGGTTCATTTCATGCTGTGAGTGAGGCTGGGCTGTTCCGGGAAGCTCCGGATTTAGTCAAAAACTGGAGTCCAAACTGACCTGTGCATTGTGGGAGTAGCTATCCTGGTTTGTAAAAACATCAGCGGTTTCAGCTGCAAACAAACCAGAGGCGGTTATTATCCAAAGTATTGCACACAGATAAAGTGCACAAATAATCCCTGAGACACCATACACACACACACACTCACACACACACACTCACACACGCGCGCACACACACACACACACATACACACACACACACACTCACACACACACACACACGCACACACGCGCACACACACATACACACACACACACATAGCCTGAACACAAACATTCATACAAAACAGCACTAGGAAGGGGAGGTTTTTAGTCCTCAATGGATCAAGCTGATTAGATTCACTTATGTAAAAAACTGGACTGAGTGGCCCCGCCCCCCTGGAGTTCAATCAGGAAGCACCCGCTGGCTCCAAAATGCCAAAATCTCATAGACTTCTGTAGAAAAATAAACAGGTCAGATGAACCATTCTTGATCTGATACCTTTTTTAAAGACAGCCTCATTTAAAAAGATCCTCATTTTTTCATAATATTTTTATTTATCGCAAGTTATTCAAGTTCTAAACTGACCAATCAGATGCCTTAGTAAATACATGTGTGGCCTGCGTGCCCCCACCTCAATGTTTGATTGACAGATTTTCCTGAGCTCACTCTCAGTGGAATGGGTGTGAACTTTGAACACGCCCACTCCTGATTGGTGACAGTAGCTCTGACGCAGAACGGTTTTCACCAATCACTGTTGTCTGGCTCCATCTCGTAGAAAAATGGGGACTGAATTTGCTTATTTTGGTTAGAGCTGGAGGTAAGGCATTTTCTCTGGGTTACATCACACCCGCTCAGTCCAGTTCTATTATACAATCTATGGAATCACTGTATGGACACTGAACCTGACAAGGAACAAAGCTTAAGCCCAGCTTTGAGCCACTTTACTAAGGAGAATGTTTAGTCTGATGTTAGAAACACACGTCTCCTTTAACCTCTTGAGACCCAAGCTAATTTTTGAGCTGACCCTCTAAACATGTAGCCACAGGGCTCCAGTTAAGCAGGGTTACCTACTGTGGTAATACCCAAAATGTGATGTCCACACACTAGGACACCGGGTCCTAAGAGCTTAAAGATTCATCAGACTTCCTGTAGTTCTTGTAGACTTCAGGCCAAAACTGCACATTTGCTGAGTCAGAGCCATTCCTCAGTGTTAAAGTGCAGGAGTGTAGCAGAAACGCGTGCATCTCCTCCATCTGACCTGTATGACGCTGAAATGATGGGTTGTCTCGTCCTCGTCTGTTTTCAGGAACAGCTATGCTGCTTATCTGGCTCTGTGTCCTCACCCTCCTGGGACCCAAAAAGGCCATAAGAACATAATCATTGGGTCATGAAAGCTTCAGAGGTTTCTTACCTCATTTCGTCCTCGTAGTTGAGCTCTAGAGACAATCACAAGAAAATACTGTTACCATAGTATGAAATGTGGCTCTGTTTTAAGATAGACAAGCCTTAAAAACAGTTCCTTATAATACAGAGGTTGGTAATAATGGGGGAACACTTACGTTTTCCTTTCTTTTGTTTGTTGCAGAAAATGATTCCAACAAATAGCAAGACCAGCAAAGCACAACATCCAAAGGACACAACCACAGCCACCAGCACCGTCCAGTCAGGAGCAACTGTTTAGAAAAGATGTGGCGGAATCACTTTTGAAACCAAAACTCTTAAATTCTTGTATTTTGTTTTTGTTTCACAGCTGAAGTGAAAAGAAGGACTACATATAACTCAGGTGAACATGTACACACACTGGTTTCCTCTCTCAAAGTATTACCAAATATATAAGATCAACTCAAATATGAGAAACATAATCAAGACTGCAACTGTTTTCACTATTTGCCCTGACGTGTTTTTTTAACGTCTGTTTTTCTGTCAGGCAGTTCCAAACTATTTTACACAGTTTCAAGTCGGATTCCGATGGGTCATGTATTTTGTTTCCTCATTTGACATCAGATGGATGTCTTTAAGCTTTAGACTTAGTCTAGAATCCCAGTATTCTGTTCTTCAGGGTGGAACTTCCTCCCTGAAGAACAAAATCACCAACATGTACCTGTTCCCGTGCAGACCACAGCCCCCGGTGGGTCTGTTCTAAAACAACTTAGCTTTTAGGTACATTCAACACTTGTTACTATTCTTTTTGAAAAATCCCACTTCCATTTGTGAGAAACTAAAATTAATTGGGGAAAAATTGTAAAAAGCTTTGACGTGAAGTTAGATCGAGCTTGCCTCCAATGCTGATTGTGTATGTGTGTTTGGGGGGAGGGGGGTCAAAAACATGGCAGAACAAAAAATGAAGAGAGCAAAATTTGACTGTTTTTTTTATTGGAAATGGACTATTTCAAGCTATCAAAGCAAGACAAATGCAAAACAATACAATTAACTGAATTTTTTATCAATACAAAGACATCAAACATAGAATCACACATAAGATATTTGCTCATCAAATCATTGATTGCTTGAAAGGGAGTGAAAGGAAGTGAATTTATATAATCCCACCCCTGTTCTACCTCATCATTTTCTTTACATGAATTATTACCTGTTCCTAACTTCTAATGACTTATTTATACTTTTCCAACACAGATTCCAGTCATTGGGAATCCTTTAGTATCAACAAAGTACATGACAAACATGAAGTACTTAATAAAGATGTAAATTGACATAACACTATTTTAAACATCATCATAGCCTATATAGACCGAGTATCAGAAATATGAGCAGTTTTTTTCTTGTCATTTTCTTCCCATCAGGAATGTAAATCACTTTTTGGGAAATCAAGTGAGGTGATTAGAGGTCAATCACTTTAGCTATCTTCAATAATTGATTACGTACTTTTATTTATTCAATTATATGGTAATGCAATGATATAAAAACAGACCATATTATCATTGTCCAAGGTTGGTATTCCTTCTTCTGCTGCCTGATTGACAGCCGTCCTTCTGGATTTCACAGTTTATAAAGCTCTCTGTGCTGTAATGTCTGCAGATATTGCTTATAAGGGTCTGTGTCCTTCTGCAGCTGTTATCAGCGCAGCTGAAAGTTGGGGTCAAGTTGTCTGCAGGTTGGAACTCTGCTGGAAATCCGGGTCACTGTTGACTTTTACAGAACCCAGGTGCCATGATTTTCTTGAAATTATATTTGGCTCTTTCATTTATTACTGCATTTGTTAACTTAGACGTCCATAATCAAACACTTAAAGTCCTTCGTGTTGTTACTAACCAGAACTTTGGACCGGTCTGATGGAGCGAGTAGTTTAATGAAGACCCTGGAGCCTTTAACCCAAGTGTTCTGAATCTGCTTACAGATCTTAAGAATCCTGGCTTGTTTAGTAATTTCCACATTCCGTCTGGCCAGATGGTCACTCAGATAAACAGCAAATCCTTTCAGATATTTCGTTTTTCATCTGAGCGAGTTTATGTTTCTGATTTACAAACCTGATGAGAATCGCTGGTTTATCCGTCTCCTTCCTCCTGAGAAGTGGGTGGTAGATTTCTGTGGTATTGAGATCCAAGGAAAACCCTTGAGATGTGAGAAATGATTCCACTTGACTTTCCAAAATGTCCCCTGGATCAGAATCCTTGGTAGCAGTGATGCTAGTAGCAGCTGTGCTAGCCGCTGTGCTGGCCCTCGATCTTTATTCCAGTGAGAATTACATTATTCATCCTTGCTTGTTTTACCACGTTGTCCAGTCTTTTCTTCGGAATGTCGACCCAGTTACCTCGTTGCTTGTTCTGGGCTTGGAGTTGTCCAAACTCTTCTACTAGCTACATGAGAGGAGATAGTTTAGCTTGGATGTCATTGAGCACTTGTCTGATATCGTTGTTGTCACTTGTTACTTGGTTTTTCTTCGGGGCCATGGTCAGCAGTAATTCAGCGATATTTCATGTTTTAAGTAGCTTGAAGATGTTGATTGCCATCAGAGCTCCCGACAGGTGTTCGCTTATTGACCCGGAATCGGTAAAAAGTTAAACTGGGAAAATATTTTTTTTTTTTACTACTGAAAAAGGTTAAATCTAAACCAAGAAAGGGTTAGGAAGAATAAAAATCACGAAAACTTTCTTACCAACACTCAGGAAGACAGAGTCTGACAGGGGGTTCTGGAGAGTTGAAATGGTGGCCAAACATTTGATGATGCTGCTGCTGGATGCAGAGAAGCTTAGGATACTGGTGGAGTTGTAAAGCTCACCAGAAATCGAGCTGCTGGTGGTGTTGAACAAACTGCTATCCAGAGCCTGCCCATTCTGACTCCAGCTGATTGAAGGTGTGGGGTACCAGGAAGCTGCGATGCACTGAAACTGGACCTTTTGGTCCTGGTTCACGGTTAGGTTCCCTCCAAGGATGTGCAGTGTGCCGCTCTCTGACAAAACAACAAGTTTACTAGTCATCTGACAGGAGAGTGACCAAAACTTATATGTCAAATATGATAGATTGTTGAAAAATCGTTCTGCAGTTTATTAGTGACATGTTCAGATTGTATACATTTTTCTGTTCTACTGTGCAGAACAGAAAAAAAGCCTGTGTATTATTGTGTATGTATAGCACATCGTTTATTTTTGTGATCCATCCATTTTCTAAACCAGCTTAATCCCTTCCAGGGTTGTGGGGTTGCTGTATTCAGCCACAGTCACTACTGGGGGTGTGTATCGGCAAGAGTCTGGCGATCCGCTAGGTATCCCGATACGGGTCCGACATATCGTGATATTGTACCAAGACACATAGGCCGTGTTTTTTTATAACACCCTTTTGCAGTCTGTGCCTTGACCTGAAACCCGTCCAAAATCCCTATCAAATAGAACAGAAGACAGCGTTCCCGTTCTACGTTACAGTTCATCTTTTGTGGTTTCGCTGATTCCTTTAGTGCGAGTATGCTGCTTTTGTTTTTCTTTCACACAGCACACCCTGTTCTGTGTCCTGATTGGTTGGAGATCATGTCAATCAATCTCCTCCATGTCATATCTCCTGATCCCTTCAGATCTACAGGAATCTTTGACCACAACCAATATTTTGTTTTCATTCTATAATCGTGCGCTTCATTTCTATGAAAGTTTGAACTTTGAAAATGTAAACAAAAGTGTGAAAATGTTTATGTCTGTCTGAAAAAAGTGGATAAAATGGGCAGCTGGAGTCTTTTTTGCCATAAAACATACGTAATCCTACTCATCAGATTTCATTGATCACTAGTTATTTTTAGAACGAATGTCCCGCAATAAATGAGGGAACACCATACTGATGAAAAGGTAATACAGGTATCTGTCCAGCTGCAGCAAAAGGCATAAGAATTTTACTTTTCCCATTATCACTGCATGAGAAAAGGATGTGCAGGACACAGAGCAGCTGCTCAGTTTTATTTGTGAAATTTAGCACAAACGGAGATGTGTGAAGAGCTGCAGCCCTCCAATGTCTCAAAGAGACAAAGGCAGGAAAAGAAGTGAAGATTATAAAGATTATTAAACTTGGAAAATCTTTCACTCATTATTTTGTTCATAGTTTCTGTACAGCACAGACTTGTAATGGTTCTATTTTTGAAATGTATTACAATTATTTTACCGAGTTTTTTTTCTGACAAGAAAATTATTTGGTTATTTGCTTCATAAATAGAGTGGTTTATTTTATTAAAAGGATCATGAATGAATTATTGAATGAAGCTTTATTCATATTGCACTTTACAACTCTTTCAGGGTATCAATGGGCTTCACAATAAAAGACAAAAAAATGAAAATGAGACCCATCAGACAAAAAAATGTTTGGGGACCCCCGCAGTAGCATCTACGTGGTGTTGGAAGATTGTTTTTTTTTTTTCTTCTGATCATTCAAACTCCACACGAACGGAGCATTTCTCTTAGTTTGCATTTTACATGAGGTACATCAAGCTATTGGTGCAACTGGCTCCAAAATGAGAACAAAAGCTATAGTGTTGCTATAAAAACTCAAAAATGGTCTGTGTAGCCACCATGATCTTGTTTATTTAAAATTTCCCTCAGTCACGTGATGAGTAGAGACGTCATTAGGCGCACATGTCACTTGTTTTAACATGCCGTTTTTTGGTTTGGTTCAGAGAGGACGCACATGTCACACTATTTTTTTGATGACCGCCAATTGTTTGTAATGAAATCTTAGCCTTTGATCTTTTGTATTGTATGTGTCATCTGTGTCTTTGATGAAGTTAATGAACCAAGACACAGCTAGTGGACTTTTTTCCGTCATATTTTTTTGAACACTTTGCAAGCAAGAACCAGCTGCAGCCTCTCTAGCGGCTCATAAGCCTGCAGCTGCTACATTCTGTTCTAATATATATTTTAATTTTCAATCAAAATGTTTTCGTCTAGATTTCATGTTATTTCTTTCTCTTATAAAGCAGATTACCAAAACACTATCCGCATCTGCTCCTGGTCTGGCCCCTCCCCCTGTCAAATTTTAGAACCCTTTGTGGCCCACGACTCGAAATTTTTCCCCACCCCTGGATTAGAGCATGACATAGGGATCAGAGGATCTGCTCTCCAGTGGTTTAAATCCTATCTGTCCGATAGTTATCAGTTCGTTAATGTAAATGGACATTCCTCTCAGTGCACTCGAGTCAACTATGGAGTCCCACAGGGCTCAGTCTTGGGACCGATCCTGTTTACGCTTTATATGTTACCCCTAGAAAACATAATCAGGAAACACAGCATTAATGTTCATTGTTATGCAGACGATATACAGTTGTATTTATCCATGAAGCCTGACCAGAATGACCAGATAGAGAAACTGAACGCCTGCATCAGTGACATCAAGATCTGGATGACAATTAATTACCTCCTCTTGAACCCAGAAAAACTGAGGTCATTATACTTGGTCCTAAAAACCTCAGAGATGCTTTTTCTGCTCAGATAGTCTCCCTGGATGGTGTAAGTATAGCCCCCAATTCCACAGTTAGAAACCTTGGGGTTTTATTTGACCAGGATTTATCATTTAAGGCTCACATATCTCAGGCGTGTAGAACTGCCTTTTTTCACCTGTGGAATATTGCTAAGATCAGAAATATACTTTCTAAGAGTGATGCTGAAAAACTCATCCATGCATTTGTTACGTCTAGACTGGATTACTGTAACTCCTTGTTAGCAGCGTGTCCTAAGAGTTCCTTAAGAAGTCTCCAGCTTGTTCAGAACGCAGCAGCTAGATTGTTAGCAGGAACTAGCAGAAGAGATCACATCACTCCTGTGTTAGTTTCACTTCACTGGATCCCAGTTGATTCCAGAATCAAGTTCAAGATCCTCCTGTTAACCTATAAGGCCTTACATGGACTGGCCCCGTCCTATATTAAGGACCTCCTAGTCCCTTACCATCCAATCAGAACACTTCACTCACTAAATGCAGGACTGCTTGTGGTTCCTAGAATTAGTAAAAGTACGGTTGGAGGTAGAGCGTTTAGCCACCAAGCCCCTGTCTTATGGAATAAACTCCCAGCTCATGTAAGAGAGGCCGACTCAGTTTCTACATTCAAAGTTAGACTGAAAACATTCCTCTTTGGACAGGATTATTGTCAGACTAGTTAGTATTCAGAGACTATGTAACTTAATGTTAATGTCTTTAAATTAAACTTAATAACTATTTCTTTTAAAAGGCTGCTAGAAGTTGAAGCTGGGGTAACTATGGTGCTCTGGGGTTCTGTCCTCTTTTCTCATCTACTTCTACTCTTCCTCTTCTCTATTCTTGATCATTATTCATCATTTAGTTCTCCATGTCTCTGTTTGCTGCAGTGATTCATGTATTGTCCCTCTTTTCCTCTTTCCCCTCCTGGGGAGTGGGAGTGCTTCCAGACTCCAGTTGGCTCATCCGTGCTCCAGTTCCTGACCGTTTACCTCGCCTTTGCTCCTGCTCCTACACCTGGCTGTGGATCCTGCCTCTGGCTCATCTCTGGCTCGTCTCTGCTCTGTACCTGACCGAGTACCTCTGTGACAAAGCCACATAAATGTATCATGTTTTCTGTATTTTACACCCTATGAGGTGAAGAGGTCCTGTGTTTTCCTTTTATTTTAGTGTATGTGTGTAATTTGGGTATTTGTGTACCGGGGATGCCGCTGACATCACTCCTCACAGCTGATGCGATCAGCTGGGGGTGCGTTGACACACGGCATGGCTCCCGGGTTAAAAAGGGACAGACAAGGTGGGCTGGAAGCCTAAGGAGAGTGGAAAACTCTGACGAGACGGAAAGGGAGACTAAAAGGGCCCTTCCAAGGAGCAAGCACGCACGGAATACCCCGGAAAATGACCATCGGGAGTTACAGAGGAGGATCTGACGTGGACCTTTCAAAATTGTGCCGCGGGGATTATTATTAATTTCTTTGGGGGATGGACGTGGCTGGAAAGTGACCAAGAGCAAACTGAGACTCCCTGACGTTAACCCGAAGGACGGGGTGAGATCATTTCAGTTTTTTCTTTTTCGTTTGACTTTGGGAGGGATCTTTAAGTTGGAGTGCTTACGCGCGTACAGGTGGAGGACGCTAGACGGACAATAGGGAATAATTGTAAACGCGTGCACGGACCTATAATGTAATCGGGAGCGCGATTCATGGAGTGTGACGGGGTTCAATGAAATTATGATGGTTAAAGAACATTTCTTGATTTAAGTGGTTGTTCATTTGTTCATTTGTGTTCCATAGTCAACCCACGACAATTATCTTAAGACTCTAAATGAACTGTAAAGTGTTACACCTCGTCTCTGCTCCTGCTCCTACACCTGGCTGTGGTTCCTGTCTCCGGCTCGACTCGCGCCTTTGACTGTCCCCACAACCACGGCTGGATGAAGCTCGTCTGCTGGACTTTTATATATGTAGTTGTAGATTTAGATAAGTTAATTCTTCTCTAAGAGTTCTGGTAAATCGCCTGTCCGTCCTGGGGGAGGATCCCTCCTTCATGTGGACACCCCTGAGGTTGGGCTATACAAATAAAATTGAATTGAATTTAATGAGATTTTCTCTTTGACAAAATTCAGGACAAAACAAAAGAGAGATGTTATTCAATTCAAGGAGTCAAGATATGGAGCAATAAGTCTGAAACAATCAATTAAATAAACAGAATCACAAATATCCTTCAAAAAACATGTTTAAAAAGCTTAAAAATACATTAAATTAACCTTGTTGCCTAATTCCTGGTATGACTTAGAAAGTTTAAAATAAAACACAAAATTGCCGGTGATCGAGTTATTCTAAAAAAAATTCATGTCAACCATAAACATACCTATTAGCTATATTGCTGAAATCCATCCATCCATCCATTCTGTTTGTTTGTCCAAGGAAAGCGAAAGGTGCAGATAAACAATTGTTCTTCTTTCTATTCCCATTCATTTCCCTCATATTAGAACTTGTGCCAAATCTTTTTTTGAAAAAATCCTGTCCCCCTCAGTGATTCATATAACTCATAAAACTACAGGCTCTAATATTTACTCATTACTCCTGAATGGACACTTGTTTTTCCCCAGAAAAGTCTGACATGGAGTAGAATGAACATAATTAGGATCACTGTAAAATTGTGAAGCTGACCTTGGACACTGAGATTTGCCGTCTTTGGTGTGTAGCTTCCTTGAACGATGCAAGACACTGGTCCAGCGTCTGAACGACTGATGCTGTAAATGGTAAACTGCACGCAGTTCCCGTCCGTGCTCTGGCAGAACCCGGCTGAATAGCGATTTCCTGAAATGACCTCCCCGTTTTTCTGGATTGTGAGAACCTGAAAGCCTCTCACGTGCCAGGTCATGACCTCCCAGCTTCCCTGCACTCTGGCGTAGAACTGGATGTCAGAGCCCAGCAGTGCTGTGGCGTTCATGGGGTCCAGCTGGACCTCTGTCTTCACTGCTCAGAAAAACAACAGTTTAAGTTTGATGTGGTTGAACTTCTGCTTTTATTGAACTGGATTCCTTCACTTTTACTTTCACTTGTATTAAAATCACATTTGTGTTATTCAGGAAAAGGTTTTCTACTTATCACAGTTTGTCACACAACTCGCCATCAACAAAAAGGTTAGAAATCCAAACACTGACCTGAGCGGAGCAGGATGGACATACAGACAAGAGCAGGTGACATTTTCCACAATACCATCATGGAGGAACAGTTTAATGTCTGTGAAGTTGCAAAGAAAAGACAGACATATTTGCTTTTTATTTTTGGAATGGTTCAGTTTAGAGGCTCATAACACAAACATACCAGGGTGGGGGTGAATCAAAGCATGGCTTCAATGGAAAAAATAAAAACCAAAAAATAAACGTAAAAGCCGCTTCAAAAAGTTCCACCCTTTTTAATCATAGCCACTATTCGAACCAGGGCCTTCTTGCTGTGTGACCAGAGTTCTAACGAATACACCTCCGTGCACCAGGTAGAAAAAAAAATCCACTCAGTCCCGAGAAGAGACGCCACCATACCATCCAGAACCTGGAGACCAAGACGTTCAGAGGGGCCCTGCTGTCTTCCTCATCAGTCGAAGGTCGGTCAGCTGCGTTTTCAATGATGGTAACTCACTGTGTTCAATGAAGCGCTTGCTTTCTGAAGTTGCAAGAGACTCCGCCTTTATAACTGACTTCTGGTCAAAGTTCAGGGCCTTATCAGCTCACCTGTCATGAGTCATAATGCCACCAAGCCCTGGAAGGCAGCACATACAGGTGAGGTGAGCAGACCTAGTTAGCCATCAACTGTTGATTCAATCCTAGTTCACCTCCAATTTCCTCCAATTAAACAGCAATAAAACATAATTCCTCATTATTGGCATCAAATCCAGTTTCTCTATAATTAAATTTTCCAGTAGATCTTTTTAAAGTTTAATTTGATTGAAATTACAAACATTAAAATTGCAAGTCAGCAAAATGTTATTTAGGTCTACGCTAACCCCCTAACGCAATAAACTGAGTCCTAATATGATCGTGAAGATTCTTGACAGGCTTTTTTAAACCTTATTAACTTTTAAACCCAACCCTGGTCCTAACGTAACCTTTCACCATGACAATACCAGTAGTTTTCAGGATGTTTGGAAATGTCCCAGCCTCTAGTAAAAGAATGTGAGAACAAAGCTCAGCAGAATTACCTGAATGCTCCAGACCAGGTTAACTGCCACACAATGTGACAACTGATATAACCAATTCCTTTTGGGAAATATTTGATCGGGATTTTAATGAAGTTCCATTTGTGTGTTGCTCACCATGCTGTCCCTGGTGGGGTGGTGCCATGGGCAGCCCATGCAGTGAGGTTTTCTCTGTCACAGCGCCCTCTGCCTCAAGGCAGGCATACTGCAGCCCTTACTCAGTGTTTTTCTAATGCACATTTTCAGCGGATAAAAAAAGACCTAATAGGTAAACAACTGACATCAATGGAATCAGACTGAAGGCAAGAAATAGAAAAATGAGTTACTTAATGATAAAGCATCTTTTATAATGATAAAGAAGACCGAAACAGTAAAGTGCATGTGTCAGCTGGAGTTCCAGCTAGTGTGTGGGCCCAGTGTGCAGGGGAAGTTTGGACTGCTTTCTCATGTGTTTGAACAGGAAATTCATAAAGTTGCTACATTCTTATTAAAGAAACGTTGAAAACCCAAATAGAAAAAAGTAATCATAAAATAGACATGTCTGAAAAAAAATTGGTTTTATTTTTAATTATAAAAACGTATGTTTCCTTTTATTTAATGTATGTGTTCTCTAAGCTTTAAGCCCTGACTGCATGTATCTGGTAGAAAGTACAAAGAGGCTTCGGAGAAGTTCACCTTGACTTCTTGTTGCCATCCTTAATCTAATGATTTTGCTGGAACCTAATATGTCCTTTTTCATTTCTCAAACTGCAATTTAACATTTTAATTCACAAACATTTCCTATCACAGTTGTGGTCATAAGTGTATACACCCTGGAAGAAATTAAGATTTCTTGGTAATTTTTCAGAGCATCTAAATGATAATAAATACTTAGTTTTCACTCATAGTTAGTAGCTGGGTGAAGGAATTCATTCTAAAATATATATATATTTGAACCTTTTTAAATCCTAAAGGCAACAGAAACTTCCCAAATGACCCTGTTCAAAAGTTGACATACCCCAGGTCTTAATCCCTTGTATTTCCTCCTTTTGCATCAACATCTTAAAGTCTCTTGTGGTAATTGTGGATGAGGGTCTTTCTTTTCTTTCATGGTAAAGCATTCTGTTTTTCTTGGCAGAAAACCTCTTTTAAATTCTTGGGCTGTTTTGCTTGAAATAGCCATTTGAGATCTCCTCAGAGCGGCTCAATATTACTGAGGTTAGGAGACTGAGACGGCCACTCCAGAACCTTCGCCTTATTCTGCTGGAACCAATGACAGGTGGATTTGGTCTTTCTTGCTTGGTAACCTAACATACAATTCTTAAACAACAGAACTATTGAAGCCGAGCAGCAATACAAAAAATATAAAAACAAACCAACCAGTATCATGAAAACATGTTAAAAAAACTATTACATGGAGGAAAAGATGGCCGCCCTGATGGAATGACTGATGCGTTTGAGCTCCTGCCTTTATCATTTCTACCTTTAAAATTCTCACTCTCCATAATAAAATAAGTGCAGGGAACAGTGTCTCAATATATTTTAAAGAACCTCTGACCACAAAAATGACGACAAGATCGCGAACAGAACAACAAAAAAGGATGATACCACCAACGATCCTGTCGTGGCTATGCTAAAGGCAATGCTAGAAGACCACAGAGTGTCTCTTTCAGCGGAGTTCAATGCCTCCATCGCACGGCTGGAATCAAAGTTTGACAACATCCAGTCTGCTATTGAAGACCACCATCAAAGACTCTCCTCGCTGGAAGACGCGGCCACCGATTCACGTAAGGATATACACGACATGGATGTAAAGCTAGCGGCGGTGATGGAGGATAATGCTAAGCTAAAGGCGAGGCTTGTTGACTTCGAGAGTAGGAGCCGCCGCAACAACGTTCGAATAATCGGTATCCCTGAGACCGCAGAAGGACCTCGCCCCACTACATTCTTCTCAGAAATGCTGCTGGAGGTGTTTGGAAAAGAGGTCCTGAAAACTGCTCCGGAGTTGGACAGAGCTCATCGTGTGCTTCTGCCCAAGCCGGGGCCTACTGCTAAGCCCCGGGCCGTGGTGGCGTGCTTCCACAATTTCCAGACCCGCGAGCTCATGGTGCGCAAGGCTCGAGAACTGAGAGGGAAGCTGCGGTACAAGGACTCGCCTCTTCACATTGTGGAAGACTACTGCCCAGAATTCCTTGAGCAACGTTCTGCCTATCGTGGAGTAATGAAAGAGCTGTACAACTTGGGCCTCAGGCCCAGTCTCAGGCCTCTTCCAGAGGCTAGCTTTGCCCGAAGACGCCAAGAACCACATTAAACTGCACCAGCCAGCTAGCTAAGAAGCTCTGACTGTATTTTCAGGTGATTTTCGGTCCCTACTTTACAAATGGTGTATTGTCTCACAGGTTCTGCAATTTGCAATTTGTTTATTTAATAGGAAAGTTTCTTGCCTTGACATATATGCTTAATTTGCATTCAGGAGGATGTTTATTTTTTATTTTTGTTTCTATTGCTCTTCTTCCTTTTTATTGGTTTACATCTGCACACGGTGATATATCCTTTTTCACTTTAGTGAGTCTTTATTGACAGGATGCCCCTTTTTTTTAATTCTGCTTCCTCCCTTCACTATTTTGCTATGTTTAGAAGGCTGGGTGATGGCCATGCCCTGCAGTGCAATGGACACTCAAGATGTTATTATTTTTTTAAGGGGATCCAGGTCCAGTGTAAGTATGTGTGGGTCTGTGTGAGTATGTTGTGTGTGTGTGTGGTTTTTTTTCTTTTCCTATCTCTCCTTACATTTTCAAGGGCCAGAACGTCACAGACTTGTTTACAGACAAGTCAACACATCATAAGGTGTGACTAACACTCTTAAATTTATTTCTTGGAATGTTAGAGGTGTTGGAACTTCAATTAAAGCCAAAAAGGTCTTAACTCATCTACAACAGTTGAAAGGTGACATTATTTTTCTGCGAGAGACCCACTTGCGTATAAAAGAAGTAATGTGTTTAAAAAGAAACTGGATTGCTCAAATATATCATTCACAATTTAATGCTAAGGCCAGAGGATCTGCTATCTGCTATTATCCGTAGTAACGTTTTATTTGAACAGCATAAAATCATAGCAGATACAGAGGGAACTTACAGGGCTCCATGGTGGTGCTGGCGAGTTTCTATGGACCAAACTTCGATGATGACGCTACCATACAGAAACTATTTTCTATATTATCAGGATTTGAAAATTACCACCTTATTATTGGGGGAGATTATAACTTAGTCCAAGATGTTATACTGGATAGGTCTTCTACCAAGGCCACTCCACCAACCAGATCCTCATGTGCCCTCGATGTTTTTAAAACAGAACTAGGACTGATAGACCCGTGGAGATGTAAGAATCCCACCACCAAAACATTCTCCTTTTTCTCCCATGCCCACCAAACGTACACACGCATAGATTTTTTTCTCATTGACCTTAGACTGCTATCTGTAATTCAAACCTGTACTTACAACACGATAGCCATATCAGATCACGCACTAGTTCTATTAGAACTGGCACTCGGTTCACAACCCCGCGCTCCTAAACATTGGAGATTTAATTCTAACTTATTGATAAGAAACGACTATAAGCAATTTTTAAGAACTCATATTACACTTTTCTTCTAATTAAATGACGCTGCGGAAATATCTAGAGGCATCCTCTGGGAGACGCACAAGGCCTACATGAGGGGTCAGCTTATAAGTTTTGTCTCTAAAATGAAAAAAGAGGAGTCATCCCAAAAGAGCAATTTATTAAATAATATTAAAGATCTTGACAGTAAACACTCATCTTACCCAAATCCCAATCTTTATACTGAACGAGTAAAACTTCAGACCAATCTTAATTTAATCACAACCACTGCGGCTATGACCCAGCTTGTGAAGACCAGACAGAATTTTTTTGAATCCGGTGATAGAGCAGGGAAACTTTTGGCCCATGAAGCTCGGGCTGCAGCAACTACCAAATTAATTTCGAATATCAAACGTGATTCGGGTGAAATCACTTCAGACACCAGGGAAATAAATGAAGTATTTGCAAAATTCTACTCTGAGCTATACACCTCCAACTCACCACCTAGTGCTCAAGACATGTTTCAAAGGGCGGAATTTCCACAGATAGACGAGGAGGATGCAAAAAGCTTGGGTGAACCAATCACAAAAGCCGAAATTCAACTAGCCATCAATTCTTGAAATACAGGTAAATCACCCGGCCCAGATGGCTTCTCTGTTGAGTATTATAAAGCCAATTCAGACCTTTTGGCTCCAGCCTTAAAAGAGGTGT
This sequence comes from Oryzias latipes, assembly GCF_053564925.1. NCBI lineage: Eukaryota > Metazoa > Chordata > Actinopteri > Beloniformes > Adrianichthyidae > Oryzias > Oryzias latipes. The sequence goes on from NC_136250.1 coordinate 32,104,075, forward strand.
ACAATGAGGCCTTTTTGAAATCATCACTTCCAAATACTCTGTCTGAAGCAACCATATCCTTGATTCTAAAAAAAGATAAAGATCCCCTCCTGTGCAGCAGCTACAGGCCCATCTCGCTGCTCAATGTAGATTTTAAAATTCTTTCCAAAGTTCTTGCCTCCCGTCTTCAACATGTGTTGCCCAAAATCATTTCTCTGGACCAGACAGGTTTCATGGCTGGGCGCCACTCTTACCATAACACCAGACGGCTATGGAACATTATCCATTCACCTTGCCGCTTAGCACCAGAAGTCTTAGTGTCACTCGACGCCGAGAAGGCTCTTGATCGCGTTGAGTGGACCTTTCTATATGAAACAATGTCCAGGTTTGGCCTGGGCAATGACTTTATTGAGTGGGTCAAGCTGCTTTATTCGTCTCCAATGGCATCAGTTCGGACAAATAACACCCTATCACCTCCCTTTCCTCTCAGGAGGGGTACAAGACTGGGGTGTCCTCTTTCGCCTGCGCTATTTGCCATCGCGATAGAGCCGTTTGCTATTTGGTTGCGTGCAGAAGAAAGATTTAAAAGTATTGTTAGATCTGGCATTACCCACAAGGTGTCGCTCTATGCAGACGATGTTCTCCTTTATATTTCTGACCCACTTAAGTCCCAGCCCATACTAGTGGACATTTTGGATCAATTCGGATCATTCTCAGGTTATAAGGTTAATTACCAGAAAAGTGAACAATTTCCTTTTAACCTCCCAGCCAGAGAGATGTCTCATTCAATAGCCCCTTCATGCAAGTGGAATCTGGCTTTAAATATTTAGGTATATTCATATCTTCCTCTACTTCCGAAATGAAAAAATGCAACTTTGAATCCCTCCTGAAGAACATTGGAGAAGACTTTGATCGTTGGTCAGTTTTACCTCTGTCACTGATTGGGCGAGTGAATCTTATCAAAATGTCCGTCCTTCCTAAATTCCTGTATCTCTTCCAGCACATTCCTATACTTATTAATAAAGCTTTTTTCGACAAACTGGAAAAACGAATTTTCTCACTTCCTATGGAGCGGGAAAACAGCTATAGTCCGTAAATCTGTATTACAGTCACCTAAGAACATAGGAGGTCTTGGCCTCCCCAACTTAAGACAATATTACTGGGCAGCAAATATACAGAAGCTCCTATACTGGATGTATGATGATGATATTTCCCTGCCTGTCTGGGTGCAAATGGAGAAGGGATCTGGTCCCTACTCACTGCCTTCAGTTCTTTGCTCGCAGTTTCCATTGACATTACCTCTTTTTAGAGACAATATCATTGTAAAGGAAACAGTTGCCATCTGGAGACAATTCAGAAAATATTTTGGTCTGCATGGTCCTTCAATACTATCTCCCCTACTAAATAGTTGAAATTTTGCTCCCTCCTCCACTGATGCGGTTTTTAAAATTTGGCATAGTAAAGGACTTAAAAAAGTCAAGGACCTATATACCAACAATATCTTCTCAACCTTTGCTAATCTCTCAGCCAGATATAACTTACCCAACTCACATTTTTTCCGTTTCCTCCAGGCAAGAGATTTTGTGAAGAAAAAATTCCCTCATTACCCTAACCGCCCCCCCGAAACTTTTTTAGATACCTTATTGAAGGTGGACCCACAGCAAAAGCACTGTATTTCAGTTCTTTTTTTTTTTATTTATTTATTTTTTTTACTTGTCCTGTCCAACAGCTGGGCAGACCGACGAGAGCTGAGGGCCTCTTGTGTTGGACATATTTTGCTTTAACAAGAGGGGTTATTAATCTTCAGACAATCCAAAGGTCTTCTTTCTCTTTCGGCTTTTCCCATCAGGGGTCGCCACAGCGAATCATCCTTTTCCACCTCACTCTATCATGAACATCTTCTACCCTAACGTTAGCCAACTTCATGTCCTCTGTTAAGACATCCATATATCTCCTCTTTGGCCGTCCTCTTGCCCTCCGGCCAGGCAGCTCCATCTCCAACATCCTTCTACCAATATATCTACTATCCCTCCTCTGAACATGTCCAAACCATCTCAGTCTGGCTTCTCTGACTTTGTCGCTAACACAGGCAACGTGAGCCGTCCCTCTGATGTACTCGTTCCTTATCCTGTCTAACCTGGTCACTCCTAAGGAGAACCTCAACATCTTCATCTCCGCTACCTCCATCTCAGCCTCTTGTCTCTGTCTCACTGCTACCGTCTCTAACCCATAGAGCAGAGCTGGTCTCACCACTGTCTTGTACACCTTTCCTTTGAGTCTTGCTGACACTCTTCTGTCACACAACACTCCTGACACTTTCCTCCAACCGCTCCAACCTGCCTGCACTCGCCTCTTCACCTCTTTTCCACAATCCCCATCACACTGAACTGTTGACCCCAAGTACTTAAACTCCTGCACCTTCTTCACCTCAGTCCCCTGTAACCTAACGCTTCTACCTTGATCCCTCTCGTTCAGACACATGTATTCTGTCTTACTACGACTGACCTTCATACCTCTTCTTTCCAGAGCAAACCTCCACCTCTCTAGCTGTTCCTCCACCTGCTCTCTACTCTCACTGCAAGTTACAATGTCATCCGCAAACATCATTGTCCAGGGAGATTCCTGTCTTACCTCGTCTGTCAGCCTGTCCATCAGCATAGCAAACAAAAAAGGACTCAAAGCTGATCCTTGGTGTAGTCCCACCTCCACCTTGAACTCCTCTGTCTGACCTACAGCACATCTCACCACCGTCATACTTCTCTCATACATGTCCTGAACTACTCTGACATACTTCTCTGCCACTCCAGACGACCTCATACAGTACCACAGCTCCTCCCTCGGCACCCTGTCATACGCCTTCTCTAAATCTACGAACACACAATGCAGCTCCTTCTGACCTTCTCTGTACTTTTCCATCAACATTCTCAAAGCAAAAATGGCATCAGTGGTGCTCTTACGGGGCATGAAACCATACTGCTGCTCACAAATCTCCACCTTCTTCCTAAGCCTGGCTTCCACTACTCTTTCCCACAGCTTCATTGTGTGGCTCATCAACTTTATTCCTCTATAGTTGCTGCAGTTCTGCGTGTCACCCTTGTTCTTAAAGATCGGGACCAGAACGCTTCTCCTCCATTCCTCAGGCATCTTCTCACTCTCTAAAATCCTATTGAACAACCTTGTTAGAAATTCCACTGCTGTCTCTCCTAAGCACTTCCATACCTCCACAGGTACGTCATCAGGACCAACGGCCTTTCCGCTCTTCATCCTTTTCAGAGCCTTCCTAACCTCATCCTTTCCAATCTCTGCTACTTCCTGCTCCACAACAACCACATCTTCCTCCCTTCTTTCCCTGTCATTTTCCTCGTTCATCAGCTCCTCAAAATACTCCTTCCATCTTTTCTGTACACTCTCTTGGGTTGTTAGCACCTTTCCATCTCTGTCCTTAATCGCCCTTATCTGTTGCACGTCCTTCCCATCTCTGTCTCTCTGTCTGGCTAGCCTGTACAAGTCCTTCTCTCCTTCCTTTGTGTCTAACCTGTCATAAAGCTCATCGTAAGCTTTCTGTTTGGCCTTTGCCACCTCTCTCTTCACTCTACGCTGCGCTTCCTTGTACTCCTGTCTACCTTCCTCAGTCCTTTCTACATCCCACTTCCTTTTAGCCAACCTCTTCCTCTGGACGCATTCCTGTACTTCCTCATTCCACCACCAAGTCTCTTTACCGTCTTTCCTCTTTCCAGATGACACACCTAGCACCTTCCTACCTGTTTCCCTGATAATCTCTGCTGTAGTTTCCCAGTCATCTGGAAGTTCATCCTGACCACCCAGGACCTGCCTCAACTTCTGCCTAAATTCCTCACAAGTTTCTTCATTCTGTAGCTTCCACCACTTGGTCTTCTTTTCTGTTTTCCCTATCTTCTTCTTCCTGACCTCCAGAGTCATCTTACACACCACCATGCGGTGCTGTCTGGCTACACTCTCTCCTACCACCACTTTGCAGTCATTAACCTCTCTCAAATGACCTCGTCTACATAGGATGTAGTCCACCTGAGTACTCCTACCTCCACTTCTGTATGTCACTCTATGTTCCTCTCTCTTCTGGAAGTAAGTGTTGACTACAGCCATTTCCATCCTCTTCGCAAAGTCCACCACCATCTGTCCCTCCAGATTCCTTTCCTTCACACCAAACCTGCCCATCACCTCCTCATCACCTCTGTTGCCCTCACCAACATGCCCATTAAAGTCTGCTCCAATAACAACTCTCTCTCCTCTGGGAAAACTCTCTATGACCTCATCCAACTCACTCCAGAATCTCTCCTTCACTTCTAACTCACAGCCAACCTGTGGCGCATACCCACTGACTACATTCACCATCACCCTTTCAATTTCTAACTTTAGGCTCATCATCCTGTCTGAGACTCTTTTCACCTCTAGAACACTGTTTACAAACTCCCCCTTCAGAATCACTCCTACCCCGTTTCTCTTCCTATCAACACCATGATAGAATAGTTTGTATCCTCCTCCAATACTACGTGCCTTGCTGCCCTTCCACCTTGTCTCCTGCACACACAGTACATCTACCTTCCTTCTCTCCATCATGTCTGCCAGCTCTCTGCCTTTCCCTGTCATTGTGCCAACGTTAAGAGTCCCTATTCTCAAACCTATGTTCCTGCCTTTTCCCTTCTCTCTCTGGCAACGGACCCTTCTGCCTCCCCTCTTTCTTCGACCAACAGTAGTCAAATTTCCACCGACACCCTGTAGGTTAACAGCATCGGTGGGGGTCGTTGTTAACCCGGGCCTCGACCGATCCGGTATGTCTAAAGTGTTGTGGATGATTCGCATGGTTATTTTGGCAATTTTTACGCCGGATGCCCTTCCTGACGCAACCCTCTCTATTTATCCGGGCTTGGGACCGGCACAGAAGTTACTGGCTTGCAACCCCTGTGGCTAGATTTTCAGACAATCAGGATTGATTGGATTGATTCAGACAATCCAAAGGTATGTCTGAATAAACCCCTTTTGTAATTGAGGCCAAACTTTATTAATTTCAAACATGTCTGAAAATCTTTGGTGTTGGACCGGACGGAAAAGGAAAGAGGGGAAGAAGAGAGAGGGACGATAGAGAGAGGGGGGGTAGGGGGTGATAATAGGAGGGGAAGGGGGATAAGACCATGAAGCAGCATAAAGCAACAAGTTTACTGGTTGTTAATCATTATGGTAAGGTTCAAATGCAGTACAAAAAGGGCGGGGCCTGTCCACACACACACTCAAATGTGATAAACACACCTGCTAGCTGCAAAAATGTCCACCTGTCGACATGTACACAAAACAGATAGTGTTCATACACGCATACTTATGCCTTAAAACCAACTAGTGTGAAATATTTCAGTCATTCAGTCATGCAAACTGTTAGTGCAAAGGTGAGCTAACACCTGTGCTCAGGTGAGTGTTTATGTTCTTCTAAAATGGATGGTGGAACGTGAAAAGAAGGAGGGAGAGTGCCCAGCCATCCCCACCCCAAGACCCCCACCGCAGCAGCAGCGGCAGCCGGAATCCCCCCAACGCCACACGGGAACCGGCAGGGAACAACCGCCGCCCGGGCGACCAAGCCCGCCACCCAGGCCAGGGCCAGCAGGGCCGCCGCAAGGCCCCCAGAGCCAGAGGCCAGGGAAGCACGGAGGGAAAGAGAGCGCCGCCCCAGCCCAACCAGGAGAGCAGCCCCCCCGCCGCGCCGGGAGAACCCAACGCAGAGCCCCACCGGAGAAGGACGCCCACAGCCCCAAACGAGCACCCCACCACCACCCAGGAGTTCCGGGCATCCCCCCGCCCCAACCCCAGGTACGAGCCAGGACCCCCCAAGGGAGACCCGCTCCGCACTCCAGGCAGCCATCCGCCCGGCCCACGGTTGGTCCAGGGAGGAGCAAGGCAGGGGGCCCGCCGCCCCCGCCCAGGAGGGGGGAACCCCGGGGAAAAAAAGAGGGCCCACAAGGGGTGTTATAAATATGGCCCGACCAGGCTCGGCCACAGTTGGAAATTTGGCGGGGCCCAGCACTCAGGAGCAAGGACTGTATTTCAGTTCTAACTGGAATGATTGACACAATAGTCAGTAAGTCAATTTCCTTCATGAAAACCACCTGGGAAGGGGAATTACATATGACACTATCTGAAGAACAATGGGATACAGCCTCAAAGTTTATACACTCGTCCTCTATATGTGCCCGAAATGCCTTGATCCAGTTAAAAGTATTTTACAGGATACATTACACAAATGCAAAACTATCCAGAATCTGCACATCCATCTCTGATAAGTGCAACCGTTGTGGACACTCGCCAGCAAACCATACCCATATGTTTTGGGCCTGTTCTAAATTAAGACGTTTCTGGACACATGTTTTTAACACTCTCAGCCAGACATATGGAACAAGGCTACTGCCTAACCCAGTGTCCGCTATCTTTGGTTTTGCGGTTGATATGAATCTCTCTGGACCTTGCACACGTGCTCTAGCATTCACTACCTTGTTGGCCAGACGATTGATTTTGCTTAGGTGGAAGCTCCCTGACCCCCCCTCACATGACTATTGGGTAAAGGAGGAGCTATATAACCTGAAACTTGAAAAGCTGAGGTTCTCACTAAAAGGATCTCTAATTAAGTTTAAAGAGACATGGCATCCATTTTTATCACTGGTAGATACACTTACAATGGTCCCAGAGGCAGAAACTGACTGACCCCCCCCCCCCCCCCCCCCCCACACACAAGTTTTACTATCGCCTCCCCCTTCTTATTTTTTTATTATTTTTATTCTTCTTTTTTTTTGTGTGTGTGTGTGTGTGTGTGTGTATGTGCGTGTGTTCTTGTATTTGTGCACATAAGTAGAGACTGGATCTCTATTATTTCCTGTCTGTATGTGTATGTGTGAGTGTGTATACGCATGACCTGGATATGGGAATGTTCTGTGTTCGGGGTGGGAGGAAAATGGGGAAACAGAGCTGTATTGTCGTCTAAACACGTTTACCTTTTGAAAACATGCTCTGTATGTTAATATGTTCTAAAAACTCAATAAAAAAAGTTGGAATAAAGAAAACTATTTCACAGAAATATTAGAAAAATTAAATCAAACACTAAGAAAATGTGGAAGTACTAAACAGTGTCATTAGAAAACACAAAGAGAAAACAAATTACCCAGACTCTCTAGTTGGTAAAAATGAGATGTGCAATGATATTCAGGACATGACAAAGGAGTTTAATGAATATTTTGTAAAAATAGGGCCAAAGTTAGCCGAGGAAATAAACTTAATATCAGAAAAAGAAACACCTGATCACTGCATAAAAAGAAATCCTAACTCGATATATTTGAGACCCATGGAAGCAAAGGAAGTTCTAAAAAGCGTCAACAAATTCAAAAGCAAAACATCTACAGACTGTAACGGAATCATTATGATGGTGATAAAAAAGGTCATTGATTCCATTGTTGACCCGATAACCTATATTCATAATTTATCCTTTCAAAAAGGAACATTTACACAGAAAATGAAAATAACCAAAGTAATTCCATGACACAGATCAGGGGACAAACACCAACTAACAAACTACAGACCAGTGTCTTTACTCTGACAATTCTCAAAAATGGGATGTCCAGTTTGGCTTAGTCAGTTTGTTAGTTCAATTTAGTATTTTTGTATCCATGATCCTTTTGATTTTATGTTTAACTTTTTCAATTACCGATACGAAAGCCCATCGAGACAACTGTTGTTGTGAGTTTGGGCTATACAAATAAAATTGAATTGAATTAAATTAAATCTAAGCTGTGGAGTTCCACAAGGGTCAATAGGTCCCACACTGTTCATCCTTTACATTAATGGCATCCACATCGTGTCAAATACACTCAAATACTTTTTATATGCAGACGACACATGTATAGTCTGTACAGGGGAGAATCTCAGGGAAACTGTAAAAAAAATAGTTAATAGAGACTTAGATAAACTAAAACAATGATTTGACAAAACTCTCACTCGGTGTTAACAAAACTAAATTCATGATTTTCGGAAATCGCCACATTCCTGCAGATTTAGAAATAAAAGTTGCCATTGATAATCATGTTCTGGAAAGAATGACTGAACTCAAGTTCCTTGGAGTAATTATGGACGACAAAATAAACTGGAAACCACAAATAAAGCAGGTCAGAGCTAAACCTGCTAAAAGCATAGCAGTGTTGGGACAAACGCACCATACTCTCACTCACAAAGCATGTTTACCAATCATCCATAATACTACCATATTTACAGTACAATGTAGAAGTTTGGGGAAATACTTATAAAATAAATCTACAGTGTTTATGTATCTGGAACAAAGGGTAGACTGACGGTTTAATTTATATTCTTATTTGTTTTGAATTTCACCAAATCCTGATCATTTTATATATATTTTAAGACATGCTCATTTTGTTCATAATCAGGATTTGTACTGTATATAATTTTGAGACATGAGTGCAAATATCTGTGCTATCACTTAAAGAGAATTTTCTATTTTTTGCGCACCGCCCCTTTCCTCTCAGTTTGCGCTGAGGGAGTAAGCCCTGGCTGCAGTTGCTGAGAAGACTGAGAGAAGGAAATACTTTTGTTCTCTGCTTTCATTTTGAATATATTTTGTTGTTTACTGCTGAAAATGCAACAGAAATGGTGTTAAAATAAAATTGTTACTGTGTGTGGTGAATGCTGTTTCAGTCCAGTGCAAACTTTGCAGATATGTTACAAGTTTGTAGAAGACATGTGGGGAAAATTTCCCGGTTTTCTGCTCAACAGGATACTGCGACCCCATGTGTTAAACCAGGGAACTGCATGTCACCAAGTTGTCTTCATGTTTTGTTTGATATGCACAGGTATGGACTATGTTTTATGTGTTTTGTGTAATTGATGGTAATGCTGGTTGTCCTGGACGTTGTTTTAAGTTGAATGTATTTTAATATTTTGAGGTCTTATAAGTATTTTGATTCTATATTATTTTACTATTTCTTAAAAGAAATACTTTGAGTTATTATTCTTATTTTGTGAAAGTTTTCTCTGAGTTCGCGCTGAGACGACTGAGAGGAGGAGACTGCGACCCCATGTGTTAAACCAGGGAACTGCATGTTGCCAAGTTGTCTGTTTTGTTTTGATATGTACAGATCCCGCTGTGGTGATCAATAAAAGGGCAGCAATCAGCAGATGCTCAGGTCCAGACTCTCCTCGTTTGTCCAGCAACACACAAAAAAGAACACAACGCAGATTTTAAAAAAGCTGTCAGAATTGTTCATGGAGTGGATTATAGGACACATACAAATGCTCTATTTTTAAAGTTGGGTTTATTGAAACTATAGGATCTAATGAAACAGAAGACGGCTCTCATCATGCATAAATCCAGAAACAACTTACTTCCAATAAACTTACAGCAAATGCTCAAAGACAGAGACGGGAGTTACAATCTAAGAAAACGACTGAATTTCAAAAAGCAGTGCATTCACACAACAAAAAAGAAAATGTGTCTATCTAATTGGGATGTAGATTTATGGAATGGATTGGATGAAGGTTTAAAACAAAGAAAAGTTTACATGTATTCAAAAAAACCTACAAGAAGTCACTAATAGTACTGTATAAGGCCAGAGATGATGAATTAAACAAAAAATGTCACTTTAGCACAGTTGCCATAAAGAATTGTAATGTGAATGTTTTGTACATACCTGTAAATAGAAATACGCACATCAAGTTCTGTAAAAAGAGGTGGGATCAGATAAGATTTCCTCTTCAACCCACTCCTTTTTCAAACACACTGTTTTGTTTTATGTCTTTTTTTAAACCATTGTGTTGATTTTTCATTTGTGTTTGAAATGAAAAAAACTGAAACTTATCTCCCTTTCCTGTTTTGTACAGGTCACTTCCCTTTTCCCGTAGATCTGCTGACAGCTCTTTAGCTTTCCCCATGACTCAGGATTCAGAGATGTCAGTACAGCACTGGATGACTGATGCAAAGGCCTGTTGGAGTCCAGAAACTCCATGACCTTTTGTGCACACACATTGATTACAGACAAACCTGTCAATGGTGAGGATGTTTACCTTTAGCTGTCATTCAAACCCTTTTGGATCAGTATTCAGAACAAAGTCATCAAGGTCTGTCAACTTTTGAACAGGATCATTTGGGAAGTTTCTGTCGTCATTGGACTTAAAAAGGTCAATCGCAATTTTTAAACAATAAATGGTTTCACCAAACCACTTACTATGATTGAAAACAAAGTTTTTGTGTTATCATTCAGATTCTGTGAAAAATTACGGAAAAATATTAATTTCTTCCATGGTCTGTAAAGTTAAGAGCACAACTGTTTACAATACCTTACAATACTAGACAGATCCTTTGGACTGGCCTGGAGTGGGAATCATTGTGTAGTTTTGCTGAGACTACCATGTACACCAGTTTTTTTCTTCCTGTAAGAATGCATAGAATTACAAATAAATGCCTTTGAAAATTCCAATCTTTGATCAGATCAATATGCTGAAGAGTGGTGAACCCTACACTAGGTAAAATATTGTCATAATTCTAATCCAGTTCAATCCAGATCTTTCCAACAAGGCAACATTGTTTTCATTAATAGCCTACATAGTCGTCCAACAGATTACACTGAAGAATTCTTTGTGATTCCTGTAAATAGTAGGCAAAGGGCCATAATGGAGAGAACAACTGATTAACATCAAAATAAATAATCTCACGCCACAACATTGAACACTTTTTCCAAATTATTGAAATATTTTTGCTTTTTATTGGCACCTGACAAACTGAAGCTGTTCAGGAGAAGTTTCAAGTATGACCAAAGTACAGATGATAACACAGATGACTTTTTCAGTTTTTAATTAAGAAATACTCGAATTAAACATCAGCTAGAGCCCTAAACTTGTGTAAAGGTAAAATCTTTGAATGTCAAAAGCATTTTAACAAATTCACAATACTGTTGTATTTTCAGAAAATATATGGGACATTTTCACTTTGTCATAGTGGATCATATTTGACAAAAAAAAAAGATTCTTTCTGTAAAAGGTGCTGTTTAACATCATTCAGTGCATTCTATAAGCCCAGTTTCGAGCATTTTAAAAGCCATCATTCAATTTTGTCAGCTATCCTTCCCATTCTTGTGCGCATGTTACGCACTAGAAAGAACCAGATGGTTGTCACACCCATTATCATTTCTGCTACCCAAAAGGCCACTTCCCAGCTGTGCTTTTTGGCAATAGTGCTGAAAGGAAGTCCTGCCATGAAAGCTCCCACTGAAACACAAGAAGCCTTGACTATGACAAATCATTTGTGAAGATATATTAAAGACTTCTGTATTTTTATGTTATGGTAATGCTGTGCTACAACTCACCATTGGCCATTAAAGCTACGACTGCATGAGAAGTCCCACAGAAGTTTGAGGGAGCACATTCACTCGCTATCACTCCAAACAAGGCAATTGGTCCATATGAAGAAAAGCCAAACATGGCACCAAGAAACAGGATCCAAATCTAACAGTGACAAGAAAACCCAGCATCAACCATTATCTCAATGTGGCAATGACAAAGAGACACAACAAAAACAAGGTTCATTTCTCTGAAGTTCAATAAAGTTCATTGTGTCTGTATTATTAACTGACTTCTTAGGTTCTTCTATTAACAGACACGGTTGTGTTTTTTTTCACACATACCTGACATGTTTCAATGGATGTCTTCCATCTTTGTCAAAGTTGTCATCAGGTGGGAGTGTGTGACGTATATAAAAACAGATGGTTGTGACATGATGTCAGTTTTCTGCTGGAGGATGTTGCTCCAGGTATGAGAGAGCAGGAAAGCCCCCTCATCCCTGTTCATGGAAGTGTGGGTTCACTTTCGGATCTCCACCGCCTCCATGATCCATCTGTGGTGTCTGTTGTCTTCAGTGCGGAGGACTTTGGCCTTTTCCCAGTCCATGATGTGGTTTTCTTGTTTGCAGTAGTCCCTTATGGCTGATTTCATTTTTTCTAGAGCTGCCTGTTGTCGTCTTGCTCTTGTTAGTCTTTTCTTTGTTTCCTTTTTGCACTCTTTTTGATGTTCTGTTTTTCTGTAGCGGGCTGGCAGGATCATAAAAGACCCCTCGCATCCTGGTCACTGCCTTTTCAGCCTTCTCCCGTCAGGGCGGCGCATTAGGACGATGCACACCAAAACCACTCGCCACAAAGACAGCTACTTCCCCCGAGCTGTCACTCCGATGAAGTCCTGACTCCGGACTACTCAAGGACACTGAACAACCACAGAAACTGCCAAACTGGAACTACTGCTGCTGCATTTTTGACTTTTTTATTTTATTTTATTTCTTTATTTAGTTATGTTTATTTATTCATATAGCTACCTTATATCTACCTTCTTTTTACTATTTATCCTTTTGTTGTCTTACCCCTCACACTTTCTATACCTTGCCAGTTTGCACTAGAGCACAAGTTACTGAAGTCAAATTCCCTGTACATGCACTGTACTTGGCAATAAAGTGATTCTGATTCTTGTGATGAAGGGGCGTCCTGTTTCTCTGATGTGTGTTTTATTGCAGGTGTCACATGATGACAAGATGTCAAGATGACATTGTATTTCCAATTTTGTTCAACCTTGTCTTTTGGGTGAACCAGTAGTTGCCCGAGTTTTTTGTACAGTTTAACTGGGGTTCTGATGTGATGTTTTTTCATGGCCTTTGGTTCTGTTATTCCTCTGATGTACGACAATGAAACCATTCCTTTGTTTTCTGTCTTCTTTGTCAGTTTTTTATTCACTATTTCCTTGTATTTCCTCTGCTCTACCTGTTTTTGTCCCTTTTTTATGGCTCATTGAGGATATTGGCACTTGATTAAAGCATTTTTAATTTGTTTCTTCTCTTCTTTTTTGTCCTCCCCATCTGCTTCCAATTCTGCACAGTAAAAAAAGGTTCTTACTACAGATATTTTGTGAGTGGTGGGGTGTGCTGATGTCCATGATAAGCATTGCTCTGTGTGAGTTGGTTTCCTGTATAATTTTATTTTTATGTCCCTATTTCCTATGTTTTTGTTTTATTTTGTACTCACTGTTGTGTATATTGCACAGATTTACTTTCAGGTTTTGCTCTCTTTTGTTGTCCAGCATTGTGTTGTTGTATTAAATCCTGTAATTCCTGTTCCAAATGTGTTTCCATATTGTTGAGCTTGTTTGCTGTGGACCAAATCCTTTCTTTAACCAAAGCCCTTCGCACCCTTTTAAGTATCCGCTCTGCGTTGTCGGTTCTGATCGGGTTCTTTATGTTGAGACTGGTTGGTATAATCCCTTCGTCCCGGCAGCGGAGGTTAAATCGCAGATGGTTCCTCTGGCACACCCTTTTAAGTTCCAGTTTTTCCAGCCGTCAGAGCTCTCTTAGGCATAGTTGTCCAAACCTTTTCGTATTAGTTCAATAAAGTTCCTAGTGTCTGTATTATTAACTGACTTCTTGGGTTCTTCTATTATCATAAACGGTAGTCCCCCCCCCCCCCCCCCAAACGGTACCCGACATGTTTTGACGGATGTCTTGCGTCTTCGTCAGAGTCGTCATCAGATGGAAGTGAAAGCAAGCCCACACTTCCATGAACCGGGATGAGGGGGCGTTCCTGCTTTCTTATACCTGGAGCAACATCCTCCAGCAGAAAACGGACATCAAGGGGCGGAGACACCTGTAAAACTTTTACAGGTGACTCCGCCTCAGTCACAATCATCGTTTTTTATATACGTCACATCACTACAATCTGATGACGACTGACGAAAACGCAAGACATCCATCGAAACATGTCAGGTGTGTGGGAAAAAACAAAACAAAAAACACAACCGTATCTGATAATACAAGAACCTAAGAGGTCAAAGTTCATATTTGTCAGTGACAAGAACATAAGACATTAAACAGGGCCCAGATATGTGAATAACTGGGTTTCAAGAGCAGCATAAAGAAACAAAGCCACAAATCAAGGCATGGATCAGTCTATTCATCCATGTCAATACATCTGTGGGGGTACCTCTTGTTCAGACACTCCAGTCATGATGGACACAGGATGAAGGACCTTGGCCCAAAGAGGAGCTTCCTGCACCAAAAGAACAGGCCCTACATTATTTTAGATACAGAAATATTCAAATTAAATATTTTTTAACAAATTAATAAAAAACCTGTATACCTTTGGAATTTCAGGTGTGATGGTCACTCTGAACAAGTGCATGGAAAGGTACATACCACCCATCATAAGAATGAGCAAGCTATGACGAGGGCTGCCATGAGTCTTCAAGCCTTGCTGGAAAAGGCAAAGGCAACAGTAAAGAAGAAGTACATTTAGTGTAATAAAGGCAATAATGTGTGATATGATGCAGAAATCAAACACAGATGAGATCTCCCAGGTCCCTGCTGAGCCTTTTTCAAAGCATAATGTTCTTCGAAAATAGCTGTTTACATGGCTATATGAGCTTTTGCCAAGAAAAAAACTGCTTAGCAAAGAAGAAAAGTGTTTGTTTTATAGAACAAAGGCAAATATTACACATGTTGAGCAGGTTTTTGTACTGGATTGAGATTTCTATGTGTGACCCCCAAAAGTCCAACAAGCATTTAACGTTTGATTGCAACTAGTTCCTCTTCCTCTTACTTCTCAGCTATCTCTCTGTTGCGGAGTTCACAACCCTCTACCTGCTGTGATATAAAAAGGTTGAAATGGTTGCTGCAATGTGTTCTTAGTCAAAGGTTGAATCTTTAAAACCTGAAAAAGAGATGTGCTCTCAGTTGTAAGTTAAAGTGGTGAAGTGTGGGAAACCAAAGCATTCACGGCTGAGTGGTGAAGTAGTGAATGGTAGGCAACAAATATTTTTGGTTGAGAGTCTAAGTGTTGATGGTGAGAAACAAATGTCACATAACACCTGTTTCACAGAAAACATCTATCCTCAGTAATATTAGGACTGAATTGATACGGCTCTGCTATCATTACCTACTTGAGCAACAGCTTTATCCGAAATGAAACCTGCTGCAAGGCTCCCAACAAAGCCCCCCACCTCCAGGGCACTCATGTAGGTGCTACCTGTTAGAGACACAGATGACTTTAATATTGACTGGATGACACTTAACTCACAAATGTGAAATAGAATTTAAGAGCTCACCCATAAGTACTGTCTGGGCCTTCTCTTGCATGAGGAAAAGTTGCCCCCAGTCAGTAGCCGCGGTTTTCACTCCAAACACAACCAGATACCCCACAGACAGCACCCACAGAAAGGGTGAGAGAAGGAAGTCCCTCAGTGAGCTCTCAGTCTTGGCTGATGAACACAAACACAACAGATGCAATCTCAACTACAAATAAAACATGAGACTTATTTGGCCAAACTCCCGAGAATCAGGTTTCTATGAACTGCATTTTTTCATCAGCTACTGCTGTATCAGACATTGCTCACCTCCTGTTTCATCTTTCTTGACCATGGCCTCAATGCTGGGCAGGCCCACATCTTTAGGCTCATTCTTAACAAAAGCTAGACATACAAAAGAGAAGGCTGCACAAACCCCACCCGACACGGTCAGGATGGTCCTCCAGTTGTAATACTGCAAGAGCACAGTGACCAAGACTGGACCCACACTTCCAGCCAGGTTCATACTGCAAGACAGCACCGACCACCATGTCCCAAACTGGGAGGGCTTGAACCACTGAACACAGAAAGAGGTAACAACAGAAGTCATCCATGCATAATGCTGGATCTGCTTTATGATGCCTAAGAAGGAAAGGTAGTGGATTTTGTACGACATGGCTAAAACAAGTGATATTTCAAGGTGCTTTGAACACAAAAGCATTTCTATTTGATGAGTTCGAGTGCTGAGTTGGTGGGTAACGCCCATAAAAAAGGGCCTAATCTTGCCAAACATGAGATATAGATGCACTTGACTCTTTTTAAGAACTTCTGGTCCCCCAAATGCTGCCAATTCAGATTAAGAATGTAACCCTCACTTCAGGTTAGAATTATCTGTGATCGCATTCTTGTGTTGACAATGAAGGAAATAGTTCTGAAAAGCATTTTATTGCTATCTGTTATACATAGTGGGGGTCCTACACTCACACTCATTTGAAACTCTTCAGTAAGGATTCCAAAGTGAGTGTAGCCGCTCACAAATAATGATATCATTTTCACCAAGTCTGAAGATAAAGCAAAACTTCATCCTATATTTCTGCAGCAATAACTTTCTGTTTGAAAAGAGAATTTCGTTTCCTCAAATGCTGAATGAAAAGATTGCCTTACAAGATGCTTTCTGAAGAGGATGGCAGTTGTTTTTCTGTCTAACATCTAGTTTCAAGGGTGGACTTAATCTGACCTCAAGAATAATCTACACTGGAGCAGATTAGGTTCTCATTTGTCTGAGCCACTTGAGCTGGGCTGTTTCCTGTATTCAGCAGTGCTTCATCATAGTAATGAGAAGACCAAAAACTTGCTGGAGAGGAAGCCATCATTTTGTGTACATCTTTGAAAAGCCAACAGTTTGCAGCACTTATATAAAAACAAAAGCAAGCTGGGTATCAGTTTGTATTCACAACTTCTGCAGTAAAAGAGGAAAACATGTTTTAAAAACCCCAGCACTGACATACTTTAAAGATGTGCCAGGTTTAGGTAACACTATATTGATTGGTAATTTTTCCATCAAAACTCAGCTAAAGAAAAGACTACATACTGAAGGGATAGTTTTCCAAAGCTGCATCTTGTTTCAAACTTGTACTCTGAAGCATTTATAAATACACTGAGCTGCAACCTGAGACCTGCCTCACATCAAGAGCCTGCTGTCGATATTTATTCTCGGCTTCTGAACAACCTTGCTGTTAAAAATGAATTCTGCTGAGCCAACGTTTTTTTTTCTGACATTAAAGCGCAGAAGAACACACTGGCCTATGTGTAAAGTCATTGTAGTTTTTTAAATATCACATAGAAACTTACCAAACTATGTTTAAGTTAAAGCATAGAAGATTATAAAGTAGTCCTTTCAATTCTTAAGCTACTGGCCCCTTCACTTCTTTTTTGCTCTCTTTTGATTTGGGGAATCTTAATTAGCAAAATAATAATAATAATAATAATAATAATAATAATAATAATGACTTCCGCCCACATATTGACTGTATAAAGGGAACTGGACTGAGTGACCACTCTCCCTCACGTTCCAGACAGGACATACCAGCTGGCTCCAAGAAGCCAAAATCCCATAGACTTCTATAGAGAAAGAACCAGCTGTTATTCCGTCATTCTAACGGTCAGAATATCCGTTCTTTGTTAGATACCTTTTTTTTACATGTTCTTGATCATCCTAATTTTTTTAATGATATTTTTTCTGCAGTTCAAGTTATTCAAGTTATAAACTGAGTGATCAAATGCCTCAAAAAACGAAGGGGGTATATGCTGGCACTCTGTTCAAAAATATTTGATTGACAGATTCTCCCAAGCCACTTTCAGTGAAAGGGGTGAGGACTTCAAACAAGCTTACTCCTGATTGGCGACAGTAGTTACCATAGAAACATGACTCAAACTGACTCGGACCAATCATTGTCGACTGACTCCAACATGGCAACGCCCATGTTGCAGAAAGGGACGGCTGAATTGGCTTTATTTGGCTGTAGCCAGAGACAAGGCATTTTCTATGGATTACGTTGCTCAGCCCAGCTCTATTATATAGTCAATGATCCAAAAGAAGGCAGACTGGTTAACAAATTTTTATTCTGTAAACAGGCAGAATAATTAATTGCCAAACACTCCCTAATTATTTACCTAATGGTCTTCAACGCCCTTTAAGTTGTTATATTATCCACTAAAACAGAGAGCCATATTTACACAACAATGGGGGAGCGGCTTTCTTTCTTAACCGAACCAACCACTGTGAACTAAGGAATCATTGCCTAACCCAAGGACATTGTAACATGTGACTTGACTAGCTGAGAATCAAATCACCAATCTATGGCTTGGAGAAAAATACCCAACCAAAGATGAAGGCTCCTACCTTTCGTAGCACTTTTCCACAGGGAGGCCAGCCACATCCCTGTCCCAGACCATTGAGGAACCAGAGAATAGAGAACACAGATACAGCTGAAGACCAGGAAAAGACTATATTGATCCCCCCAACCACAAGAAGGCCGATGGAGAAGAGCCAGCGGGCACTGATCCGATCCGACAACACACCGCTGATGAACTTGCTGATGGCATAGGCCATGGTCTGACTGCTGGTGATCATTCCTGGAGACATTATATTGGAAGAACAGCCTTCCTAGCAACAAGGATACTAGAAATCTTAGAAAGTAAATGACATTCAAGAACAGTATGGGATGCTTTGAGACGACTCTGAAAAAATTTAATGCAGTTTTTTTTTTACTTCAATCTGTCGAACCATATTAAAGGGGTTCTTGAACTTATGTAAGAAAACTAAAAACCTACAACTACCCTGACAAAAAATATAAACGCAACACTTTTGTTATTGCTCCCATTTTTTATGGTATGAACTCAAAGATGTGAAACCTTTTCCACATACACAAAATAACCAGTTCTCTGAAATATTGTTCACAAATCTGTCTAACTCTCTGTGATAGTGAGCACTTCTCCTTTGCCAAGACGGGTAGCTCGGTTGGTAAGGTGGGAAGCTACCATGCAGGAAACCAGGGTTCGATTCCCGGAGGGGGAATGAACAATGGTACTGGGGGCAATTACCATATCAATGGCGAGCACTTAACATCACCCAGTGAGGGTGATGTTAGGGTGATGACCCTAGGGTGAGGGTGATGACCCTAACCCTAACCCTTAGGCAAGACCCTTAACGCTACCGCCTCCAGAGCACGGTTTCGGCTGCAGCTCACCGCTCCCCAAGGGGATAGGTCAAATGCGGAGAAAGAATTTCCCTTCGTGTTATAAATACAGTGTATAAAAAAAATGCCTTAGACTGGCCACAAGAAAACACCACTCTGAAATCTTCAGTTGTCTCACACAGCACAATGTCACAGATGTCCCAAGTTTTGAGGGAGCGTGCAATTGGCATGCTGATAGCAGGAATGTCCCCCCAGAGCTGTTGCTAGGGAATTGAATGTCCATTTCTCCACCGTAAGCCGTCTCCAAAGGCGTTTCCGAGAATTTGGCAGCACATCCAACCGCAGACCACGTGTAACCACACCAGTCCAAGACCTCCACATCCAGCATATCCACCTCCAAGATCGTCTGAGACCAGCCACTCGTACAGCTGCTGAAACAATTGGTTTGCATAACCACAGAATTTTTGCACAAACTGTCAGAAACCGTCTCAGGGAAGCTCATCTGCATGCTCGTCGTCCTCATCGAGGTCTCGACCTCACTCCAGTTCGTCGTCGTAACCGACTTGAGTGGGCAGATGCTCACATGCGATGGCATCTGGCACGTTGGAGAGGTGTTCTCTTCACGGATGAATCCCGGTTTACACTGTTCAGGGCAGATGGCAGACAGCGTGTGTGGGTGAGCGGTTTCTGATGTCAATGTTGTGGATCGAGTAGCCTATGGTGGTTGTGGGGTTATGGTATGGGTAGGCATATGTTATGGGCGAAGAACACAGGTGCATTTCATTGATGGCATTTTGAATGCACAGAGATACCGTGACGAGATCCTGGGGCCCATTGTTGTGCCGTACATCCAACAACATCACCTCATGTTGCAGCATGATAATCCACGGCCCCATGTTGCAAGGATCTGTACACAATTCTTGGAAGCTGAAAACATCCCAGTTCTTGCATGGCCAGCATACTCACCGGACATGTCACCCATTGAGCATGTTTGGGATGCTCTGGATCGGCGTATACGACAGCGTGTTCCGGTTCCTGCCAATATCCAGCAACTTCGCACAGCCATTGAAGAAGAGTGGACCAACATTCCACAGGCCACAATAGACAACCAGATCAACTCTATGCCAAGGAGATGTGTCGCACTTCATGAGGCAAATGCTGGTCACACCAGATACTGACTGGTTGTCTGAGTCCCCTGACCCCTTCATTAAAACAAAACTGAAGGTTTCAGAGTGGCCTTTTCTTGTGGCCAGTCTAAGGCACACCTGTGCAATAATCATGCTGTCTAATCAGCATCTTGATATGGCACACCTGTGAGGTGGGATGGATTGTCTTGGCAAAGGAGAAGTGCTCACTATCACAGAGTTAGACAGATTTGTGAACAATATTTCAGAGAACTGGTTATTTTGTGTATGTGGAAAATGTTTCACATCTTTGAGTTCATACCATAAAAAATGGGAGCAATAACAAAAGTGTTGCGTTTATATTTTTAATCAGTGTATTTAAAACAAGCTCAGAATGTCATTCAGTACCTTCACATCCCAAGCAAGACATTAGCCTCTGCTTCTTTAGAGTGTCTTTAACTTTAATGAGACTGACAGCACTTCTGACTTCCTACAAAACAGAGTGCCATGGCCCTAAAAGTGACCATGGCAGCTTTTTTTTGCATAAAACCACATGACAAGGGAGAACCACACACACATCATGGAGATGATTAATAACAGGCTGAGATGTCACTAAAACAGTACTTCACGAAAAGGTAGTAATAATATATTTGCTGTGGTCCATACATTTCAGCTTTTACTCAACTTTCTTTTAAATTGTCTTAATAACTTTATATTTTTTATATTTTTTTATTTTTTCATATTAGCATGAACTCTTTGGATTCCTGCCCTAATTTTAATGGTAGCTTTCATCCTTTATTTCTTGTTTTCAAATATTTGACCTTGCTTGTATACACTTGGAACACTCTTCACCTCTTGGGGCTGTAACAGCCATACAATACTGTTTTTAACCAAAGATATTTCTGTATTGTTCTAACCCTAACTATTTACACAAAGAGACTTTAGTGTGATGCCTGTACTAAATGTTGTAACTGTAACCCTAACCCAAAAACACATTAGAAACAAAAAAACCTTTCTTACCCAAATCCTCTTTGTCTAGATCTATTTCATCCATCACAGAGGGCATGACAAAGGAGAAGGTCTTTCTGTTAAAAAAATACAAGAAGTAACCTGTAAACATGCAAAGAAATATGATCAAGCGATAGTAGCCATAGCCTGGAGCTGCCATGACCCCAGCTGACTAAAGTCCTTAATACTTCAGTCCTATTGTCAGTGTACTCTTATTTGTGGCTTCACTGGCTTCTATATGGTATCCAGCAAAAGACTGAAGAAGTAAATGAAGAATTGGCCTGGCAGTCAGGACCAGAGACCTTCCCCCAACAGAAGCCCCCCCTTGTGGTAAAAATACTTAGCTGCCCGCTCTGTATGCTCTGCTTGTGGAAGCAATGAAGCAAGAAACCTGATATCAAGTACATACGTTACACGCCTTCAGACAGCACAGCTTCTTTTTTCACATTTAAATGGTGCTCAGACCAGCTGAGTAATGCCACTACATTGCCAATGATGGTTTTCCTTGTTGCAGTTTGACAAAATCCAAATCTCAGTCAATGAAATGTAACCACTTAACACTTTTACAAACACATAAATGTGTTTGTGGCATGTTAAGTTGACCACTCGTGTTAAACCTTGCTTACATCATTACCTTACACCAGAGGTGTGACTCGAGTCATAAATGTTACAACTTTGGACTTGACTTTTCAATTTTTCAATTCAATTTTATTTGTATAGCCCAAATTCAGAACAACAGTTGTCACGATGGGCTTCATATAGGTAATTGAAGAAGTAAAACATAAAATCAAAAGGATCGTGAATACATTGTATTCAATAGGAAAATACTAAATTGGACCAACAAACTGACTAAACTAACCTGGCATCCCTGCCCTTAGACCCCCTTTTGCGGTAACTTGGGCTGGGACTTGGGCTTAAAAATCAATAATTGATGACATGACTCAGACTTGAGGACAAAGACTTGAGATCTACTTGTGACTTTCAAAACAATAACTTGATCCGACCTCTGCCCTACATTATAGTGGTCTTTTTCACAACAGTGAAACTTTACCATCAAAATTGAATTTATGACATATTAATGACCTGACACTGTGTTGGTAAGGTATACATATCTGATTAGAAGTTATGAACCTGGTTATGATCATTCTTGTAAAGAAAATGGTACTGTAGAACAGGGGTGGGATGATATAACTTCGTTCCCTTCCACTCCTGTTGAAGCAATCTGTGATTCATGACTAATTATCCAATGTTTGATATGTTTTTGGATGGATGTTAAAGTCTATTGATTGTATGGTTTTGTGCATTATTCTTGCTTTGATCTCTTGAAATGATCCATTTTCAAATCCAAAATTAAATTTTATTTTTCATATATAAATGTACACAGTCCACAATTATTTCTCTTTTATTTAACCAGGGAGAAACACTGAGATTTAAAGACTTCTTTATCAAAGTAGCCCTGACCTGTGCAGCATTTTCCATAAAAATGGAAAAACAGGAAAATAAAGAGCAGGAGTAGAAATATTTAGGGGCTGGACCTCATGAGGAAGACAGGAAGCTGCTCTATGGCTCCCTCTGTTGCACAAAAAAGTCCTTCTTGGAGGTCAGTTTATCGATGACTCTCTTAAAAGTTACAAATGTAATGACACGAAATGATTCTTTTTTTTTTTTTTTTTAAACAAAACAATTTAGGGTCACATAAAGTCTTTAAACACTTTTTTTCTTTTTTTTCTCTTAACTTGTCCTGTCCAACAGCTGGACAGGCAGATGAGAGCTGAGTGCCTCTTGTGTTGGACATATTTTACTTTAACAATAGGGGTTATTAATCTTCAAACAAACCAGAGGTGTGTCTGAATAAACCCCTTTTGTAATTGAGGCCAAACTTTATTAATTTTCACCATGTTTGAAAATTTTTGGTGTTGGACCGGACGGAAAAGGAAAGAAGGGAAGAAGAGAGAGGGACGTTAGAGAGAGGGGGGGGGGTAGGAGGGTGATAATGGGAGGGGAGGGGGGATAAGACCATGAAGCAGCATAGAGCAGACAGGTTTACTGGTTGTTTATCATTACGGTACGGTTCAAATGTAGTACAGAAAGGGCGGGGCCTGTCCACACACACATCCAAATGTTATCAACACACCTGCTAGCTGCAAAAATGTCCACCTGTCGACATGCACACAAAACAGATAGTGTTCACATGCATACTTATGCCTTAAAACCAACTAGTGTGAAATATTTCAGTCATTCAATCATGCAAACTATTAGTGCAAAGGTGAGCTAACACCTGTGCTCAGGTGAGTGTTTATGTTCTTCTAAAATGGATGGTGGAACATGAAAAGAAGGAGGAGGAGCGCCCAGCCACCCCCACCCCCAGACCCCCGCCGCAGCAGCAGCTGCAGCCGGAATCCCCCAAACGCCACACGGGAACAGGCAGGGAACAACCGCCCCCCGGGCGACCAAGACCGCCACCCAGGCCAGGGCCAGCAGGACCGCCGCGAGGCCCCCAGAACCAGAGAGCAGGGAGGCGCAGAGGGAAAGAGAGCGCCGCCCCAGCCCAACCAGGAAAGCAGCCCCCCCGCCGCGCCGGGAGAGCCCAACGCAGGGCCCCACCGGAGAGGGACGCCCACAGCCCCAGACGAGCACCCCATCACCACCCAGGAGTTCCGGGCATCCCCCCTGCCCCAACCCCAGGTACGAGCCAGGACCCCCCAAGGGAGACCCGCTCCGCACTCCAGGCAGCCACCCACCTGGCCCACGGTTGGTCCAGGGAGGAGCAAGGCAGGGGCCCGCCGCCCCCGCCCAGGAGGGGGGAACCCCGGGGAAAAAAGGGGGCCCACAAGGGGTGTTGTAAATATGGCCCGACCAGGCTCGGCCACAGTTGGAAATTTGGCGGGGCCCAGCACTCAGGGGCAAGGACCAGGACCCACCCCCCAGGGACACGAACACCCCCGGCTCAGGTGTAATGTGAACCCCCCCACCGCGCGGAGAGAGCACCGCCGGGCCCAGGAAGCCTGCACCCAGGGGACACGGCCGCCGTTGCCAAGGGGCCCGCACCCCCCACCAGGGAAGGGGTAGGGGACAGATGGACCCAGGTCCCACCTTCCTTGCAAAATGTGTGTGCGGGTGTATGTGTGTTTGAGAGGGTGTGTGTGTGCATGTGTGTGTGTTTATGTTGGAATATATATATTGAAGGGGGAGGGGTGTGTGTACTAAGGGGGGTGCAGTTAAAATTGGCGAGTAGGGCACTAAGGGGACATCTCCTGATTACTCACAGTGATGTCCCCTCACCCTCCCCACCAAGGGGCCCTAAATGTCTAAGGTGCAGTTAAAATTGGCGGGTAGGGTGCTAGGAGGACATCTGCTGCTTGCTGGCAGTGATGTCCAAGCACCCCCCCTACCAAGGGCCCTACATGTCTAAGGTGCAAATAAAACCGAAAGAGGGGGGGTCCACTCCATACAGCAACCATAGGAGGGGGGCCACTGCCAAGTAGCCCCCCCCCCAAGGCGCATCGCAGGCTAAACCCCCCACCCCCTCACCCTAATATGAGGTTATATGAGGAAGGGGATACGTTGGGGACAGCTGGTAGACTGTCCCCCGGTGGTCAAACAGCTGTCCCCCCCCCCCCCCAGCAAAGGGGCCAGGACCACCCAACCCAGGGGCCCCACCCCCGGAGGCGCCGACACCCCAGGCCCGGCACCACCCACCCCACACAGAGAGAGAGGAGCCAGAAAGCATCGCCCCCCCCCCGGAGCAAGCCCAGGCCCCCACCCCCAAACGCCGGCCCTAGAAAAGCTCTGGTCAGGCCTTGACGGGACCGTGGCAGCCAACCGGCCGGGGCAACCACCGATTGCCTGAGCGGAGACCCCGACCCGTCAGCCCCCCCCTGCCCCGTACCAATAACACGACACGAAATGATTCTGATTCTAAACCAGGCGTGTAAAACTGAAATGCACAGAGGAGGCCAAAATGGGTTGAAGAGGTTAAAAATTCATTAAAAAAAATAAAACTAAACTTTAAAACTTAAAACATGTAGTTTTATTACACATTAGCGGCCCTAATGTGTTGTTGTGTGACTTTGGTAAAAAGGATCTAGGAGAGAACAGCATGATGACGGTACGGAGAGAGGAGAGGACGTGATAAAAGACACCCCCCCCCCCCCCCCCCCCCCCCCCCCCCCCATAGTGAAAATGTGCAGATATGAGCATAATGCAGAACAACTTTGTTTTGGAAACCCTGGAAATGCAAAGAGACATGATTATGAGGCACAGTTTAAACTGCAGCTATGAGCTACGCGGAGGAACACGGGAATAGAGCAGCTGCAGTTCGGTTAAATTAGATCTTCACAGACTCGGACTTCCTGCTTCAATAACTCTTCTGATAAACGTTCAAATGTATCTCAATCCTTTTGTATTAACACAGAGAGTGAACTACAAAAGCATTTTTAAAGAAAAAAGATAGTTTTTATTGCCTTTTATTCAGAATTTTCCGTTTCAAGCTGTGAATTCAATTCAATTCAATTTTATTTGTATAGCCCAAAATCACAACAACAGTCGTCTCGATGGGCTTCAAAGTAAAACATGAACTCAAAAGGATCACGAATACAAAGAGTTCAATAGAAAAATACTAAAATGAACTAACAAACTGACTAAGCTATACTGGCATCCCTGCCCTTAGACCCCCCTTCACGGTAAGGAAAAACTACCAAAAAAAACGGATTCCGGAAAAAACGAAGAAACCTCAGGGGTGCCCACATGAAGGAGGGATCCTCCCCCAGGACGGACAGGCGATGTACCAGAACTCTTAGAGAAGAATTAACTTATCTAAATCTACAACTACATATATAAAGTCCAGCAGACGAGCTTCATCCAGCCGTGCTTGGGGGGACAGTCAAAGGCGCGAGTCGAGCCGGAGACAGGAACCACAGCCAGGTGTAGGAGCAGGAGCAGAGACGAGGTAAACGGTCAGGAACTGGAGCACGGATGAAACAACTGGAGTCTGGAAGCACTCCCACTCCCCAGGAGGGGAGAGGAAAAGAGGGACAATACATGAATCGCACTGCTTGAATGCAAACAGAGCAGCGAGCCGGCTGCCAAGGGAAACAAAGCGCAACCTCTGTGAAACACAGTCTGTAAAAATCAGTAAACTTTTAAAAAGTGAATACATGTCTATATTTATATGAACTGGTAATGAAGACTCGTCAGCATAGTCATGCTATATTATTATTCATTCATTCAGATATGAATCATAACATAAATGCTCAATAGCTCTGAAGATACTAAAGCTTCTGTCACCAAACCTCCTGTACTGACTAATCATGACCTTATTGTCCTTCTGCAACAAAGATTATGTCATAATTCACAGTGTTTATTGTTAGGAATTTTTCATATTTAAATATTGATCAGATTTGGTCAAAAATGCTCAATGGCTTTGAAGATGCTGTAGTTACTGACACAAAACTTACTGAACTGACTAACCATGACCTTATTTTCCTACTACAATAAAGATTATGTAAAAGAAATTCTGGCATCTTCAGAGCTATTCAGGATTTTTGACCAAATCTGATCCATTTGTAAATATGAAAAATTCCTATAAATAAACAAAGTGAACTATTGACATTCTTTATTTTAGTATGACAATAAGGTCATGTCAAGTTACTGATAACTTTAGTCATGATTCATATTTATTAAAATTTGAAAAAGTATATGAAACAAGATAAAATAAAGATGGCCTTTCCTAAAAAGTATATATTGTAACAAGAATATGCTTTATAATAATTTTATGATTTTTTTTTTGTGAGATTATTGATTTTTACACTGTGGTGTTTCACAGTTCACAGGGGTTGCACTTTGTTGACGCTCCCTTGACAGCCGGCTGCTGCATGTCTGCATTCACAGCTTGAAGCGAACAATTCTGATTAAAGGCAAAAAAAAAAACAACGATATTTTTTCCTCAGAAATGCATTAGTGGTTCACTCTCTGTGTTAATACGAAAGTATTGAGATACTTGCTGACATATTTGAACGTTGATCAGAAGAGTTATTGAAGCAGGAAGTCTGAATCTGTGGAGATCTTTCTAACTTATCGAACAGCTGTCAGAGAATTTAAAATAATGAATCCATGGTTCGGAAGTGAGGACACTGGAAAACCAACTCCGACAAGACAAGAAGACGCAGCAGCAGCTGAGTTACGGCGGAAAAGGAAAGGCCTGTGTTGGAAGATCGACTGGAGGGTCAGCGCTGCTACTTCCAGCAGATGACAATGAATAGCTGTCCCTCCTCCCCCCTTACCGGGACGCAGTGCCGGCAAGTTACGCCACACTTTGAGACTGCAGGACTTAAACTTGGCCTGAGGCGTCTGCTTTCACTGTTCTTTGGAGCCGCATAGCAAAGAGACGGACTCTGATGAGGAAAGGGAAGCCGGCGTGTTTGATAGAAATGTAGCCCAGCTGTTCCAGATGCAGAAGATGAGGACTTTGATGGATTAGAAATGCTGATTGATGAAAAAATAAATCACAAACAACTCAGTTTTGCGCTCGCTGCCTTTTTAAACACACACCAGCGTGCACGTTTCACCGGTATGTGTGTTAACGTTAAACACAGAAAAAACACTAAACTGAAACGGCTCCGTTAAATCCAGTGCTGTTGTAAGGAGAGGGGGGGGGGTTATGGGAAATAACATGGCTTTAATTGTGTGTGTGTCTGGCAGGTCAGTGTGTGGTGTGGCTCTTTGACTATCACAGTTAGAAATGTCGGCTCTTTGTGTCAAACTTGTTTGTCCCCCCCCCCTTTGTTAGAGGCATTCATAGAAAAAAACGCGGATGTAACGTGGATTAAAACATTAACCAACAACCCAAAACTAAGGTCAGAAAGAGCAACGGGGTTTTTTGTGCTGTAAGTTTTTCTCATGTGAAATTCACTGCATTTGTTACCGTTTTAATGCTTTTAATCCACGTTACAGCCGCCGTTTCTTATCTATTAAAGCCCCAAAATTTAAGACCCACCCTGCTGCTTGACATGCAAATTTCAGCCAATCAGATCAACCAGAAAGGATCCTGCCCCTAAGTGACAAACACCCCCTTGAATACCGCCCCCAAGTGACAAACACGCCCCCTTAACACTGAGCGTAAATCCAGGTGAGGGCGCAGAAGAGAATTGACCGAGTAGGATCACCGCTCAGTTAGGATTTCAGCCGTTCAGTAGTAAAATACGGGGTCGCTTAGTTAAGATTGCGCCATCACAGTTTTAAGGTTCACTCACTCAGATCCGAAATACGCCCGCTTAGTTGTCTTTACGCACTTTCAATTTTTGGCTGATATGTAATCCCATATTTACCAGTCACAGGGATCAGTGGGTGAAGTCATATTGGACCATTTTTAGAATTGTGAGTTCTTGAGCGTCCTTGAGATTTTTGTCAAAGGAGTCCAACTTTTATGTCTTCCACCAGGGTGATACAAGCTTTAGAAAACACTCAAACTAATAAAAATGATTTTAAACTGACTAAATAAATGCAAACATGGAGAATAAAAAAATTAAATTTAGATAAAGATGTTTCCTGGTTTTCTGAATCCGGTCGGTCTTAAATATTATTCTAAGGATTAGAACCAATCAATAATGTAATAATTGTGGCAACCTGGGAGTCAGGCCCGCCTTCAGCCCCTAAGACTTATAGGAAGTGGGGAATCTTGGGTGTAAAACCATGAGTGAGGGGGCTGTGAGCAAAATTGACATCCATAGTTAATTAGCAGCTTGGCTCTTCTTTCCCCTCTACAGTGACGTACCAGCAGGGTCGTTACATTGGTATCAGAAGTGGGATCATTTAGCCGGTGCTGCAACGCCGTGGAGCAAGAGATGGCTGAGATAAAGCAAGAAATTTGCATCCTGGATGCAACTCAGGACAAGCGAGGAGCAAGGGCAAAATCATCCCCCTGATGGTATGAGCACCCAGCGTCATCTGCAGCCTGTCCCTGCGAGTCCGTTTTCCACACCAGTGATGAACCATCCAGAGCAGTCTGCGATGACGGTGCGCAGCCCAGTCGAACTTCTGCGATGCAATGGCTTAACACAGCTGGAACCATACCGGGCTCTGGTCAACTTGCCGGCCAGCTATGAGGGCTGGAGTCCTGAACAGACTTGTTACACACCTAGGCCTGGCATTGGAGGGTCCTACACTCCAGGCACTGCTGGACCTCTCTTCTGTGGACCTGTCAGCATTGACAGCAGCATGGGAGCGATGCTTTGGACAGCAGGGTTTGACAGAATGGAACCGACAGCAGCTGGAGTCTCGTCGCTGAAGAGATGACGAACGCCTGGGGACCTTCGCCGCCAATGTGCAGCTCTTTGATTGGCTGGATTATCAAAATTATCAAACATCAAGTGTATATAGAAATTAAGAGACATAAAGGGATCATATCTAATAATTCCTCCAAAAGCATTGAAGGATCATCTTACATGACTTCTACAAACACTAGAGAAAGTTTGAACATGAGCTGAACTTTGTTGCCATCTGCTGGTGAAAAGAGCACATTACAAGAGCAGAAACTGCATCAAATCCTCATTGTACTTTTTTTTAATCATCATCTTTATACATAAAATTAAAATGTACTCAGTTGTTATAAAGTCATTTGTCACATTCAGAATAGTAGCCTTGAAGTTGTTTTGTGAGGACCGGTGTTGAACCAAAAAGAGCGATCCTTTGCCGTAACACTGCGTATCTGTACTGTAAAAAAAAGGATTAGGGTTAGGGGTAAGAGGTAAGAAGAAAATTAAGTCCTGATGCACTGACCATCTCTGTCTCTACCATGGCTTCACCTTCATCCCCCCCTTAGTTTTGTTTTATTCCTTTTGTTACAAGGTTCTATTGCTCGTGAAGAGAGCTGTCTGATAATCACAGCAGGTAGGTATGGGTAAAAATATACCATAGTTTTGGATCCAAATAATAAAGTGAGTAAATATAGGGCCTTATGAGTAGGGATGGGTATCGTTAAAGTTTTAACGGTACTATTACTATTATTGATACTGCTTATCGATATGGTATTTTAACGATTCTTTGAGGACGAAAAATAAATAACAAATTAAGAACCTAAAGTGTTGTATTTCCTCATTATGGAACAATATTGTTTTTTTTACAAACATTTTACTTTATACATGAAAATGTTCCAATACAAACCTGGACTGCACGTGGATGTGTTAGACCAGGCGTCAGCAACCTGAACCTCTCAAAGAGATCACAGATGAAAGCTCAGGGAGCCTCAACCTGGATGTGTTAGAAAAAATATTTTTGCCGATATATCACGATAGTTTAGGGGTGTGTATTGGCAAGAGTCTGGCGATACGATACGTATCCTGATATTTTACCGAAACATGTTTTCTTTCTGTTTTTTTAAATATGACTTTGAAAAGACTCAACCTGAATTTTAATGTCTTCCACTTTAATAAAATGGTCAAATTCGGTTTAATGATCACAATGTTAAGCACTGCAATTGTATCTCATATATAAGTTGTGTTGTATATGTATATTGTATGTGTATATTGTGTTATATAAGTGTGTTTTCTTTGGAGATGAGTCACTAACCCATTGAGTTCAGTACCATGTGGATCCACCAAAGGTAAAAGATGGCGGAGTAGAAGGACCTTTTGCTTGAGGCACCTCCTGGATTCATAAAAAATTGCTCTCTAACCTTACATGGGACTATATTTGGAAAAATTTTGCTGCATTTCTACCTCGACAAAAGCGGATAATGCCGCCCAAAAAACCAACAAAAATTAAAGAAATGGACAATACACTGTCTGTCCCTGATGATTAAGGCGCAGCTGGCGAGCTCACTGTGGCGGCACTTGAAGCTACTTTGCAAAAGTTTTTTGCTATAGCGGATAAAAACGCAAATGAACTATTTGAACGCTTAGAAAGCCAACTTGGCGCAATTAACGAAACTTTAGTGCGCCATTCACAGGAGTTACAAGTGCAGCAGAAAATAACCACGTCTTTACAAGAACAAATGATAACAGCTGAGGCCACAACAGCTAGGCATAACTCTGAAGCAACTTCAGGATAAAATGACATCAATGGAAGATCGGATGAGGAGAGATAATCTACGTATTGTCAACGTGAAAGAGGGAGAGGAAAAGGGAAACGTCTTGGCCTACCTGAAGCGGAACATCCCGAAATGGTTTCCCGAAATGGCTGGGAATCCACCGGAGCTGATGCGGGCTCACCGCTCTGGCCCTCCGCGCAAAACTTCGGAGAGGCCAAGGACCATCATTCTGAAATGTCTACGCTTCACGGACAGGGACCGCATTTTGCAAAGTGCCAGGAAGACAGAGGTGAGAAGCAAAGGCAACATCATCCATTTTACCCCGGATTACAGTGATGCTACGGCCCAAAGTAGGCGCCTGTGTTACCCAGTTATGGCACAGGCGCGTTCTCTGGGCTTTCACGCCTTCCTGCTGTATCCTGCTGTCATCAAACTGACCCGGGGGTCCATCCAGCATGTATTTGAGGAGGTAAAGGATGCAGCAAAATTTATTGACTCTTGTGGACCAGTCACTAATAATAATCTAAATTAGTAATCATTTTGCTGATTTATTTCTTGAGACATACTGCTTTGTTTACTTCCGCGTTTTCAAGGTATGACGTCAGCTACGATCGTATAACTGTCTGACGTTAGCGATGACAGGTCAATTTGAGAGCTTAAGTATTGTGAACTATTAATTTGCATCACCTTAGCTGTCATATCCTAAATTTAATCTAATATGCATCACCCCAGGGGAGCCTAAAGGCATTTGTGTTTATTCAAAGTCATTGTATGGGGTGTATGAGTGCCCAAATGGGTTTGGAGGTGTGGTGTAGATCCTTATGTTATGTGTGTTTTTTGTGTCTCTGTTTGATTGTATGTGGCCCTTGCTCTCTGACCGCTCACCTGCTCTTCCTGCATTCATATTATTGAGAGAAACAACTACTATGCATAACCTCAGCGACAATTCATCAGAAGATTCTTCTGATGAGGATCTAGATTACCCACAGTTATATGATTATGAATTTCAAAACAGGTTGAAAGACATAGATCCAGATAGCAACTTTTTGAAAAATGTTCCTATATCACTGACACTACATTTAAAGAAACAATATTATTGGACAACAAGTTATCAATAATCCACTTCAACAGTAGGAGCTTATACAGTAACTTTGAAAATATGAAGGACTACTTGTCTTGCTTCGAGACATCCTTCAAATATAGTGGCTGTCTCAGAAACATGGATAAATGAAGACAAAGGTACTGATTTTCAAATGTTTGGCTATGAAATGTTTTTTAAGAGTAGACCATGCAAGAAAGGAGGTGGGGTGGCCATATATGTTGATAAAAACATGGATTGTCAACTTATAGAAAATATGTCTCTTACTGTAGAGGAAATATTTGAATGCATTACTGTTGAAATTATGTTACAGAAAAGAAGAAATATTCTTGTAAGTTGTGTTTACAGAGCACCGGGATCAGACATTAAGGTATTCAACGAATGGATGGAAAAACTATTTTCTATTAAAAAGTCAAAATATACCATAATTTGTGGTGATTACAATATAGACTTATTAAATCCATACAAACACAAAAATGCGGATGATTTTTTGGATGTTATGTATGGCAATAATTTGCATCCGTTTATTACAATACCCACCAGAATAACATCACACAGTGCCACTTTAATTGACAACATATTTTCAAATATTTTTGATAGTAAAGTGGTTAGTGGTGTATTACTAAATGACATTAGTGATCATCTTCCAATCTTCATGATATATGATGTAAGACATAAGATACGTAATCAAAATGATTTTGTATATTGTAGGATTAAATCAGAACAGTCACTTAAAAAATTAAAGAGTGACCTATCCTCTTCTAATTGGGATTCCATTTACAATGAGTCAGATGTAAACACAGCTTACAACTCCTTTATAGAAATTTTCATTTCATGTTTTGACAAAAATTCTCCAATCAGAATATGTAAAAAGAACAATAATGTAAATACTCCATGGTTAACAAATGGATTGATAAATGCGTGCAAAAAGAAAAATCACCTATACAAACAATTTTTGAAATACAGGACCACTGAGTCAGAACTGAAGTATAAAAAATACAAAAATAAATTAACTCATATTTTGAGGGAAAGGAAAAAAAAGAGTACTACTCTAAATTACTCGACAGTAACAAAGTCAACATTCAGGGTATCTTGAAGACATTGAATAATATAACTGGGCGTAGTAAAAACACTTCATCTCATCCGGAGTATTTTGTGGACGGTGGCATGGTTATTAGTGACAAAGAAGAAATTGCAGATAGATTTAACAGATTTTTTGTTAATGTTGGACCTGAACTAGCCAGAAAGATTGAAACTGTTGATGCATCTCCGTGTGATTTGATTGAGACAAATTCAAATAAAATGTTTCTCATGCCTACTAATGAGAGTGAGGTATTGGACACATTAGGACATGTAGTAATAAAAAATCTCAGGATGCGGATGGTGTTGATATGAAAACAATTCAGAATGTTGCTGAAGCTATTAGCAAACCACTTACACATATCTTTAATTTGTCATTTAAATGTGGGCAGTTTCCCACTAAAATGAA
The DNA here is from genome assembly GCF_053564925.1 of Oryzias latipes. Lineage (NCBI taxonomy): Eukaryota > Metazoa > Chordata > Actinopteri > Beloniformes > Adrianichthyidae > Oryzias > Oryzias latipes. The sequence continues at coordinate 32,137,604 of NC_136250.1, forward strand.
AACGGCCAAAGTAATTCCTTTATTTAAAACGGGATAAGCAAAGTTTTACAAATTACCGTCCAATTTCTTTATTGCCTCAGCTTTCAAAAATTCTAGAGAAATTATTTAATCTCAGATTACTTAACTTTATGGAGAAAAACAATCTGCTATTCAACAGTCAATATGGCTTCCGACAAGGAAAATCTACATCATTTGCCTTAATCGAACTTGTGGAAGAGATTACCAACTGTATTGAAAAAATAAATTCAGGTAGAGGTAGAGTTTAGAAGTATGAAAGATATGGGCGGGGAATGAAGAGAGTGTTTGAATGTAGGTCACTGGGAAAGGATGCGAAAAGGAGATTGTATGAGGGTGTGGTGGTGCCTGCAGCGTTATATGGGACTGAAACGTGGAGTCTGAAAGTGGTGGAAAAGAGGAAGCTGAATGTAGTTGAGATGAGATGTTTGAGGAGTATGTGTGGTGTGACGCGTATGGATCGTGTGAGAAATGAAGTTATCCGAGAGAGAACTGGTGTGATGGGAGAGTCAGCTGATAGAGCAGAGCAAAAGGCACTGGGATGGTTTGGACATGTTGAAAGAATGGAAAGGGAGCGATTGGAGAAAAAGGTATCTTAATCTGATGTGAGTGGAGTGAGAATGAGAGGAAGACCGCAAATGGGATGGACAGAGGGTGTAAGGAGAGCGTTGACTGCAAGAGGGATGACTGTGGTGCAGGAGAGAGAGGCTGCTCAGGACAGGGATGGGTGGAGAGAGTTTGTGTATGAATGAATGGATGGGTGTGGTAGAGGTCTGGTCTTGGGATGAAGCGGCAAAGGGAAACCAGCCTTGGCTGAGGCCCTGCTGTGGAGGTGCCCACAATGGACTGTGCAGCTGACCCTGGTGCAGTGTGGAGTGGCTTAGACCAGGCCTTAGACCAGTCACACACACACACACGCGCATGCACGCACGCACACTGAAGGAGGAGGGTTTGGGGAAGAGAAGGGTGGAGTTAATGTGTGCCCCACCTTGGTGGGACACAGCCTGGGTATACAGATAGATAGATTAACTGAAGCAAATAAGTTAGATCAAAGTAAAAAGTGTCTCTTTCCAACATCCATATGTGGTCTTATCACCCTCTCACGGTGGAAAAAGTTTTATCTGAGCTTTTTCATCCACTAAATCATCTTCAAATGGACACGCCATGCTGCTTCACCTCTCTGAAAACAAACTAACCTTCAACTAAACCTGCTCCAGACCAGGTTATGTTCAGAGCATGAGTTGCTATGGCAACTTGACCTACCATGAAACATACCTCCATTTCTGGAACTGAAAGCTGAGGTTATCAACTTCCTTAGCCTCAAACTTACCGTGGGAGCTAGCATAACCTGCTTTCTGGAATACCCCCAGGATTACAGGAACCAGATCCTCTCCACCTTTGGCACTGTGCTGAAAATGGATTCCACCAAAAAGGTATTTCAAAGGTTCACTGTATCACCATTTCAGACATATTGCAGTCATTTTCACCACTTAAGATGAAATCCACCTCATATTGCTGTGGTTGGATGACAAATGATGGCATGTTTCAGGTGGTTAAGAAGCTGTCTAGAGAGGCCCATGACTCAGCCAAGTGGTTCACCAGTGTTGGGAACGAACACTCCCAAATTGTGACCTTCGTGCTGATTTGCGAGGAATCCACAGGCGAGCTTCGGCCCATGTGTCAAGGGCTTATGGAGAGGTTTCAACGGGCCAATCAACCAGATCCGAAGATCCTGATCTGGGGGGTTCTCGCACACAAGGCCAAACAGCAGTGGAGACTTTGTTCCAACCTTGGGTTGACGGTGGAATGGTGGTTCGTCTGGACATCTTCCACTGGATCCACCGGTTCGACGCAGCCGTCCGGACCGACAGCCACTCCAAATGCGCTGCGTTCAAGTCTGCACTGGCTGGAGCTGTTCTGGCCTACAATAAAGGCGACCTGGATGTGCTGACAAAGGCTGTCAGGGCTAAAGGGGAAGCCTTGAAGTCTTTGTCGGGTGACTCCGGGGGCAGCAGAAGCACCACGTGTGGAGGGTGAAACCATCCAGCTCATCCAGGGGGCGATGGAGGAGCCGAAAGGTCCTGCTGGTCTGGATGAAAGTGGAGTGAGCCTCTTCAAGACGGCAGGTAAACAGAAAGCTTTCTTAGTGAATTACTATAGAGCTAAATGTTTGTTAGCAATTAAAAGATTCTCTGAGTACCAAACAACTAAACACACCGAGGATCATTAACTCAAAGCAGCTGTTTTGACTGACAACCTAAAAACAGAACTAAAATGAAAAAAAAACAACAGTTCACAATCGTCCCTGTTTGTGTTGAATGTGTTTTGACTGAACTGCCTTATTTCTGAACTCCTTTCTGCATTTGTAGAGGCCGTTGATGAGGTGTGGGCATGCCAGCAGCGGCATCTGGGCTGCATTCAGGATCCACCGGACATGTGCCTGTCTTGCCAACATCAGTGGTGTGGATGTGCCTTTTTACAAATGCCTTCCAGGAAGCAACACAAGGAGGGTTTCCACAAAGTGCTGCCACACATGATTCCAGGAAGAACACTGGCATGCACAGAAGCAGCGCTTGAAATGTTATTAAAAATAACAATCTGCACCGCTGATTGACAGGAAGATGGAGCAGGAAGAGGAGAAGTGGAGGATGAGGCCTACCACAGTGACGTTCTCCACGCCACCTCTGCCCACATCAGCATCACCAGCCACAACACCTCCAGCCTTTGTGAGTAGCTTCTTTTTAAATATTTAAACAGACTGCAAGTCTTTTTATTCTCTGAAAGATTTTTAACTTTTGTTCTTTCAACAGGAGGATGTCTGCAGTGCAAATCTTCTTCCTGATTGGCATGACAGAGAACAAGCTGTCCCTCAGCACAGAGCAGAGGTTGTGGAAGCCTGGAACGCCGTGGAGGAACACGATAAGCAGCCGCAGAAGTTACACCAGCTGGACAGGACACAACACCCTGTCCTGCAGGACCAAGAGGGACGATCTTGTTGAAGATCCAGAAAGTCAAAATGGCTAAACGGTACGCACCAGCTCAGCAAGACAGGCTGATGTACACACTGGTGAAAGTGTTGTGGCTGCAGACACCTCACGGCTAACCCTCAAAGCAGCCCGGAGAAGACCAACATCCTCAAAGCGTCTGACTGCATCCAGCACTGTCTCCTGGTGGAGGACCCAATCCTGTCCAGGGCGGCGATCCCTCTACCCAGCAGCTGAGCTGGGACAGAATGTCAAGTTGTTTTTCCAAAAAAAGAAGCCTTTGACATGTTTGCTTTATCAAACATAACAGATTTTAAAAACAAATCTTTTCTTTTTTTCTTGACAACAAATTCTGGGAAACTGTATTTTGTTGATTTAATACATCAAATGTTTTATTAAAATGAAGACACAGTAAACTTCCATGAATCACACACTTTAGAAAGAAATTTAGAAAATAGAACTAAAGAATAGATGTACATCCAACAATAATGTAATATCTACATGACGATGGTATGACTGAAGAGGAGGAGCTGATCTGCCTTTGTGCTGTTCTGCCAACCATCCAAATGATCGTCCATTTGAATCCTTGGAGCTAAATGTGGCATTTTTGGAGCGACTATTCTTTTCTTTTGGGCTGTCCACATTTGCTGCCGGTATTATAGTTCACTCCTCGTATGCATTTCCTTTTGTGGAGGCCGCTTTATTCCTCTCAGGCCCGTCTTTGCCTGTTCCTTTGTGTGGAGCGTGACACAGGGACAGCAGGTGAAGTCGGGGGAATGAAGCCGCCACTGCATGTTGTGGCTCCAGGAAATGCATAAGCGGTTTAGAATGATGGTCCCCAACAGTAAGCCAGGTGCCGACACAGGTGGAATCATTCCACTTACACTGCTGGCAGGTGTGATGGGGCACTTCATCCTGTCAGCAGCAGCAGCAGCAGCAGCAGGTCTCAGAACAGGAGCCTGTCCTGCTCTATTTAGAGGGAGAATCCATTTGAATTTTGGCCCAGGTGTGGACGTGGTGCCTCATCCATTTTTTCCCTTGGAGCTGGAAGGTCGCTTGAAGCTACAGCAACTGGCTCGGGTGGAGTCAATGAGTGTCCTCGGCCTCATTTCTTGGTTTTTCTGCCGCCGCTGAAACCTGAAATGAATCAAAGGTTTTATGATAATGTTGGAAAAGTCTGTGAAATAGAAGAAAATAACGAGCTGTGCTCACCACTGAAGGAGTTTCCTCTGATTGAGCTCAAACAGCTGGATCATGGATCCATCAGCCTCTGCACTAAATCCTGGGTATGGTAGTAATCCGTGAGGGTTTTGGACCACCTCCAACCTTTTTGGTGGGAGTCTCATGTAATCTGCTAAGCTTGATGCATACAGCCTCAACATGTTGTTGTGAATTTGGGCTATACAAATAAAACTGAATTGAATTGAACCAAGCGGCTGGTTTTTGGCCACTGAGCTGGACCCCCAGGATGTCCACTGAGACACCTTTTGACACTTTCCACTCCTGGTGTCACCCCGGAGCGTTTTGGTGCCTTAAAGCGGCCGTGTGTAAGTTGAGGCTGGTGCCGGGGCTGGTAGATGACCCGCTCTTTATCCACATCCAGGAGAGCCGTCCATGATCCAATGGCCTCTGTAACTTGGGGGTCAGTGAGGTAAGGAGCCTCACGGAGTCCCACCAGTAAGAAGCCAGATCCTGGACTTTGTCCCAGCCAGCTATGCCATCGGGTCCAACAACAGCCCACTAATAAATGCAAAAGAATGTTAGGAATGAGACTGAAATGAAAAGACGGTCCTATAAACAGATTAAAACGTTTCACCTCTGCCTCGTCTGAAGGGCTGCTTTCAGTCTCAGTTGGTGCGGTCGTGGCTGAGGTGAAGATGAGGGGCTGGCAACAACATCAAGGTGGGGGTCATCTAACACTGGGACAGTCTTGGAAGTCCTGCTCATCGACTCTCTGCAGCAGCCTGTCCTCCTCTTCAGGGGTCTGGAGCATGGCCAGTCAAGCAATTCACCCACACAAAGGAAAAAAAGCTCTCAGTGCTGTCGTGACATTAGGAGCTAAATAGATCAATTGCAGAATAACTAATGTATATATTTCTTACCCGTTTATGCTCCAGGAGGACGATAACGCTCATCCCAGGGCTTCCTGAGTTGCTCCACGGCCTCTCTCATTGTAGTTTCAAATAACTGGAAGGAGGAATTTCCTTTGACAGCGTCCTCCATCCCTTCATCATTCCAACGCACCAAACCCTCAAGGAGATATGGCTGGAAATGTGCGACAGTGGCTCCTGAGAGAAACAAACAGGGTTTCAAAAGTCATGTTCACACAAAGTGTTTTGAATTCTTACAAAAGGTGAAAATTGTCAATCACTATCACACAATTACATGTCAATCATTGCAGGTTATGGGAAGCATTCAGGCATCTTCACTCAGTGAGAAAATGACAAAATACCACGCTGACTTGATTTCTTCATATCACAAAGAACACAGGTTTAAGTGACAGATAACTGCTTTGCCATCCCGTCTCTGCTGACGCTCACAGCATCTCCTAATCAGCTCAGTCATCTCCTGCTGCAGCTCCTTCTGAAGACCTTTGACCCGCCTCACTTCAGTTAGCTGTTGGAATCTGATCTTGTTCTTTACTTCACCTCTTCTCTTCTGGAGGGGACGGATCATCTAAGGGAAGACCTCCTCACTCTCCTCCACCTGCTGTTGAAGCAGCTGTGAGATGAGACGGTGTTACGTTCTTCCACAGAGCAGAGAGAACAGATTGTGATCAGTGTGACAGAACATCCTCATCACCTCATCATGACTGGAGGAGCAGATGTTCTCCTGCAGGTTCTTGGAGGGTCCCACCAGCTTGTGTTTCTTCAATGCAGCTGCTTTCAAATGAGGCTGAAGGTGTTCCTCCCAGGAAGGAGCAAGGCAGGTCAGACAGGACTTCAGGGCGTGTCGTTTGTTCCAGTGCAGACGTCACAGACCACATCTGCTCCGCATCTTTAAGCAGCTTGAAGTTCCTGTGACCACAGTGGCACATATTAGTCAGAAGTTTAAGACCCACGGGACAGTAGCCAACTTCCCTGGATTAAGAGGAACATTGATGACAAACTGAGGAGACGGATAGTTGGACCTGTATCCAAAGAGCCCAGAACGACCTCCAAAGACATTAAAGGTGAACTCCTAGATCAAGGTAGATCAGTGTCACCATTCGTGGTTGTTTGAGCCAGAGTGGATTTCATGGGAGACGAACCAAGGAGGACACCACTGTTGAAAGGAAATCAGAAAAAAGCCAGACTGGAATTTGCAAAAATCCATGTTGACAAGCCACAAAGCTTCTGGGAAAATTATGAGACCAAACTGGAGCTTTTTGGTAAGAAACATCAGCTCTATGTTGGTAGACTCAAAGATGAAGCATCCAACCAAAAGAACACTGTCCCTAATGTGAAACATGGAGGAGGCTCAGTTCTGTTTGGGGCTGTCTGGAAGGTTGAATGAAATCTCCAGATGATCAAGGCATTCTGGGTAGAAATGTGCTGCCTAGTGTCAGAAAGCTTGGTCTCAGTCGCAGGTCATGGGTCTTCCAGCAGGACAACCATCCAAAACACACAGCCAGAAACCCCAAGAATGGCTCAGAGAAAAGCGTTGGACCATTCTGAAGTGGATCCTATGAGTCCAGATCTGAATCCCATTGAACATCAGTGGAAGGAGCTGAAACATGCCATTTGGAGAAGACACCATCAAACCTGAGACAACTGGAGCAGTTTGCTGATGAGGAGGGGGCCAAAATACCTGTGGTCAGGTGCAGAGGGCTCATTGACAAATACAGAAACCGTTTCATTGCAGTGATTGCTTCAAAAGGTTGTGGGTCCCATCATTTTTGTCCAGCCCTATTTCATTAGTTTGTTTTTCAAATAATTCTGTTAATCAACTCAAAAGTAATGGCTGATTGTGATTATTTAACTTTCAATAAATTTTCATTTATTGTTACTTTTGAACGTTTCAAGTCATTTCAATGAGCATTGAGGACCTTTTTTTAACTGGGGGGAACCAGCTATTTTGTTCACCACTTTTGGCACCATCTAGTGGACAAGAAATGTACTACACCCAGAGTGAACAAAGCGAATAAATATGTAAATCTTTAAATTACGGAGCCCGTGTCCTGACATTAAGATATAAAAATATATCTTGTTCCCACAGATTATTATCTCGTTCGCACGAAATACTATTCCGTTCCCACAAGATACTATTGCGTTCCCTCAAAAATACTATTCCGTTCCCTCGAAATGATTAACTCGTGCGAACGCAATAATTATGTCGTTCGAACGCAATAATTAATCCGTTCGAATGCAATAATTATTCGGGCGGCCGTGGTGCAGCGGTAGGGCGGTCGACCCATGATCATAAGATTACAGGTTCGATTCCCGCCTTGCACGCCCATGAGTCGAAGTGTCCTTGGGCAAGACACTGAACCCCACCTTGCCTCTGGTGGTAGGCGGGCGCCTGTGTTTGGCAGCGGAGCGACCACCAGTGTGTGAATGTGAACTACAATATCAGCTGTCTGTCAACCGACCAGCCAGTTGCCCAAATGCCAGCATACATCAAAGAGCTCTGCGGCGGCGCTAGTAGTAGCCTAGCAGGAGCTATCGAATGACAAAGCAGACTAGTTATCATAAATCTTTTGATATTTTTCTTATATTCATTGAGACAGTAATAAAGTGATCATTTTTGTTTTTCATGTTCCTTTTTTGAACGAATATGGGTCACAGAGACACGGAAGTTACCGCTGAAAGCGGCTTTTGCTGGCGTACAGAGAGCATATCCGCGTGAATGACTTATGACGTGAATAATTATTGCGTTCGAACGGATTAATTATTGCGTTCGCACGACTTAATCATTTCGAGGGAACGGAATAGTATTTTGATGGAACGCAATAGTATTTTGAGGGAACGCAATAGTATTTGTGCGAACGAGATAATAATCTGTGGGAACAAGATATATTTTTATATCTTAATGTCAGGACACGGGCTCCGTATTCAATATATCTGTTAATATAAATGTATTTGTAAATACTTGTAAATAAAAATTGTTAAAATTATTTCTGGAAGATCCTGCTACTTTGTTCTCCTCAGAACAACGACAGAACTTTAGACAAGAAAGCATCCACAAAGACCTTCATGCAGCAACAAACTACATCAGGTTTCTCACTCCAGGCCACTGCAGAGCAGGAAACCTGCAGCATCAGAATTTATCTGCCACCAGCTGCTGAGGAACTTTGCAGAGCATCTCTGTGATGTACTCACATGTACACTATAGTACCAAAAGTATACGCTCACCTGCCTTGACTCACATGAACTGAAGTGTCGTCCCCCACTAACCCATCCAGTTCAGACTCTGTGCAGGTCAGTCCAGGTCATCCACCAGACTGTCCTCCATGTCTTCATGGACCGTGTTGGAAGAGGAAGGGATGCAGTCCAAACTGCAGCACCTGGCAGATGGAGCCCCCCCCCCCCCCCCCCCCCCCCTTGAAGGTTCTTAGAGACAGAAACACACTTTTTTTCTTTTTTTTTTTTTTTTTTGGGTGGACTTCCTGTGACGTCATTTCCGGGTGAGCTATTCCCAGTGCTAGTTGTGTGACTGCTGTCCTCTTGTTTGGCATTAGCCTTACTACTATTGCTTACTCTAAGGGTTATCTGGGTTAATATTCACATCTAGTACCTTTTATTAGCGAATTCACCACTGTTAAACCGCTTGCTGTTCACTTTTCTCATTTTGCTAAATAAACCACTTCTCTTTACCTAAACACCGCTAGCCTTAGCTTAAAACCTAGCATGGCCACCACTCCTTCCGTCTCCCCATTTCTCTCCTGCCCCATGTGCCATATGTTTAGTGATGATCCTGCCTCCTTTAGTGAAGATAGGGGTAGGTGTGTTAAGTGTAGTCTTGTGTTAGACTTGGAGGCCAGGCTGGAGCAGTTAGAAGCGCGGCTCCGCACAGTGGAAGCTAAGCCGGCTAGCCAGGTCGTTACTTGTAGCGCGGGCCGCGCTACCAGGGCTAACTTAGCTAGCACCCCAGCGCCCTCCCAACAGCCGGGAGACAGTCAGGGGTTTGTACCGGTTGGGAGGAAACATAGTGCTAAACGCAAAAACTTAGAGCACCCGAGACTCCACGTTAGTAATAGGTTCTCCCCCCTCAGCGACACACCCGCTGAACACTAAACTCTGGTTATAGGCTCTTCTGAAGTTAGAAACGTGGAGCTCCCAGCGGCTACAGTCAGGTGATATCCGGGGGCCAGAGTTGGTGACATCGAGGGAAACCTTAGGATGTTAGCTCAGAGTAAGTCCAGGTTCCGTCGAGTCGTGATTCACGCAGGCGGTAATGATGCCCGACGGAGACAGTCAGAGGTGGTTAAGTTAAACGTAGCTTCGGTGTGTAAACTGGCTAAGACGATGTCCGACACTGTAATTTTCTCTGGTCCCCTGCCGAACTTAGTCAGTGATGAAATGTACAGCCGCTTTTCATCATTTAACCGCTGGCTTTCTAGATGGTGCCCAGAAAACGGCGTTGGTTTTGTGGATAACTGGAGCGCGTTTTGGGGGAAGCCCGGTCTCATGCGGAGAGACGGCGTCCATCCCACCCGGGACGGTGCCGCTCTTCTTTCTAGAAACATTTCTGCTAGCCTTAGTCTGTTAACCTGACAATCCAGAGACGAGACCCGGGCGCAGAGCAGCAGTGGAAAACGCTCCTCTGAGCCTCCCTTAGGGTTAGTGCCGGTGCAAAACCCATGCAGGGAAAGTCAAGCAGGTCCTAGCTTTAGCTTATGTGCTGAAAGACAAATGAAAGGAGCGCAATATAGAAACCTTAAAGTGACAGACAGCAGTTTTCACAAGCAGAATTATGTCATTAAATGCGGTTTATTAAACATTAGATCCATTTCCTCCAAGTCCCTCTTAGTCAATGAGTTAATTATCGATATCATCGTCCATCGTGATGGGTGACTGACATCCCGATGGAGAGACCACCATCGTGATGCCACGCCCCCGCCACGTTGCGCGTCGACACCATAAGCCGCGGTTACATGTACAAAATATCTTGATGGGATCAATGGTCGGATTAGTATCCAACCGTGTACATGGGCCCAGAAAAATGTTTTCAGAATATAAAAACGTTCACTAAGGTCACAATTTCGGTCGGAATAAATCATTCGCACACGCGCAGTATTCGCACATGCGCAGTTTGAAAACCGGAAGAGGATACAACTTCCGCCGAGCGGCTTTTTTTCCAAACTTTATTGAAGGTAACAATTCAATACAAAACGATAACAGCGGCGACCAGCTATATACATTGACATGTCAGCTCGGTAAAATACGAGACGATCTTCTAAACGTGCTTTTAATAATGTTACGGTTATTATGAAACACCTGTTCGCTCATCATTTGAATTTTAATCCGTGTGGTCAGTGCTTTTTCTGAACGTAGCCAGGATTAACAGTATGCTAACACGGGCTAACAACATTAGCTTTGGATGGCGCTGCACGTAAACGTGTAAGAATAACATCAGCCTTTATTTAGTCGGGACACGACTGGAAACACAAATCCACGTGATTGATTGAATGTTTTCTAAGGACTGAGCGACATTTCTGCTTTGAAGTTCAAACCGCTGTGTGTCTGCTGACGATCTGAGCTGTGCTCAGACACACGTTTAGACCCGGTTCTGAGTTCGGTAGCTAGTACCCCTAGAGCTGCGGGACGGATCGCAGTCTTAAATCTCCCACACATACCGCTCATGTACCCCCCCCCTTCCCATCAAACATAAAGCTGTAAATCCGCCCTCCGCCGGTCCACTTCGCTAGTTAAGTGCGGGAGCGGACAACTTCTTTTCTATTTTGCTTGTTACTTTTTCTGTTAAAGTCACTTCCCTCAGTTTATACTGGATCATCGCGGATTAACCATTAGTTGGGAAATAAAATGAAAAAAGCAAAATAACGAATAGCAGTTATATAAGAACGAAAAATGTAAAAATACCCCCCCCCCCGACGATGTCATCGTCCATCCCGATGGTTGACAGCAAACATCGTCAACGGCCAAATTAGGGGACATCGCCCAACCCTACTCTGGATATCTGGAAACATAGCCTTTTAAATTATAAAAAAGCTCTGCGTAGAGCTAGAAGCCAGTACTATTCAACCTTAATATCAGAGAATGGAAACAATCCAAGATTTCTTTTTAGCACTATTGCTAAATTAACTCGCAGTCAGAGCTCAGTAGAACCACATGTTCCTGTTTCTCTCAGCTCTGATGATTTTCTTACATTTTTCGATAGTAAAATCTCAAATATTACACATAAGTTAAATCAAGTTATTCCTACTATCAGCCCAGAACAGGCTGAAGCGGTAGAAGTGGAGGCATCCATAGAAACCTCTGTAACATTAGACTGCTTCACTGCTGTGGATCAAGCGGAAATAACATCAATTATTACGTCCTCCAAATCCTCAACGTGTCTGTTAGACCCAATTCCCACTAGACTTTTTAAAGAAACTTTTCCCCTAATTAATGATCCCATATTAACAATGATAAATGCCTCTCTGGAAACGGGTTACATGCCACAGTCTTTTAAATATGCAGTTGTTAAACCTCTTCAGAAAAAGCCCAGTTTGGATCCTAGCATCTTGGCCAACTATAGACCGATATCAAACCTTCCCTTTATTTCTAAAATCCTAGAAAGAGTTGTAGTTAAGCAGCTTTACTGCCACCTACAGGACAACAGCCACTTTGAAGACTTTCAGTCGGGGTTTAGACCCCACCACAGTACGGAAACTGCACTAGTTAGAGTCTCTAATGACTTGTTATTGGCCTCAGAAAAGGGACTACTTTCTATTCTGGTCCTGTTGGACCTCAGTGCAGCCTTTGACACTATCGACCACGGTATTTTACTCCATAGATTAGAGCAGGACATAGGGATCAGAGGATCTGCTCTCCAGTGGTTTAAATCCTATCTGTCCGATAGGTATCAGTTCGTTAATGTAAATGGCCATTCCTCTCAGAATGTTTTAAGCTTAGGGTTAGGGTTAGGGTTAGGGTTAGGGTTAGGGTAGGGTTAGGGTAGGGTTAGGGTAGGGTTAGGGTTAGGGTTAGGGTTAGGGGTTAGGGTTAGGGTTAGGGTTAGGGTTAGGGTTAGGGTTAGGGGTTAGGGGTTAGGGGTTAGGGGTTAGGGTTAGGGTTAGGGGTTAAAGATTAGAAATTCACCGCCAAAGGCGGTGAACTTCAAGTGCATAGGCCTTCCCTCCGTCCAGAAAGCCAGAATCATCCGCCCCACACTCAAAAATTAGAATAAATGGACTTACATATTCAAAAATTAGGCTCTCATCGTCCTGGATAACTTGTATTTTCAATTTTGTCTCCTCTTCTTTTTTCTTTGCAGGAACATTTCCTCTATTTCCTCAGGTAAGTAGCCTTGTCTTTTCTTTGCAGGATATTTTTCAGGCTCCTCCTGGTATCACTTGTTGCCCAGAGTAATGCATTATATTTCGGACTTCCTGGTCCTTCTTCAGATGCTGAACTGAGCACATTTTGTTTGTATACCCCATGTGCATGAGAGCTTGGATGGAATAAAAAATCCTTTGTCCAAAATCCGGGTCTGATTTCCTTCTGTTTAATTGTGCCTCCGTATGACAGGGCTGCCAGGTGAGTGAGTGAGTGAGTTGGAAGAAGCAGGTCCTCTTAAATAGAGCAGGTGGGCGGAGTTAGCCTTTGTTTTGCTCCTGAATGGCTGTGGATCCATGCTTTTCCGAAATTGTCCGTAGCTTTATGGCTCTTTGAAATATAGTCTCACCTATTGTTTTTAGGAGTGGGAGCACACCCCCCCTCACCAAGATGAGGTCCAGACAGTTAAGGAAATCACCCAGCTTGCACAAAACATTTTTCTTTTTCCTCTTCAGTCATTTGTCCTCCAAAAATCCTCTCAGAATAGGTTTTTCTTACTTCTTCACTGAGGTTAGGTTCAGGATTAGGTGACTTGGAAGGTATGTATAGTCCAAAACATCATGTCTGAGAAAAAATCTTTTCTTCTACAGCATGGAAGGAAGTGGGGCTTCAAACCCTGGCACCAGACTGACAAAGGGGCACGAGCTTGTCAGGGGTTAAAGATTAGAAATTCACCGCCAAAGGCGGTGAACTTCAAGTGCATAGGCCTTCCCTCCGTCCAGAAAGCCAGAATCATCCGCCCCACACTCAAAAATTAGAATAAATGGACTTACATATTCAAAAATTAGGCTCTCATCGTCCTGGATAACTTGTATTTTCAATTTTGTCTCCTCTTCTTTTTTCTTTGCAGGAACATTTCCTCTATTTCCTCAGGTAAGTAGCCTTGTCTTTTCTTTGCAGGATATTTTTCAGGCTCCTCCTGGTATCACTTGTTGCCCAGAGTAATGCATTATATTTCGGACTTCCTGGTCCTTCTTCAGATGCTGAACTGAGCACATTTTGTTTGTATACCCCATGTGCATGAGAGCTTGGATGGAATAAAAAATCCTTTGTCCAAAATCCGGGTCTGATTTCCTTCTGTTTAATTGTGCCTCCGTATGACAGGGCTGCAAGGTGAGTGAGTGAGTGAGTTGGAAGAAGCAGGTCCTCTTAAATAGAGCAGGTGGGCGGAGTTAGCCTTTGTTTTGCTCCTGAATGGCTGTGGATCCATGCTTTTCCGAAATTGTCCGTAGCTTTATGGCTCTTTGAAATATAGTCTCACCTATTGTTTTTAGGAGTGGGAGCACACCCCCCCTCACCAAGATGAGGTCCAGACAGTTAAGGAAATCACCCAGCTTGCACAAAACATTTTTCTTTTTCCTCTTCAGTCATTTGTCCTCCAAAAATCCTCTCAGAATAGGTTTTTCTTACTTCTTCACTGAGGTTAGGTTCAGGATTAGGTGACTTGGAAGGTATGTATAGTCCAAAACATCATGTCTGAGAAAAAATCTTTTCTTCTACAGCATGGAAGGAAGTGGGGCTTCAAACCCTGGCACCAGACTGACAAAGGGGCACGAGCTTGTCAGGGGTTAAAGATTAGAAATTCACCGCCAAAGGCGGTGAACTTCAAGTGCATAGGCCTTCCCTCCGTCCAGAAAGCCAGAATCATCCGCCCCACACTCAAAAATTAGAATAAATGGACTTACATATTCAAAAATTAGGCTCTCATCGTCCTGGATAACTTGTATTTTCAATTTTGTCTCCTCTTCTTTTTTCTTTGCAGGAACATTTCCTCTATTTCCTCAGGTAAGTAGCCTTGTCTTTTCTTTGCAGGATATTTTTCAGGCTCCTCCTGGTATCACTTGTTGCCCAGAGTAATGCATTATATTTCGGACTTCCTGGTCCTTCTTCAGATGCTGAACTGAGCACATTTTGTTTGTATACCCCATGTGCATGAGAGCTTGGATGGAATAAAAAATCCTTTGTCCAAAATCCGGGTCTGATTTCCTTCTGTTTAATTGTGCCTCCGTATGACAGGGCTGCAAGGTGAGTGAGTGAGTGAGTTGGAAGAAGCAGGTCCTCTTAAATAGAGCAGGTGGGCGGAGTTAGCCTTTGTTTTGCTCCTGAATGGCTGTGGATCCATGCTTTTCCGAAATTGTCCGTAGCTTTATGGCTCTTTGAAATATAGTCTCACCTATTGTTTTTAGGAGTGGGAGCACACCCCCCCTCACCAAGATGAGGTCCAGACAGTTAAGGAAATCACCCAGCTTGCACAAAACATTTTTCTTTTTCCTCTTCAGTCATTTGTCCTCCAAAAATCCTCTCAGAATAGGTTTTTCTTACTTCTTCACTGAGGTTAGGTTCAGGATTAGGTGACTTGGAAGGTATGTATAGTCCAAAACATCATGTCTGAGAAAAAATCTTTTCTTCTACAGCATGGAAGGAAGTGGGGCTTCAAACCCTGGCACCAGACTGACAAAGGGGCACGAGCTTGTCAGGGGTTAAAGATTAGAAATTCACCGCCAAAGGCGGTGAACTTCAAGTGCATAGGCCTTCCCTCCGTCCAGAAAGCCAGAATCATCCGCCCCACACTCAAAAATTAGAATAAATGGACTTACATATTCAAAAATTAGGCTCTCATCGTCCTGGATAACTTGTATTTTCAATTTTGTCTCCTCTTCTTTTTTCTTTGCAGGAACATTTCCTCTATTTCCTCAGGTAAGTAGCCTTGTCTTTTCTTTGCAGGATATTTTTCAGGCTCCTCCTGGTATCACTTGTTGCCCAGAGTAATGCATTATATTTCGGACTTCCTGGTCCTTCTTCAGATGCTGAACTGAGCACATTTTGTTTGTATACCCCATGTGCATGAGAGCTTGGATGGAATAAAAAATCCTTTGTCCAAAATCCGGGTCTGATTTCCTTCTGTTTAATTGTGCCTCCGTATGACAGGGCTGCAAGGTGAGTGAGTGAGTGAGTTGGAAGAAGCAGGTCCTCTTAAATAGAGCAGGTGGGCGGAGTTAGCCTTTGTTTTGCTCCTGAATGGCTGTGGATCCATGCTTTTCCGAAATTGTCCGTAGCTTTATGGCTCTTTGAAATATAGTCTCACCTATTGTTTTTAGGAGTGGGAGCACACCCCCCCTCACCAAGATGAGGTCCAGACAGTTAAGGAAATCACCCAGCTTGCACAAAACATTTTTCTTTTTCCTCTTCAGTCATTTGTCCTCCAAAAATCCTCTCAGAATAGGTTTTTCTTACTTCTTCACTGAGGTTAGGTTCAGGATTAGGTGACTTGGAAGGTATGTATAGTCCAAAACATCATGTCTGAGAAAAAATCTTTTCTTCTACAGCATGGAAGGAAGTGGGGCTTCAAACCCTGGCACCAGACTGACAAAGGGGCACGAGCTTGTCAGGGGTTAAAGATTAGAAATTCACCGCCAAAGGCGGTGAACTTCAAGTGCATAGGCCTTCCCTCCGTCCAGAAAGCCAGAATCATCCGCCCCACACTCAAAAATTAGAATAAATGGACTTACATATTCAAAAATTAGGCTCTCATCGTCCTGGATAACTTGTATTTTCAATTTTGTCTCCTCTTCTTTTTTCTTTGCAGGAACATTTCCTCTATTTCCTCAGGTAAGTAGCCTTGTCTTTTCTTTGCAGGATATTTTTCAGGCTCCTCCTGGTATCACTTGTTGCCCAGAGTAATGCATTATATTTCGGACTTCCTGGTCCTTCTTCAGATGCTGAACTGAGCACATTTTGTTTGTATACCCCATGTGCATGAGAGCTTGGATGGAATAAAAAATCCTTTGTCCAAAATCCGGGTCTGATTTCCTTCTGTTTAATTGTGCCTCCGTATGACAGGGCTGCCAGGTGAGTGAGTGAGTGAGTTGGAAGAAGCAGGTCCTCTTAAATAGAGCAGGTGGGCGGAGTTAGCCTTTGTTTTGCTCCTGAATGGCTGTGGATCCATGCTTTTCCGAAATTGTCCGTAGCTTTATGGCTCTTTGAAATATAGTCTCACCTATTGTTTTTAGGAGTGGGAGCACACCCCCCCTCACCAAGATGAGGTCCAGACAGTTAAGGAAATCACCCAGCTTGCACAAAACATTTTTCTTTTTCCTCTTCAGTCATTTGTCCTCCAAAAATCCTCTCAGAATAGGTTTTTCTTACTTCTTCACTGAGGTTAGGTTCAGGATTAGGTGACTTGGAAGGTATGTATAGTCCAAAACATCATGTCTGAGAAAAAATCTTTTCTTCTACAGCATGGAAGGAAGTGGGGCTTCAAACCCTGGCACCAGACTGACAAAGGGGCACGAGCTTGTCAGGGGTTAAAGATTAGAAATTCACCGCCAAAGGCGGTGAACTTCAAGTGCATAGGCCTTCCCTCCGTCCAGAAAGCCAGAATCATCCGCCCCACACTCAAAAATTAGAATAAATGGACTTACATATTCAAAAATTAGGCTCTCATCGTCCTGGATAACTTGTATTTTCAATTTTGTCTCCTCTTCTTTTTTCTTTGCAGGAACATTTCCTCTATTTCCTCAGGTAAGTAGCCTTGTCTTTTCTTTGCAGGATATTTTTCAGGCTCCTCCTGGTATCACTTGTTGCCCAGAGTAATGCATTATATTTCGGACTTCCTGGTCCTTCTTCAGATGCTGAACTGAGCACATTTTGTTTGTATACCCCATGTGCATGAGAGCTTGGATGGAATAAAAAATCCTTTGTCCAAAATCCGGGTCTGATTTCCTTCTGTTTAATTGTGCCTCCGTATGACAGGGCTGCAAGGTGAGTGAGTGAGTGAGTTGGAAGAAGCAGGTCCTCTTAAATAGAGCAGGTGGGCGGAGTTAGCCTTTGTTTTGCTCCTGAATGGCTGTGGATCCATGCTTTTCCGAAATTGTCCGTAGCTTTATGGCTCTTTGAAATATAGTCTCACCTATTGTTTTTAGGAGTGGGAGCACACCCCCCCTCACCAAGATGAGGTCCAGACAGTTAAGGAAATCACCCAGCTTGCACAAAACATTTTTCTTTTTCCTCTTCAGTCATTTGTCCTCCAAAAATCCTCTCAGAATAGGTTTTTCTTACTTCTTCACTGAGGTTAGGTTCAGGATTAGGTGACTTGGAAGGTATGTATAGTCCAAAACATCATGTCTGAGAAAAAATCTTTTCTTCTACAGCATGGAAGGAAGTGGGGCTTCAAACCCTGGCACCAGACTGACAAAGGGGCACGAGCTTGTCAGGGGTTAAAGATTAGAAATTCACCGCCAAAGGCGGTGAACTTCAAGTGCATAGGCCTTCCCTCCGTCCAGAAAGCCAGAATCATCCGCCCCACACTCAAAAATTAGAATAAATGGACTTACATATTCAAAAATTAGGCTCTCATCGTCCTGGATAACTTGTATTTTCAATTTTGTCTCCTCTTCTTTTTTCTTTGCAGGAACATTTCCTCTATTTCCTCAGGTAAGTAGCCTTGTCTTTTCTTTGCAGGATATTTTTCAGGCTCCTCCTGGTATCACTTGTTGCCCAGAGTAATGCATTATATTTCGGACTTCCTGGTCCTTCTTCAGATGCTGAACTGAGCACATTTTGTTTGTATACCCCATGTGCATGAGAGCTTGGATGGAATAAAAAATCCTTTGTCCAAAATCCGGGTCTGATTTCCTTCTGTTTAATTGTGCCTCCGTATGACAGGGCTGCAAGGTGAGTGAGTGAGTGAGTTGGAAGAAGCAGGTCCTCTTAAATAGAGCAGGTGGGCGGAGTTAGCCTTTGTTTTGCTCCTGAATGGCTGTGGATCCATGCTTTTCCGAAATTGTCCGTAGCTTTATGGCTCTTTGAAATATAGTCTCACCTATTGTTTTTAGGAGTGGGAGCACACCCCCCCTCACCAAGATGAGGTCCAGACAGTTAAGGAAATCACCCAGCTTGCACAAAACATTTTTCTTTTTCCTCTTCAGTCATTTGTCCTCCAAAAATCCTCTCAGAATAGGTTTTTCTTACTTCTTCACTGAGGTTAGGTTCAGGATTAGGTGACTTGGAAGGTATGTATAGTCCAAAACATCATGTCTGAGAAAAAATCTTTTCTTCTACAGCATGGAAGGAAGTGGGGCTTCAAACCCTGGCACCAGACTGACAAAGGGGCACGAGCTTGTCAGGGGTTAAAGATTAGAAATTCACCGCCAAAGGCGGTGAACTTCAAGTGCATAGGCCTTCCCTCCGTCCAGAAAGCCAGAATCATCCGCCCCACACTCAAAAATTAGAATAAATGGACTTACATATTCAAAAATTAGGCTCTCATCGTCCTGGATAACTTGTATTTTCAATTTTGTCTCCTCTTCTTTTTTCTTTGCAGGAACATTTCCTCTATTTCCTCAGGTAAGTAGCCTTGTCTTTTCTTTGCAGGATATTTTTCAGGCTCCTCCTGGTATCACTTGTTGCCCAGAGTAATGCATTATATTTCGGACTTCCTGGTCCTTCTTCAGATGCTGAACTGAGCACATTTTGTTTGTATACCCCATGTGCATGAGAGCTTGGATGGAATAAAAAATCCTTTGTCCAAAATCCGGGTCTGATTTCCTTCTGTTTAATTGTGCCTCCGTATGACAGGGCTGCAAGGTGAGTGAGTGAGTGAGTTGGAAGAAGCAGGTCCTCTTAAATAGAGCAGGTGGGCGGAGTTAGCCTTTGTTTTGCTCCTGAATGGCTGTGGATCCATGCTTTTCCGAAATTGTCCGTAGCTTTATGGCTCTTTGAAATATAGTCTCACCTATTGTTTTTAGGAGTGGGAGCACACCCCCCCTCACCAAGATGAGGTCCAGACAGTTAAGGAAATCACCCAGCTTGCACAAAACATTTTTCTTTTTCCTCTTCAGTCATTTGTCCTCCAAAAATCCTCTCAGAATAGGTTTTTCTTACTTCTTCACTGAGGTTAGGTTCAGGATTAGGTGACTTGGAAGGTATGTATAGTCCAAAACATCATGTCTGAGAAAAAATCTTTTCTTCTACAGCATGGAAGGAAGTGGGGCTTCAAACCCTGGCACCAGACTGACAAAGGGGCACGAGCTTGTCAGGGGTTAAAGATTAGAAATTCACCGCCAAAGGCGGTGAACTTCAAGTGCATAGGCCTTCCCTCCGTCCAGAAAGCCAGAATCATCCGCCCCACACTCAAAAATTAGAATAAATGGACTTACATATTCAAAAATTAGGCTCTCATCGTCCTGGATAACTTGTATTTTCAATTTTGTCTCCTCTTCTTTTTTCTTTGCAGGAACATTTCCTCTATTTCCTCAGGTAAGTAGCCTTGTCTTTTCTTTGCAGGATATTTTTCAGGCTCCTCCTGGTATCACTTGTTGCCCAGAGTAATGCATTATATTTCGGACTTCCTGGTCCTTCTTCAGATGCTGAACTGAGCACATTTTGTTTGTATACCCCATGTGCATGAGAGCTTGGATGGAATAAAAAATCCTTTGTCCAAAATCCGGGTCTGATTTCCTTCTGTTTAATTGTGCCTCCGTATGACAGGGCTGCAAGGTGAGTGAGTGAGTGAGTTGGAAGAAGCAGGTCCTCTTAAATAGAGCAGGTGGGCGGAGTTAGCCTTTGTTTTGCTCCTGAATGGCTGTGGATCCATGCTTTTCCGAAATTGTCCGTAGCTTTATGGCTCTTTGAAATATAGTCTCACCTATTGTTTTTAGGAGTGGGAGCACACCCCCCCTCACCAAGATGAGGTCCAGACAGTTAAGGAAATCACCCAGCTTGCACAAAACATTTTTCTTTTTCCTCTTCAGTCATTTGTCCTCCAAAAATCCTCTCAGAATAGGTTTTTCTTACTTCTTCACTGAGGTTAGGTTCAGGATTAGGTGACTTGGAAGGTATGTATAGTCCAAAACATCATGTCTGAGAAAAAATCTTTTCTTCTACAGCATGGAAGGAAGTGGGGCTTCAAACCCTGGCACCAGACTGACAAAGGGGCACGAGCTTGTCAGGGGTTAAAGATTAGAAATTCACCGCCAAAGGCGGTGAACTTCAAGTGCATAGGCCTTCCCTCCGTCCAGAAAGCCAGAATCATCCGCCCCACACTCAAAAATTAGAATAAATGGACTTACATATTCAAAAATTAGGCTCTCATCGTCCTGGATAACTTGTATTTTCAATTTTGTCTCCTCTTCTTTTTTCTTTGCAGGAACATTTCCTCTATTTCCTCAGGTAAGTAGCCTTGTCTTTTCTTTGCAGGATATTTTTCAGGCTCCTCCTGGTATCACTTGTTGCCCAGAGTAATGCATTATATTTCGGACTTCCTGGTCCTTCTTCAGATGCTGAACTGAGCACATTTTGTTTGTATACCCCATGTGCATGAGAGCTTGGATGGAATAAAAAATCCTTTGTCCAAAATCCGGGTCTGATTTCCTTCTGTTTAATTGTGCCTCCGTATGACAGGGCTGCAAGGTGAGTGAGTGAGTGAGTTGGAAGAAGCAGGTCCTCTTAAATAGAGCAGGTGGGCGGAGTTAGCCTTTGTTTTGCTCCTGAATGGCTGTGGATCCATGCTTTTCCGAGATTGTCCGTAGCTTTATGGCTCTTTGAAATATAGTCTCACCTATTGTTTTTAGGAGTGGGAGCACACCCCCCCTCACCAAGATGAGGTCCAGACAGTTAAGGAAATCACCCAGCTTGCACAAAACATTTTTCTTTTTCCTCTTCAGTCATTTGTCCTCCAAAAATCCTCTCAGAATAGGTTTTTCTTACTTCTTCACTGAGGTTAGGTTCAGGATTAGGTGACTTGGAAGGTATGTATAGTCCAAAACATCATGTCTGAGAAAAAATCTTTTCTTCTACAGCATGGAAGGAAGTGGGGCTTCAAACCCTGGCACCAGACTGACAAAGGGGCACGAGCTTGTCAGGGGTTAAAGATTAGAAATTCACCGCCAAAGGCGGTGAACTTCAAGTGCATAGGCCTTCCCTCCGTCCAGAAAGCCAGAATCATCCGCCCCACACTCAAAAATTAGAATAAATGGACTTACATATTCAAAAATTAGGCTCTCATCGTCCTGGATAACTTGTATTTTCAATTTTGTCTCCTCTTCTTTTTTCTTTGCAGGAACATTTCCTCTATTTCCTCAGGTAAGTAGCCTTGTCTTTTCTTTGCAGGATATTTTTCAGGCTCCTCCTGGTATCACTTGTTGCCCAGAGTAATGCATTATATTTCGGACTTCCTGGTCCTTCTTCAGATGCTGAACTGAGCACATTTTGTTTGTATACCCCATGTGCATGAGAGCTTGGATGGAATAAAAAATCCTTTGTCCAAAATCCGGGTCTGATTTCCTTCTGTTTAATTGTGCCTCCGTATGACAGGGCTGCAAGGTGAGTGAGTGAGTGAGTTGGAAGAAGCAGGTCCTCTTAAATAGAGCAGGTGGGCGGAGTTAGCCTTTGTTTTGCTCCTGAATGGCTGTGGATCCATGCTTTTCCGAAATTGTCCGTAGCTTTATGGCTCTTTGAAATATAGTCTCACCTATTGTTTTTAGGAGTGGGAGCACACCCCCCCTCACCAAGATGAGGTCCAGACAGTTAAGGAAATCACCCAGCTTGCACAAAACATTTTTCTTTTTCCTCTTCAGTCATTTGTCCTCCAAAAATCCTCTCAGAATAGGTTTTTCTTACTTCTTCACTGAGGTTAGGTTCAGGATTAGGTGACTTGGAAGGTATGTATAGTCCAAAACATCATGTCTGAGAAAAAATCTTTTCTTCTACAGCATGGAAGGAAGTGGGGCTTCAAACCCTGGCACCAGACTGACAAAGGGGCACGAGCTTGTCAGGGGTTAAAGATTAGAAATTCACCGCCAAAGGCGGTGAACTTCAAGTGCATAGGCCTTCCCTCCGTCCAGAAAGCCAGAATCATCCGCCCCACACTCAAAAATTAGAATAAATGGACTTACATATTCAAAAATTAGGCTCTCATCGTCCTGGATAACTTGTATTTTCAATTTTGTCTCCTCTTCTTTTTTCTTTGCAGGAACATTTCCTCTATTTCCTCAGGTAAGTAGCCTTGTCTTTTCTTTGCAGGATATTTTTCAGGCTCCTCCTGGTATCACTTGTTGCCCAGAGTAATGCATTATATTTCGGACTTCCTGGTCCTTCTTCAGATGCTGAACTGAGCACATTTTGTTTGTATACCCCATGTGCATGAGAGCTTGGATGGAATAAAAAATCCTTTGTCCAAAATCCGGGTCTGATTTCCTTCTGTTTAATTGTGCCTCCGTATGACAGGGCTGCAAGGTGAGTGAGTGAGTGAGTTGGAAGAAGCAGGTCCTCTTAAATAGAGCAGGTGGGCGGAGTTAGCCTTTGTTTTGCTCCTGAATGGCTGTGGATCCATGCTTTTCCGAGATTGTCCGTAGCTTTATGGCTCTTTGAAATATAGTCTCACCTATTGTTTTTAGGAGTGGGAGCACACCCCCCCTCACCAAGATGAGGTCCAGACAGTTAAGGAAATCACCCAGCTTGCACAAAACATTTTTCTTTTTCCTCTTCAGTCATTTGTCCTCCAAAAATCCTCTCAGAATAGGTTTTTCTTACTTCTTCACTGAGGTTAGGTTCAGGATTAGGTGACTTGGAAGGTATGTATAGTCCAAAACATCATGTCTGAGAAAAAATCTTTTCTTCTACAGCATGGAAGGAAGTGGGGCTTCAAACCCTGGCACCAGACTGACAAAGGGGCACGAGCTTGTCAGGGGTTAAAGATTAGAAATTCACCGCCAAAGGCGGTGAACTTCAAGTGCATAGGCCTTCCCTCCGTCCAGAAAGCCAGAATCATCCGCCCCACACTCAAAAATTAGAATAAATGGACTTACATATTCAAAAATTAGGCTCTCATCGTCCTGGATAACTTGTATTTTCAATTTTGTCTCCTCTTCTTTTTTCTTTGCAGGAACATTTCCTCTATTTCCTCAGGTAAGTAGCCTTGTCTTTTCTTTGCAGGATATTTTTCAGGCTCCTCCTGGTATCACTTGTTGCCCAGAGTAATGCATTATATTTCGGACTTCCTGGTCCTTCTTCAGATGCTGAACTGAGCACATTTTGTTTGTATACCCCATGTGCATGAGAGCTTGGATGGAATAAAAAATCCTTTGTCCAAAATCCGGGTCTGATTTCCTTCTGTTTAATTGTGCCTCCGTATGACAGGGCTGCAAGGTGAGTGAGTGAGTGAGTTGGAAGAAGCAGGTCCTCTTAAATAGAGCAGGTGGGCGGAGTTAGCCTTTGTTTTGCTCCTGAATGGCTGTGGATCCATGCTTTTCCGAAATTGTCCGTAGCTTTATGGCTCTTTGAAATATAGTCTCACCTATTGTTTTTAGGAGTGGGAGCACACCCCCCCTCACCAAGATGAGGTCCAGACAGTTAAGGAAATCACCCAGCTTGCACAAAACATTTTTCTTTTTCCTCTTCAGTCATTTGTCCTCCAAAAATCCTCTCAGAATAGGTTTTTCTTACTTCTTCACTGAGGTTAGGTTCAGGATTAGGTGACTTGGAAGGTATGTATAGTCCAAAACATCATGTCTGAGAAAAAATCTTTTCTTCTACAGCATGGAAGGAAGTGGGGCTTCAAACCCTGGCACCAGACTGACAAAGGGGCACGAGCTTGTCAGGGGTTAAAGATTAGAAATTCACCGCCAAAGGCGGTGAACTTCAAGTGCATAGGCCTTCCCTCCGTCCAGAAAGCCAGAATCATCCGCCCCACACTCAAAAATTAGAATAAATGGACTTACATATTCAAAAATTAGGCTCTCATCGTCCTGGATAACTTGTATTTTCAATTTTGTCTCCTCTTCTTTTTTCTTTGCAGGAACATTTCCTCTATTTCCTCAGGTAAGTAGCCTTGTCTTTTCTTTGCAGGATATTTTTCAGGCTCCTCCTGGTATCACTTGTTGCCCAGAGTAATGCATTATATTTCGGACTTCCTGGTCCTTCTTCAGATGCTGAACTGAGCACATTTTGTTTGTATACCCCATGTGCATGAGAGCTTGGATGGAATAAAAAATCCTTTGTCCAAAATCCGGGTCTGATTTCCTTCTGTTTAATTGTGCCTCCGTATGACAGGGCTGCAAGGTGAGTGAGTGAGTGAGTTGGAAGAAGCAGGTCCTCTTAAATAGAGCAGGTGGGCGGAGTTAGCCTTTGTTTTGCTCCTGAATGGCTGTGGATCCATGCTTTTCCGAAATTGTCCGTAGCTTTATGGCTCTTTGAAATATAGTCTCACCTATTGTTTTTAGGAGTGGGAGCACACCCCCCCTCACCAAGATGAGGTCCAGACAGTTAAGGAAATCACCCAGCTTGCACAAAACATTTTTCTTTTTCCTCTTCAGTCATTTGTCCTCCAAAAATCCTCTCAGAATAGGTTTTTCTTACTTCTTCACTGAGGTTAGGTTCAGGATTAGGTGACTTGGAAGGTATGTATAGTCCAAAACATCATGTCTGAGAAAAAATCTTTTCTTCTACAGCATGGAAGGAAGTGGGGCTTCAAACCCTGGCACCAGACTGACAAAGGGGCACGAGCTTGTCAGGGGTTAAAGATTAGAAATTCACCGCCAAAGGCGGTGAACTTCAAGTGCATAGGCCTTCCCTCCGTCCAGAAAGCCAGAATCATCCGCCCCACACTCAAAAATTAGAATAAATGGACTTACATATTCAAAAATTAGGCTCTCATCGTCCTGGATAACTTGTATTTTCAATTTTGTCTCCTCTTCTTTTTTCTTTGCAGGAACATTTCCTCTATTTCCTCAGGTAAGTAGCCTTGTCTTTTCTTTGCAGGATATTTTTCAGGCTCCTCCTGGTATCACTTGTTGCCCAGAGTAATGCATTATATTTCGGACTTCCTGGTCCTTCTTCAGATGCTGAACTGAGCACATTTTGTTTGTATACCCCATGTGCATGAGAGCTTGGATGGAATAAAAAATCCTTTGTCCAAAATCCGGGTCTGATTTCCTTCTGTTTAATTGTGCCTCCGTATGACAGGGCTGCAAGGTGAGTGAGTGAGTGAGTTGGAAGAAGCAGGTCCTCTTAAATAGAGCAGGTGGGCGGAGTTAGCCTTTGTTTTGCTCCTGAATGGCTGTGGATCCATGCTTTTCCGAAATTGTCCGTAGCTTTATGGCTCTTTGAAATATAGTCTCACCTATTGTTTTTAGGAGTGGGAGCACACCCCCCCTCACCAAGATGAGGTCCAGACAGTTAAGGAAATCACCCAGCTTGCACAAAACATTTTTCTTTTTCCTCTTCAGTCATTTGTCCTCCAAAAATCCTCTCAGAATAGGTTTTTCTTACTTCTTCACTGAGGTTAGGTTCAGGATTAGGTGACTTGGAAGGTATGTATAGTCCAAAACATCATGTCTGAGAAAAAATCTTTTCTTCTACAGCATGGAAGGAAGTGGGGCTTCAAACCCTGGCACCAGACTGACAAAGGGGCACGAGCTTGTCAGGGGTTAAAGATTAGAAATTCACCGCCAAAGGCGGTGAACTTCAAGTGCATAGGCCTTCCCTCCGTCCAGAAAGCCAGAATCATCCGCCCCACACTCAAAAATTAGAATAAATGGACTTACATATTCAAAAATTAGGCTCTCATCGTCCTGGATAACTTGTATTTTCAATTTTGTCTCCTCTTCTTTTTTCTTTGCAGGAACATTTCCTCTATTTCCTCAGGTAAGTAGCCTTGTCTTTTCTTTGCAGGATATTTTTCAGGCTCCTCCTGGTATCACTTGTTGCCCAGAGTAATGCATTATATTTCGGACTTCCTGGTCCTTCTTCAGATGCTGAACTGAGCACATTTTGTTTGTATACCCCATGTGCATGAGAGCTTGGATGGAATAAAAAATCCTTTGTCCAAAATCCGGGTCTGATTTCCTTCTGTTTAATTGTGCCTCCGTATGACAGGGCTGCAAGGTGAGTGAGTGAGTGAGTTGGAAGAAGCAGGTCCTCTTAAATAGAGCAGGTGGGCGGAGTTAGCCTTTGTTTTGCTCCTGAATGGCTGTGGATCCATGCTTTTCCGAAATTGTCCGTAGCTTTATGGCTCTTTGAAATATAGTCTCACCTATTGTTTTTAGGAGTGGGAGCACACCCCCCCTCACCAAGATGAGGTCCAGACAGTTAAGGAAATCACCCAGCTTGCACAAAACATTTTTCTTTTTCCTCTTCAGTCATTTGTCCTCCAAAAATCCTCTCAGAATAGGTTTTTCTTACTTCTTCACTGAGGTTAGGTTCAGGATTAGGTGACTTGGAAGGTATGTATAGTCCAAAACATCATGTCTGAGAAAAAATCTTTTCTTCTACAGCATGGAAGGAAGTGGGGCTTCAAACCCTGGCACCAGACTGACAAAGGGGCACGAGCTTGTCAGGGGTTAAAGATTAGAAATTCACCGCCAAAGGCGGTGAACTTCAAGTGCATAGGCCTTCCCTCCGTCCAGAAAGCCAGAATCATCCGCCCCACACTCAAAAATTAGAATAAATGGACTTACATATTCAAAAATTAGGCTCTCATCGTCCTGGATAACTTGTATTTTCAATTTTGTCTCCTCTTCTTTTTTCTTTGCAGGAACATTTCCTCTATTTCCTCAGGTAAGTAGCCTTGTCTTTTCTTTGCAGGATATTTTTCAGGCTCCTCCTGGTATCACTTGTTGCCCAGAGTAATGCATTATATTTCGGACTTCCTGGTCCTTCTTCAGATGCTGAACTGAGCACATTTTGTTTGTATACCCCATGTGCATGAGAGCTTGGATGGAATAAAAAATCCTTTGTCCAAAATCCGGGTCTGATTTCCTTCTGTTTAATTGTGCCTCCGTATGACAGGGCTGCAAGGTGAGTGAGTGAGTGAGTTGGAAGAAGCAGGTCCTCTTAAATAGAGCAGGTGGGCGGAGTTAGCCTTTGTTTTGCTCCTGAATGGCTGTGGATCCATGCTTTTCCGAAATTGTCCGTAGCTTTATGGCTCTTTGAAATATAGTCTCACCTATTGTTTTTAGGAGTGGGAGCACACCCCCCCTCACCAAGATGAGGTCCAGACAGTTAAGGAAATCACCCAGCTTGCACAAAACATTTTTCTTTTTCCTCTTCAGTCATTTGTCCTCCAAAAATCCTCTCAGAATAGGTTTTTCTTACTTCTTCACTGAGGTTAGGTTCAGGATTAGGTGACTTGGAAGGTATGTATAGTCCAAAACATCATGTCTGAGAAAAAATCTTTTCTTCTACAGCATGGAAGGAAGTGGGGCTTCAAACCCTGGCACCAGACTGACAAAGGGGCACGAGCTTGTCAGGGGTTAAAGATTAGAAATTCACCGCCAAAGGCGGTGAACTTCAAGTGCATAGGCCTTCCCTCCGTCCAGAAAGCCAGAATCATCCGCCCCACACTCAAAAATTAGAATAAATGGACTTACATATTCAAAAATTAGGCTCTCATCGTCCTGGATAACTTGTATTTTCAATTTTGTCTCCTCTTCTTTTTTCTTTGCAGGAACATTTCCTCTATTTCCTCAGGTAAGTAGCCTTGTCTTTTCTTTGCAGGATATTTTTCAGGCTCCTCCTGGTATCACTTGTTGCCCAGAGTAATGCATTATATTTCGGACTTCCTGGTCCTTCTTCAGATGCTGAACTGAGCACATTTTGTTTGTATACCCCATGTGCATGAGAGCTTGGATGGAATAAAAAATCCTTTGTCCAAAATCCGGGTCTGATTTCCTTCTGTTTAATTGTGCCTCCGTATGACAGGGCTGCAAGGTGAGTGAGTGAGTGAGTTGGAAGAAGCAGGTCCTCTTAAATAGAGCAGGTGGGCGGAGTTAGCCTTTGTTTTGCTCCTGAATGGCTGTGGATCCATGCTTTTCCGAAATTGTCCGTAGCTTTATGGCTCTTTGAAATATAGTCTCACCTATTGTTTTTAGGAGTGGGAGCACACCCCCCCTCACCAAGATGAGGTCCAGACAGTTAAGGAAATCACCCAGCTTGCACAAAACATTTTTCTTTTTCCTCTTCAGTCATTTGTCCTCCAAAAATCCTCTCAGAATAGGTTTTTCTTACTTCTTCACTGAGGTTAGGTTCAGGATTAGGTGACTTGGAAGGTATGTATAGTCCAAAACATCATGTCTGAGAAAAAATCTTTTCTTCTACAGCATGGAAGGAAGTGGGGCTTCAAACCCTGGCACCAGACTGACAAAGGGGCACGAGCTTGTCAGGGGTTAAAGATTAGAAATTCACCGCCAAAGGCGGTGAACTTCAAGTGCATAGGCCTTCCCTCCGTCCAGAAAGCCAGAATCATCCGCCCCACACTCAAAAATTAGAATAAATGGACTTACATATTCAAAAATTAGGCTCTCATCGTCCTGGATAACTTGTATTTTCAATTTTGTCTCCTCTTCTTTTTTCTTTGCAGGAACATTTCCTCTATTTCCTCAGGTAAGTAGCCTTGTCTTTTCTTTGCAGGATATTTTTCAGGCTCCTCCTGGTATCACTTGTTGCCCAGAGTAATGCATTATATTTCGGACTTCCTGGTCCTTCTTCAGATGCTGAACTGAGCACATTTTGTTTGTATACCCCATGTGCATGAGAGCTTGGATGGAATAAAAAATCCTTTGTCCAAAATCCGGGTCTGATTTCCTTCTGTTTAATTGTGCCTCCGTATGGCAGGGCTGCAAGGTGAGTGAGTGAGTGAGTTGGAAGAAGCAGGTCCTCTTAAATAGAGCAGGTGGGCGGAGTTAGCCTTTGTTTTGCTCCTGAATGGCTGTGGATCCATGCTTTTCCGAAATTGTCCGTAGCTTTATGGCTCTTTGAAATATAGTCTCACCTATTGTTTTTAGGAGTGGGAGCACACCCCCCCTCACCAAGATGAGGTCCAGACAGTTAAGGAAATCACCCAGCTTGCACAAAACATTTTTCTTTTTCCTCTTCAGTCATTTGTCCTCCAAAAATCCTCTCAGAATAGGTTTTTCTTACTTCTTCACTGAGGTTAGGTTCAGGATTAGGTGACTTGGAAGGTATGTATAGTCCAAAACATCATGTCTGAGAAAAAATCTTTTCTTCTACAGCATGGAAGGAAGTGGGGCTTCAAACCCTGGCACCAGACTGACAAAGGGGCACGAGCTTGTCAGGGGTTAAAGATTAGAAATTCACCGCCAAAGGCGGTGAACTTCAAGTGCATAGGCCTTCCCTCCGTCCAGAAAGCCAGAATCATCCGCCCCACACTCAAAAATTAGAATAAATGGACTTACATATTCAAAAATTAGGCTCTCATCGTCCTGGATAACTTGTATTTTCAATTTTGTCTCCTCTTCTTTTTTCTTTGCAGGAACATTTCCTCTATTTCCTCAGGTAAGTAGCCTTGTCTTTTCTTTGCAGGATATTTTTCAGGCTCCTCCTGGTATCACTTGTTGCCCAGAGTAATGCATTATATTTCGGACTTCCTGGTCCTTCTTCAGATGCTGAACTGAGCACATTTTGTTTGTATACCCCATGTGCATGAGAGCTTGGATGGAATAAAAAATCCTTTGTCCAAAATCCGGGTCTGATTTCCTTCTGTTTAATTGTGCCTCCGTATGGCAGGGCTGCAAGGTGAGTGAGTGAGTGAGTTGGAAGAAGCAGGTCCTCTTAAATAGAGCAGGTGGGCGGAGTTAGCCTTTGTTTTGCTCCTGAATGGCTGTGGATCCATGCTTTTCCGAAATTGTCCGTAGCTTTATGGCTCTTTGAAATATAGTCTCACCTATTGTTTTTAGGAGTGGGAGCACACCCCCCCTCACCAAGATGAGGTCCAGACAGTTAAGGAAATCACCCAGCTTGCACAAAACATTTTTCTTTTTCCTCTTCAGTCATTTGTCCTCCAAAAATCCTCTCAGAATAGGTTTTTCTTACTTCTTCACTGAGGTTAGGTTCAGGATTAGGTGACTTGGAAGGTATGTATAGTCCAAAACATCATGTCTGAGAAAAAATCTTTTCTTCTACAGCATGGAAGGAAGTGGGGCTTCAAACCCTGGCACCAGACTGACAAAGGGGCACGAGCTTGTCAGGGGTTAAAGATTAGAAATTCACCGCCAAAGGCGGTGAACTTCAAGTGCATAGGCCTTCCCTCCGTCCAGAAAGCCAGAATCATCCGCCCCACACTCAAAAATTAGAATAAATGGACTTACATATTCAAAAATTAGGCTCTCATCGTCCTGGATAACTTGTATTTTCAATTTTGTCTCCTCTTCTTTTTTCTTTGCAGGAACATTTCCTCTATTTCCTCAGGTAAGTAGCCTTGTCTTTTCTTTGCAGGATATTTTTCAGGCTCCTCCTGGTATCACTTGTTGCCCAGAGTAATGCATTATATTTCGGACTTCCTGGTCCTTCTTCAGATGCTGAACTGAGCACATTTTGTTTGTATACCCCATGTGCATGAGAGCTTGGATGGAATAAAAAATCCTTTGTCCAAAATCCGGGTCTGATTTCCTTCTGTTTAATTGTGCCTCCGTATGACAGGGCTGCAAGGTGAGTGAGTGAGTGAGTTGGAAGAAGCAGGTCCTCTTAAATAGAGCAGGTGGGCGGAGTTAGCCTTTGTTTTGCTCCTGAATGGCTGTGGATCCATGCTTTTCCGAAATTGTCCGTAGCTTTATGGCTCTTTGAAATATAGTCTCACCTATTGTTTTTAGGAGTGGGAGCACACCCCCCCTCACCAAGATGAGGTCCAGACAGTTAAGGAAATCACCCAGCTTGCACAAAACATTTTTCTTTTTCCTCTTCAGTCATTTGTCCTCCAAAAATCCTCTCAGAATAGGTTTTTCTTACTTCTTCACTGAGGTTAGGTTCAGGATTAGGTGACTTGGAAGGTATGTATAGTCCAAAACATCATGTCTGAGAAAAAATCTTTTCTTCTACAGCATGGAAGGAAGTGGGGCTTCAAACCCTGGCACCAGACTGACAAAGGGGCACGAGCTTGTCAGGGGTTAAAGATTAGAAATTCACCGCCAAAGGCGGTGAACTTCAAGTGCATAGGCCTTCCCTCCGTCCAGAAAGCCAGAATCATCCGCCCCACACTCAAAAATTAGAATAAATGGACTTACATATTCAAAAATTAGGCTCTCATCGTCCTGGATAACTTGTATTTTCAATTTTGTCTCCTCTTCTTTTTTCTTTGCAGGAACATTTCCTCTATTTCCTCAGGTAAGTAGCCTTGTCTTTTCTTTGCAGGATATTTTTCAGGCTCCTCCTGGTATCACTTGTTGCCCAGAGTAATGCATTATATTTCGGACTTCCTGGTCCTTCTTCAGATGCTGAACTGAGCACATTTTGTTTGTATACCCCATGTGCATGAGAGCTTGGATGGAATAAAAAATCCTTTGTCCAAAATCCGGGTCTGATTTCCTTCTGTTTAATTGTGCCTCCGTATGGCAGGGCTGCAAGGTGAGTGAGTGAGTGAGTTGGAAGAAGCAGGTCCTCTTAAATAGAGCAGGTGGGCGGAGTTAGCCTTTGTTTTGCTCCTGAATGGCTGTGGATCCATGCTTTTCCGAAATTGTCCGTAGCTTTATGGCTCTTTGAAATATAGTCTCACCTATTGTTTTTAGGAGTGGGAGCACACCCCCCCTCACCAAGATGAGGTCCAGACAGTTAAGGAAATCACCCAGCTTGCACAAAACATTTTTCTTTTTCCTCTTCAGTCATTTGTCCTCCAAAAATCCTCTCAGAATAGGTTTTTCTTACTTCTTCACTGAGGTTAGGTTCAGGATTAGGTGACTTGGAAGGTATGTATAGTCCAAAACATCATGTCTGAGAAAAAATCTTTTCTTCTACAGCATGGAAGGAAGTGGGGCTTCAAACCCTGGCACCAGACTGACAAAGGGGCACGAGCTTGTCAGGGGTTAAAGATTAGAAATTCACCGCCAAAGGCGGTGAACTTCAAGTGCATAGGCCTTCCCTCCGTCCAGAAAGCCAGAATCATCCGCCCCACACTCAAAAATTAGAATAAATGGACTTACATATTCAAAAATTAGGCTCTCATCGTCCTGGATAACTTGTATTTTCAATTTTGTCTCCTCTTCTTTTTTCTTTGCAGGAACATTTCCTCTATTTCCTCAGGTAAGTAGCCTTGTCTTTTCTTTGCAGGATATTTTTCAGGCTCCTCCTGGTATCACTTGTTGCCCAGAGTAATGCATTATATTTCGGACTTCCTGGTCCTTCTTCAGATGCTGAACTGAGCACATTTTGTTTGTATACCCCATGTGCATGAGAGCTTGGATGGAATAAAAAATCCTTTGTCCAAAATCCGGGTCTGATTTCCTTCTGTTTAATTGTGCCTCCGTATGACAGGGCTGCAAGGTGAGTGAGTGAGTGAGTTGGAAGAAGCAGGTCCTCTTAAATAGAGCAGGTGGGCGGAGTTAGCCTTTGTTTTGCTCCTGAATGGCTGTGGATCCATGCTTTTCCGAAATTGTCCGTAGCTTTATGGCTCTTTGAAATATAGTCTCACCTATTGTTTTTAGGAGTGGGAGCACACCCCCCCTCACCAAGATGAGGTCCAGACAGTTAAGGAAATCACCCAGCTTGCACAAAACATTTTTCTTTTTCCTCTTCAGTCATTTGTCCTCCAAAAATCCTCTCAGAATAGGTTTTTCTTACTTCTTCACTGAGGTTAGGTTCAGGATTAGGTGACTTGGAAGGTATGTATAGTCCAAAACATCATGTCTGAGAAAAAATCTTTTCTTCTACAGCATGGAAGGAAGTGGGGCTTCAAACCCTGGCACCAGACTGACAAAGGGGCACGAGCTTGTCAGGGGTTAAAGATTAGAAATTCACCGCCAAAGGCGGTGAACTTCAAGTGCATAGGCCTTCCCTCCGTCCAGAAAGCCAGAATCATCCGCCCCACACTCAAAAATTAGAATAAATGGACTTACATATTCAAAAATTAGGCTCTCATCGTCCTGGATAACTTGTATTTTCAATTTTGTCTCCTCTTCTTTTTTCTTTGCAGGAACATTTCCTCTATTTCCTCAGGTAAGTAGCCTTGTCTTT
This sequence comes from Oryzias latipes, assembly GCF_053564925.1. Lineage (NCBI taxonomy): Eukaryota > Metazoa > Chordata > Actinopteri > Beloniformes > Adrianichthyidae > Oryzias > Oryzias latipes. The sequence continues at coordinate 32,171,037 of NC_136250.1, forward strand.
TCTTTGCAGGATATTTTTCAGGCTCCTCCTGGTATCACTTGTTGCCCAGAGTAATGCATTATATTTCGGACTTCCTGGTCCTTCTTCAGATGCTGAACTGAGCACATTTTGTTTGTATACCCCATGTGCATGAGAGCTTGGATGGAATAAAAAATCCTTTGTCCAAAATCCGGGTCTGATTTCCTTCTGTTTAATTGTGCCTCCGTATGACAGGGCTGCAAGGTGAGTGAGTGAGTGAGTTGGAAGAAGCAGGTCCTCTTAAATAGAGCAGGTGGGCGGAGTTAGCCTTTGTTTTGCTCCTGAATGGCTGTGGATCCATGCTTTTCCGAAATTGTCCGTAGCTTTATGGCTCTTTGAAATATAGTCTCACCTATTGTTTTTAGGAGTGGGAGCACACCCCCCCTCACCAAGATGAGGTCCAGACAGTTAAGGAAATCACCCAGCTTGCACAAAACATTTTTCTTTTTCCTCTTCAGTCATTTGTCCTCCAAAAATCCTCTCAGAATAGGTTTTTCTTACTTCTTCACTGAGGTTAGGTTCAGGATTAGGTGACTTGGAAGGTATGTATAGTCCAAAACATCATGTCTGAGAAAAAATCTTTTCTTCTACAGCATGGAAGGAAGTGGGGCTTCAAACCCTGGCACCAGACTGACAAAGGGGCACGAGCTTGTCAGGGGTTAAAGATTAGAAATTCACCGCCAAAGGCGGTGAACTTCAAGTGCATAGGCCTTCCCTCCGTCCAGAAAGCCAGAATCATCCGCCCCACACTCAAAAATTAGAATAAATGGACTTACATATTCAAAAATTAGGCTCTCATCGTCCTGGATAACTTGTATTTTCAATTTTGTCTCCTCTTCTTTTTTCTTTGCAGGAACATTTCCTCTATTTCCTCAGGTAAGTAGCCTTGTCTTTTCTTTGCAGGATATTTTTCAGGCTCCTCCTGGTATCACTTGTTGCCCAGAGTAATGCATTATATTTCGGACTTCCTGGTCCTTCTTCAGATGCTGAACTGAGCACATTTTGTTTGTATACCCCATGTGCATGAGAGCTTGGATGGAATAAAAAATCCTTTGTCCAAAATCCGGGTCTGATTTCCTTCTGTTTAATTGTGCCTCCGTATGACAGGGCTGCAAGGTGAGTGAGTGAGTGAGTTGGAAGAAGCAGGTCCTCTTAAATAGAGCAGGTGGGCGGAGTTAGCCTTTGTTTTGCTCCTGAATGGCTGTGGATCCATGCTTTTCCGAAATTGTCCGTAGCTTTATGGCTCTTTGAAATATAGTCTCACCTATTGTTTTTAGGAGTGGGAGCACACCCCCCCTCACCAAGATGAGGTCCAGACAGTTAAGGAAATCACCCAGCTTGCACAAAACATTTTTCTTTTTCCTCTTCAGTCATTTGTCCTCCAAAAATCCTCTCAGAATAGGTTTTTCTTACTTCTTCACTGAGGTTAGGTTCAGGATTAGGTGACTTGGAAGGTATGTATAGTCCAAAACATCATGTCTGAGAAAAAATCTTTTCTTCTACAGCATGGAAGGAAGTGGGGCTTCAAACCCTGGCACCAGACTGACAAAGGGGCACGAGCTTGTCAGGGGTTAAAGATTAGAAATTCACCGCCAAAGGCGGTGAACTTCAAGTGCATAGGCCTTCCCTCCGTCCAGAAAGCCAGAATCATCCGCCCCACACTCAAAAATTAGAATAAATGGACTTACATATTCAAAAATTAGGCTCTCATCGTCCTGGATAACTTGTATTTTCAATTTTGTCTCCTCTTCTTTTTTCTTTGCAGGAACATTTCCTCTATTTCCTCAGGTAAGTAGCCTTGTCTTTTCTTTGCAGGATATTTTTCAGGCTCCTCCTGGTATCACTTGTTGCCCAGAGTAATGCATTATATTTCGGACTTCCTGGTCCTTCTTCAGATGCTGAACTGAGCACATTTTGTTTGTATACCCCATGTGCATGAGAGCTTGGATGGAATAAAAAATCCTTTGTCCAAAATCCGGGTCTGATTTCCTTCTGTTTAATTGTGCCTCCGTATGACAGGGCTGCAAGGTGAGTGAGTGAGTGAGTTGGAAGAAGCAGGTCCTCTTAAATAGAGCAGGTGGGCGGAGTTAGCCTTTGTTTTGCTCCTGAATGGCTGTGGATCCATGCTTTTCCGAAATTGTCCGTAGCTTTATGGCTCTTTGAAATATAGTCTCACCTATTGTTTTTAGGAGTGGGAGCACACCCCCCCTCACCAAGATGAGGTCCAGACAGTTAAGGAAATCACCCAGCTTGCACAAAACATTTTTCTTTTTCCTCTTCAGTCATTTGTCCTCCAAAAATCCTCTCAGAATAGGTTTTTCTTACTTCTTCACTGAGGTTAGGTTCAGGATTAGGTGACTTGGAAGGTATGTATAGTCCAAAACATCATGTCTGAGAAAAAATCTTTTCTTCTACAGCATGGAAGGAAGTGGGGCTTCAAACCCTGGCACCAGACTGACAAAGGGGCACGAGCTTGTCAGGGGTTAAAGATTAGAAATTCACCGCCAAAGGCGGTGAACTTCAAGTGCATAGGCCTTCCCTCCGTCCAGAAAGCCAGAATCATCCGCCCCACACTCAAAAATTAGAATAAATGGACTTACATATTCAAAAATTAGGCTCTCATCGTCCTGGATAACTTGTATTTTCAATTTTGTCTCCTCTTCTTTTTTCTTTGCAGGAACATTTCCTCTATTTCCTCAGGTAAGTAGCCTTGTCTTTTCTTTGCAGGATATTTTTCAGGCTCCTCCTGGTATCACTTGTTGCCCAGAGTAATGCATTATATTTCGGACTTCCTGGTCCTTCTTCAGATGCTGAACTGAGCACATTTTGTTTGTATACCCCATGTGCATGAGAGCTTGGATGGAATAAAAAATCCTTTGTCCAAAATCCGGGTCTGATTTCCTTCTGTTTAATTGTGCCTCCGTATGACAGGGCTGCAAGGTGAGTGAGTGAGTGAGTTGGAAGAAGCAGGTCCTCTTAAATAGAGCAGGTGGGCGGAGTTAGCCTTTGTTTTGCTCCTGAATGGCTGTGGATCCATGCTTTTCCGAAATTGTCCGTAGCTTTATGGCTCTTTGAAATATAGTCTCACCTATTGTTTTTAGGAGTGGGAGCACACCCCCCCTCACCAAGATGAGGTCCAGACAGTTAAGGAAATCACCCAGCTTGCACAAAACATTTTTCTTTTTCCTCTTCAGTCATTTGTCCTCCAAAAATCCTCTCAGAATAGGTTTTTCTTACTTCTTCACTGAGGTTAGGTTCAGGATTAGGTGACTTGGAAGGTATGTATAGTCCAAAACATCATGTCTGAGAAAAAATCTTTTCTTCTACAGCATGGAAGGAAGTGGGGCTTCAAACCCTGGCACCAGACTGACAAAGGGGCACGAGCTTGTCAGGGGTTAAAGATTAGAAATTCACCGCCAAAGGCGGTGAACTTCAAGTGCATAGGCCTTCCCTCCGTCCAGAAAGCCAGAATCATCCGCCCCACACTCAAAAATTAGAATAAATGGACTTACATATTCAAAAATTAGGCTCTCATCGTCCTGGATAACTTGTATTTTCAATTTTGTCTCCTCTTCTTTTTTCTTTGCAGGAACATTTCCTCTATTTCCTCAGGTAAGTAGCCTTGTCTTTTCTTTGCAGGATATTTTTCAGGCTCCTCCTGGTATCACTTGTTGCCCAGAGTAATGCATTATATTTCGGACTTCCTGGTCCTTCTTCAGATGCTGAACTGAGCACATTTTGTTTGTATACCCCATGTGCATGAGAGCTTGGATGGAATAAAAAATCCTTTGTCCAAAATCCGGGTCTGATTTCCTTCTGTTTAATTGTGCCTCCGTATGACAGGGCTGCAAGGTGAGTGAGTGAGTGAGTTGGAAGAAGCAGGTCCTCTTAAATAGAGCAGGTGGGCGGAGTTAGCCTTTGTTTTGCTCCTGAATGGCTGTGGATCCATGCTTTTCCGAAATTGTCCGTAGCTTTATGGCTCTTTGAAATATAGTCTCACCTATTGTTTTTAGGAGTGGGAGCACACCCCCCCTCACCAAGATGAGGTCCAGACAGTTAAGGAAATCACCCAGCTTGCACAAAACATTTTTCTTTTTCCTCTTCAGTCATTTGTCCTCCAAAAATCCTCTCAGAATAGGTTTTTCTTACTTCTTCACTGAGGTTAGGTTCAGGATTAGGTGACTTGGAAGGTATGTATAGTCCAAAACATCATGTCTGAGAAAAAATCTTTTCTTCTACAGCATGGAAGGAAGTGGGGCTTCAAACCCTGGCACCAGACTGACAAAGGGGCACGAGCTTGTCAGGGGTTAAAGATTAGAAATTCACCGCCAAAGGCGGTGAACTTCAAGTGCATAGGCCTTCCCTCCGTCCAGAAAGCCAGAATCATCCGCCCCACACTCAAAAATTAGAATAAATGGACTTACATATTCAAAAATTAGGCTCTCATCGTCCTGGATAACTTGTATTTTCAATTTTGTCTCCTCTTCTTTTTTCTTTGCAGGAACATTTCCTCTATTTCCTCAGGTAAGTAGCCTTGTCTTTTCTTTGCAGGATATTTTTCAGGCTCCTCCTGGTATCACTTGTTGCCCAGAGTAATGCATTATATTTCGGACTTCCTGGTCCTTCTTCAGATGCTGAACTGAGCACATTTTGTTTGTATACCCCATGTGCATGAGAGCTTGGATGGAATAAAAAATCCTTTGTCCAAAATCCGGGTCTGATTTCCTTCTGTTTAATTGTGCCTCCGTATGACAGGGCTGCAAGGTGAGTGAGTGAGTGAGTTGGAAGAAGCAGGTCCTCTTAAATAGAGCAGGTGGGCGGAGTTAGCCTTTGTTTTGCTCCTGAATGGCTGTGGATCCATGCTTTTCCGAAATTGTCCGTAGCTTTATGGCTCTTTGAAATATAGTCTCACCTATTGTTTTTAGGAGTGGGAGCACACCCCCCCTCACCAAGATGAGGTCCAGACAGTTAAGGAAATCACCCAGCTTGCACAAAACATTTTTCTTTTTCCTCTTCAGTCATTTGTCCTCCAAAAATCCTCTCAGAATAGGTTTTTCTTACTTCTTCACTGAGGTTAGGTTCAGGATTAGGTGACTTGGAAGGTATGTATAGTCCAAAACATCATGTCTGAGAAAAAATCTTTTCTTCTACAGCATGGAAGGAAGTGGGGCTTCAAACCCTGGCACCAGACTGACAAAGGGGCACGAGCTTGTCAGGGGTTAAAGATTAGAAATTCACCGCCAAAGGCGGTGAACTTCAAGTGCATAGGCCTTCCCTCCGTCCAGAAAGCCAGAATCATCCGCCCCACACTCAAAAATTAGAATAAATGGACTTACATATTCAAAAATTAGGCTCTCATCGTCCTGGATAACTTGTATTTTCAATTTTGTCTCCTCTTCTTTTTTCTTTGCAGGAACATTTCCTCTATTTCCTCAGGTAAGTAGCCTTGTCTTTTCTTTGCAGGATATTTTTCAGGCTCCTCCTGGTATCACTTGTTGCCCAGAGTAATGCATTATATTTCGGACTTCCTGGTCCTTCTTCAGATGCTGAACTGAGCACATTTTGTTTGTATACCCCATGTGCATGAGAGCTTGGATGGAATAAAAAATCCTTTGTCCAAAATCCGGGTCTGATTTCCTTCTGTTTAATTGTGCCTCCGTATGACAGGGCTGCAAGGTGAGTGAGTGAGTGAGTTGGAAGAAGCAGGTCCTCTTAAATAGAGCAGGTGGGCGGAGTTAGCCTTTGTTTTGCTCCTGAATGGCTGTGGATCCATGCTTTTCCGAAATTGTCCGTAGCTTTATGGCTCTTTGAAATATAGTCTCACCTATTGTTTTTAGGAGTGGGAGCACACCCCCCCTCACCAAGATGAGGTCCAGACAGTTAAGGAAATCACCCAGCTTGCACAAAACATTTTTCTTTTTCCTCTTCAGTCATTTGTCCTCCAAAAATCCTCTCAGAATAGGTTTTTCTTACTTCTTCACTGAGGTTAGGTTCAGGATTAGGTGACTTGGAAGGTATGTATAGTCCAAAACATCATGTCTGAGAAAAAATCTTTTCTTCTACAGCATGGAAGGAAGTGGGGCTTCAAACCCTGGCACCAGACTGACAAAGGGGCACGAGCTTGTCAGGGGTTAAAGATTAGAAATTCACCGCCAAAGGCGGTGAACTTCAAGTGCATAGGCCTTCCCTCCGTCCAGAAAGCCAGAATCATCCGCCCCACACTCAAAAATTAGAATAAATGGACTTACATATTCAAAAATTAGGCTCTCATCGTCCTGGATAACTTGTATTTTCAATTTTGTCTCCTCTTCTTTTTTCTTTGCAGGAACATTTCCTCTATTTCCTCAGGTAAGTAGCCTTGTCTTTTCTTTGCAGGATATTTTTCAGGCTCCTCCTGGTATCACTTGTTGCCCAGAGTAATGCATTATATTTCGGACTTCCTGGTCCTTCTTCAGATGCTGAACTGAGCACATTTTGTTTGTATACCCCATGTGCATGAGAGCTTGGATGGAATAAAAAATCCTTTGTCCAAAATCCGGGTCTGATTTCCTTCTGTTTAATTGTGCCTCCGTATGACAGGGCTGCAAGGTGAGTGAGTGAGTGAGTTGGAAGAAGCAGGTCCTCTTAAATAGAGCAGGTGGGCGGAGTTAGCCTTTGTTTTGCTCCTGAATGGCTGTGGATCCATGCTTTTCCGAAATTGTCCGTAGCTTTATGGCTCTTTGAAATATAGTCTCACCTATTGTTTTTAGGAGTGGGAGCACACCCCCCCTCACCAAGATGAGGTCCAGACAGTTAAGGAAATCACCCAGCTTGCACAAAACATTTTTCTTTTTCCTCTTCAGTCATTTGTCCTCCAAAAATCCTCTCAGAATAGGTTTTTCTTACTTCTTCACTGAGGTTAGGTTCAGGATTAGGTGACTTGGAAGGTATGTATAGTCCAAAACATCATGTCTGAGAAAAAATCTTTTCTTCTACAGCATGGAAGGAAGTGGGGCTTCAAACCCTGGCACCAGACTGACAAAGGGGCACGAGCTTGTCAGGGGTTAAAGATTAGAAATTCACCGCCAAAGGCGGTGAACTTCAAGTGCATAGGCCTTCCCTCCGTCCAGAAAGCCAGAATCATCCGCCCCACACTCAAAAATTAGAATAAATGGACTTACATATTCAAAAATTAGGCTCTCATCGTCCTGGATAACTTGTATTTTCAATTTTGTCTCCTCTTCTTTTTTCTTTGCAGGAACATTTCCTCTATTTCCTCAGGTAAGTAGCCTTGTCTTTTCTTTGCAGGATATTTTTCAGGCTCCTCCTGGTATCACTTGTTGCCCAGAGTAATGCATTATATTTCGGACTTCCTGGTCCTTCTTCAGATGCTGAACTGAGCACATTTTGTTTGTATACCCCATGTGCATGAGAGCTTGGATGGAATAAAAAATCCTTTGTCCAAAATCCGGGTCTGATTTCCTTCTGTTTAATTGTGCCTCCGTATGACAGGGCTGCAAGGTGAGTGAGTGAGTGAGTTGGAAGAAGCAGGTCCTCTTAAATAGAGCAGGTGGGCGGAGTTAGCCTTTGTTTTGCTCCTGAATGGCTGTGGATCCATGCTTTTCCGAAATTGTCCGTAGCTTTATGGCTCTTTGAAATATAGTCTCACCTATTGTTTTTAGGAGTGGGAGCACACCCCCCCTCACCAAGATGAGGTCCAGACAGTTAAGGAAATCACCCAGCTTGCACAAAACATTTTTCTTTTTCCTCTTCAGTCATTTGTCCTCCAAAAATCCTCTCAGAATAGGTTTTTCTTACTTCTTCACTGAGGTTAGGTTCAGGATTAGGTGACTTGGAAGGTATGTATAGTCCAAAACATCATGTCTGAGAAAAAATCTTTTCTTCTACAGCATGGAAGGAAGTGGGGCTTCAAACCCTGGCACCAGACTGACAAAGGGGCACGAGCTTGTCAGGGGTTAAAGATTAGAAATTCACCGCCAAAGGCGGTGAACTTCAAGTGCATAGGCCTTCCCTCCGTCCAGAAAGCCAGAATCATCCGCCCCACACTCAAAAATTAGAATAAATGGACTTACATATTCAAAAATTAGGCTCTCATCGTCCTGGATAACTTGTATTTTCAATTTTGTCTCCTCTTCTTTTTTCTTTGCAGGAACATTTCCTCTATTTCCTCAGGTAAGTAGCCTTGTCTTTTCTTTGCAGGATATTTTTCAGGCTCCTCCTGGTATCACTTGTTGCCCAGAGTAATGCATTATATTTCGGACTTCCTGGTCCTTCTTCAGATGCTGAACTGAGCACATTTTGTTTGTATACCCCATGTGCATGAGAGCTTGGATGGAATAAAAAATCCTTTGTCCAAAATCCGGGTCTGATTTCCTTCTGTTTAATTGTGCCTCCGTATGACAGGGCTGCAAGGTGAGTGAGTGAGTGAGTTGGAAGAAGCAGGTCCTCTTAAATAGAGCAGGTGGGCGGAGTTAGCCTTTGTTTTGCTCCTGAATGGCTGTGGATCCATGCTTTTCCGAAATTGTCCGTAGCTTTATGGCTCTTTGAAATATAGTCTCACCTATTGTTTTTAGGAGTGGGAGCACACCCCCCCTCACCAAGATGAGGTCCAGACAGTTAAGGAAATCACCCAGCTTGCACAAAACATTTTTCTTTTTCCTCTTCAGTCATTTGTCCTCCAAAAATCCTCTCAGAATAGGTTTTTCTTACTTCTTCACTGAGGTTAGGTTCAGGATTAGGTGACTTGGAAGGTATGTATAGTCCAAAACATCATGTCTGAGAAAAAATCTTTTCTTCTACAGCATGGAAGGAAGTGGGGCTTCAAACCCTGGCACCAGACTGACAAAGGGGCACGAGCTTGTCAGGGGTTAAAGATTAGAAATTCACCGCCAAAGGCGGTGAACTTCAAGTGCATAGGCCTTCCCTCCGTCCAGAAAGCCAGAATCATCCGCCCCACACTCAAAAATTAGAATAAATGGACTTACATATTCAAAAATTAGGCTCTCATCGTCCTGGATAACTTGTATTTTCAATTTTGTCTCCTCTTCTTTTTTCTTTGCAGGAACATTTCCTCTATTTCCTCAGGTAAGTAGCCTTGTCTTTTCTTTGCAGGATATTTTTCAGGCTCCTCCTGGTATCACTTGTTGCCCAGAGTAATGCATTATATTTCGGACTTCCTGGTCCTTCTTCAGATGCTGAACTGAGCACATTTTGTTTGTATACCCCATGTGCATGAGAGCTTGGATGGAATAAAAAATCCTTTGTCCAAAATCCGGGTCTGATTTCCTTCTGTTTAATTGTGCCTCCGTATGACAGGGCTGCAAGGTGAGTGAGTGAGTGAGTTGGAAGAAGCAGGTCCTCTTAAATAGAGCAGGTGGGCGGAGTTAGCCTTTGTTTTGCTCCTGAATGGCTGTGGATCCATGCTTTTCCGAAATTGTCCGTAGCTTTATGGCTCTTTGAAATATAGTCTCACCTATTGTTTTTAGGAGTGGGAGCACACCCCCCCTCACCAAGATGAGGTCCAGACAGTTAAGGAAATCACCCAGCTTGCACAAAACATTTTTCTTTTTCCTCTTCAGTCATTTGTCCTCCAAAAATCCTCTCAGAATAGGTTTTTCTTACTTCTTCACTGAGGTTAGGTTCAGGATTAGGTGACTTGGAAGGTATGTATAGTCCAAAACATCATGTCTGAGAAAAAATCTTTTCTTCTACAGCATGGAAGGAAGTGGGGCTTCAAACCCTGGCACCAGACTGACAAAGGGGCACGAGCTTGTCAGGGGTTAAAGATTAGAAATTCACCGCCAAAGGCGGTGAACTTCAAGTGCATAGGCCTTCCCTCCGTCCAGAAAGCCAGAATCATCCGCCCCACACTCAAAAATTAGAATAAATGGACTTACATATTCAAAAATTAGGCTCTCATCGTCCTGGATAACTTGTATTTTCAATTTTGTCTCCTCTTCTTTTTTCTTTGCAGGAACATTTCCTCTATTTCCTCAGGTAAGTAGCCTTGTCTTTTCTTTGCAGGATATTTTTCAGGCTCCTCCTGGTATCACTTGTTGCCCAGAGTAATGCATTATATTTCGGACTTCCTGGTCCTTCTTCAGATGCTGAACTGAGCACATTTTGTTTGTATACCCCATGTGCATGAGAGCTTGGATGGAATAAAAAATCCTTTGTCCAAAATCCGGGTCTGATTTCCTTCTGTTTAATTGTGCCTCCGTATGACAGGGCTGCAAGGTGAGTGAGTGAGTGAGTTGGAAGAAGCAGGTCCTCTTAAATAGAGCAGGTGGGCGGAGTTAGCCTTTGTTTTGCTCCTGAATGGCTGTGGATCCATGCTTTTCCGAAATTGTCCGTAGCTTTATGGCTCTTTGAAATATAGTCTCACCTATTGTTTTTAGGAGTGGGAGCACACCCCCCCTCACCAAGATGAGGTCCAGACAGTTAAGGAAATCACCCAGCTTGCACAAAACATTTTTCTTTTTCCTCTTCAGTCATTTGTCCTCCAAAAATCCTCTCAGAATAGGTTTTTCTTACTTCTTCACTGAGGTTAGGTTCAGGATTAGGTGACTTGGAAGGTATGTATAGTCCAAAACATCATGTCTGAGAAAAAATCTTTTCTTCTACAGCATGGAAGGAAGTGGGGCTTCAAACCCTGGCACCAGACTGACAAAGGGGCACGAGCTTGTCAGGGGTTAAAGATTAGAAATTCACCGCCAAAGGCGGTGAACTTCAAGTGCATAGGCCTTCCCTCCGTCCAGAAAGCCAGAATCATCCGCCCCACACTCAAAAATTAGAATAAATGGACTTACATATTCAAAAATTAGGCTCTCATCGTCCTGGATAACTTGTATTTTCAATTTTGTCTCCTCTTCTTTTTTCTTTGCAGGAACATTTCCTCTATTTCCTCAGGTAAGTAGCCTTGTCTTTTCTTTGCAGGATATTTTTCAGGCTCCTCCTGGTATCACTTGTTGCCCAGAGTAATGCATTATATTTCGGACTTCCTGGTCCTTCTTCAGATGCTGAACTGAGCACATTTTGTTTGTATACCCCATGTGCATGAGAGCTTGGATGGAATAAAAAATCCTTTGTCCAAAATCCGGGTCTGATTTCCTTCTGTTTAATTGTGCCTCCGTATGACAGGGCTGCAAGGTGAGTGAGTGAGTGAGTTGGAAGAAGCAGGTCCTCTTAAATAGAGCAGGTGGGCGGAGTTAGCCTTTGTTTTGCTCCTGAATGGCTGTGGATCCATGCTTTTCCGAAATTGTCCGTAGCTTTATGGCTCTTTGAAATATAGTCTCACCTATTGTTTTTAGGAGTGGGAGCACACCCCCCCTCACCAAGATGAGGTCCAGACAGTTAAGGAAATCACCCAGCTTGCACAAAACATTTTTCTTTTTCCTCTTCAGTCATTTGTCCTCCAAAAATCCTCTCAGAATAGGTTTTTCTTACTTCTTCACTGAGGTTAGGTTCAGGATTAGGTGACTTGGAAGGTATGTATAGTCCAAAACATCATGTCTGAGAAAAAATCTTTTCTTCTACAGCATGGAAGGAAGTGGGGCTTCAAACCCTGGCACCAGACTGACAAAGGGGCACGAGCTTGTCAGGGGTTAAAGATTAGAAATTCACCGCCAAAGGCGGTGAACTTCAAGTGCATAGGCCTTCCCTCCGTCCAGAAAGCCAGAATCATCCGCCCCACACTCAAAAATTAGAATAAATGGACTTACATATTCAAAAATTAGGCTCTCATCGTCCTGGATAACTTGTATTTTCAATTTTGTCTCCTCTTCTTTTTTCTTTGCAGGAACATTTCCTCTATTTCCTCAGGTAAGTAGCCTTGTCTTTTCTTTGCAGGATATTTTTCAGGCTCCTCCTGGTATCACTTGTTGCCCAGAGTAATGCATTATATTTCGGACTTCCTGGTCCTTCTTCAGATGCTGAACTGAGCACATTTTGTTTGTATACCCCATGTGCATGAGAGCTTGGATGGAATAAAAAATCCTTTGTCCAAAATCCGGGTCTGATTTCCTTCTGTTTAATTGTGCCTCCGTATGACAGGGCTGCAAGGTGAGTGAGTGAGTGAGTTGGAAGAAGCAGGTCCTCTTAAATAGAGCAGGTGGGCGGAGTTAGCCTTTGTTTTGCTCCTGAATGGCTGTGGATCCATGCTTTTCCGAAATTGTCCGTAGCTTTATGGCTCTTTGAAATATAGTCTCACCTATTGTTTTTAGGAGTGGGAGCACACCCCCCCTCACCAAGATGAGGTCCAGACAGTTAAGGAAATCACCCAGCTTGCACAAAACATTTTTCTTTTTCCTCTTCAGTCATTTGTCCTCCAAAAATCCTCTCAGAATAGGTTTTTCTTACTTCTTCACTGAGGTTAGGTTCAGGATTAGGTGACTTGGAAGGTATGTATAGTCCAAAACATCATGTCTGAGAAAAAATCTTTTCTTCTACAGCATGGAAGGAAGTGGGGCTTCAAACCCTGGCACCAGACTGACAAAGGGGCACGAGCTTGTCAGGGGTTAAAGATTAGAAATTCACCGCCAAAGGCGGTGAACTTCAAGTGCATAGGCCTTCCCTCCGTCCAGAAAGCCAGAATCATCCGCCCCACACTCAAAAATTAGAATAAATGGACTTACATATTCAAAAATTAGGCTCTCATCGTCCTGGATAACTTGTATTTTCAATTTTGTCTCCTCTTCTTTTTTCTTTGCAGGAACATTTCCTCTATTTCCTCAGGTAAGTAGCCTTGTCTTTTCTTTGCAGGATATTTTTCAGGCTCCTCCTGGTATCACTTGTTGCCCAGAGTAATGCATTATATTTCGGACTTCCTGGTCCTTCTTCAGATGCTGAACTGAGCACATTTTGTTTGTATACCCCATGTGCATGAGAGCTTGGATGGAATAAAAAATCCTTTGTCCAAAATCCGGGTCTGATTTCCTTCTGTTTAATTGTGCCTCCGTATGACAGGGCTGCAAGGTGAGTGAGTGAGTGAGTTGGAAGAAGCAGGTCCTCTTAAATAGAGCAGGTGGGCGGAGTTAGCCTTTGTTTTGCTCCTGAATGGCTGTGGATCCATGCTTTTCCGAAATTGTCCGTAGCTTTATGGCTCTTTGAAATATAGTCTCACCTATTGTTTTTAGGAGTGGGAGCACACCCCCCCTCACCAAGATGAGGTCCAGACAGTTAAGGAAATCACCCAGCTTGCACAAAACATTTTTCTTTTTCCTCTTCAGTCATTTGTCCTCCAAAAATCCTCTCAGAATAGGTTTTTCTTACTTCTTCACTGAGGTTAGGTTCAGGATTAGGTGACTTGGAAGGTATGTATAGTCCAAAACATCATGTCTGAGAAAAAATCTTTTCTTCTACAGCATGGAAGGAAGTGGGGCTTCAAACCCTGGCACCAGACTGACAAAGGGGCACGAGCTTGTCAGGGGTTAAAGATTAGAAATTCACCGCCAAAGGCGGTGAACTTCAAGTGCATAGGCCTTCCCTCCGTCCAGAAAGCCAGAATCATCCGCCCCACACTCAAAAATTAGAATAAATGGACTTACATATTCAAAAATTAGGCTCTCATCGTCCTGGATAACTTGTATTTTCAATTTTGTCTCCTCTTCTTTTTTCTTTGCAGGAACATTTCCTCTATTTCCTCAGGTAAGTAGCCTTGTCTTTTCTTTGCAGGATATTTTTCAGGCTCCTCCTGGTATCACTTGTTGCCCAGAGTAATGCATTATATTTCGGACTTCCTGGTCCTTCTTCAGATGCTGAACTGAGCACATTTTGTTTGTATACCCCATGTGCATGAGAGCTTGGATGGAATAAAAAATCCTTTGTCCAAAATCCGGGTCTGATTTCCTTCTGTTTAATTGTGCCTCCGTATGACAGGGCTGCAAGGTGAGTGAGTGAGTGAGTTGGAAGAAGCAGGTCCTCTTAAATAGAGCAGGTGGGCGGAGTTAGCCTTTGTTTTGCTCCTGAATGGCTGTGGATCCATGCTTTTCCGAAATTGTCCGTAGCTTTATGGCTCTTTGAAATATAGTCTCACCTATTGTTTTTAGGAGTGGGAGCACACCCCCCCTCACCAAGATGAGGTCCAGACAGTTAAGGAAATCACCCAGCTTGCACAAAACATTTTTCTTTTTCCTCTTCAGTCATTTGTCCTCCAAAAATCCTCTCAGAATAGGTTTTTCTTACTTCTTCACTGAGGTTAGGTTCAGGATTAGGTGACTTGGAAGGTATGTATAGTCCAAAACATCATGTCTGAGAAAAAATCTTTTCTTCTACAGCATGGAAGGAAGTGGGGCTTCAAACCCTGGCACCAGACTGACAAAGGGGCACGAGCTTGTCAGGGGTTAAAGATTAGAAATTCACCGCCAAAGGCGGTGAACTTCAAGTGCATAGGCCTTCCCTCCGTCCAGAAAGCCAGAATCATCCGCCCCACACTCAAAAATTAGAATAAATGGACTTACATATTCAAAAATTAGGCTCTCATCGTCCTGGATAACTTGTATTTTCAATTTTGTCTCCTCTTCTTTTTTCTTTGCAGGAACATTTCCTCTATTTCCTCAGGTAAGTAGCCTTGTCTTTTCTTTGCAGGATATTTTTCAGGCTCCTCCTGGTATCACTTGTTGCCCAGAGTAATGCATTATATTTCGGACTTCCTGGTCCTTCTTCAGATGCTGAACTGAGCACATTTTGTTTGTATACCCCATGTGCATGAGAGCTTGGATGGAATAAAAAATCCTTTGTCCAAAATCCGGGTCTGATTTCCTTCTGTTTAATTGTGCCTCCGTATGACAGGGCTGCAAGGTGAGTGAGTGAGTGAGTTGGAAGAAGCAGGTCCTCTTAAATAGAGCAGGTGGGCGGAGTTAGCCTTTGTTTTGCTCCTGAATGGCTGTGGATCCATGCTTTTCCGAAATTGTCCGTAGCTTTATGGCTCTTTGAAATATAGTCTCACCTATTGTTTTTAGGAGTGGGAGCACACCCCCCCTCACCAAGATGAGGTCCAGACAGTTAAGGAAATCACCCAGCTTGCACAAAACATTTTTCTTTTTCCTCTTCAGTCATTTGTCCTCCAAAAATCCTCTCAGAATAGGTTTTTCTTACTTCTTCACTGAGGTTAGGTTCAGGATTAGGTGACTTGGAAGGTATGTATAGTCCAAAACATCATGTCTGAGAAAAAATCTTTTCTTCTACAGCATGGAAGGAAGTGGGGCTTCAAACCCTGGCACCAGACTGACAAAGGGGCACGAGCTTGTCAGGGGTTAAAGATTAGAAATTCACCGCCAAAGGCGGTGAACTTCAAGTGCATAGGCCTTCCCTCCGTCCAGAAAGCCAGAATCATCCGCCCCACACTCAAAAATTAGAATAAATGGACTTACATATTCAAAAATTAGGCTCTCATCGTCCTGGATAACTTGTATTTTCAATTTTGTCTCCTCTTCTTTTTTCTTTGCAGGAACATTTCCTCTATTTCCTCAGGTAAGTAGCCTTGTCTTTTCTTTGCAGGATATTTTTCAGGCTCCTCCTGGTATCACTTGTTGCCCAGAGTAATGCATTATATTTCGGACTTCCTGGTCCTTCTTCAGATGCTGAACTGAGCACATTTTGTTTGTATACCCCATGTGCATGAGAGCTTGGATGGAATAAAAAATCCTTTGTCCAAAATCCGGGTCTGATTTCCTTCTGTTTAATTGTGCCTCCGTATGACAGGGCTGCAAGGTGAGTGAGTGAGTGAGTTGGAAGAAGCAGGTCCTCTTAAATAGAGCAGGTGGGCGGAGTTAGCCTTTGTTTTGCTCCTGAATGGCTGTGGATCCATGCTTTTCCGAAATTGTCCGTAGCTTTATGGCTCTTTGAAATATAGTCTCACCTATTGTTTTTAGGAGTGGGAGCACACCCCCCCTCACCAAGATGAGGTCCAGACAGTTAAGGAAATCACCCAGCTTGCACAAAACATTTTTCTTTTTCCTCTTCAGTCATTTGTCCTCCAAAAATCCTCTCAGAATAGGTTTTTCTTACTTCTTCACTGAGGTTAGGTTCAGGATTAGGTGACTTGGAAGGTATGTATAGTCCAAAACATCATGTCTGAGAAAAAATCTTTTCTTCTACAGCATGGAAGGAAGTGGGGCTTCAAACCCTGGCACCAGACTGACAAAGGGGCACGAGCTTGTCAGGGGTTAAAGATTAGAAATTCACCGCCAAAGGCGGTGAACTTCAAGTGCATAGGCCTTCCCTCCGTCCAGAAAGCCAGAATCATCCGCCCCACACTCAAAAATTAGAATAAATGGACTTACATATTCAAAAATTAGGCTCTCATCGTCCTGGATAACTTGTATTTTCAATTTTGTCTCCTCTTCTTTTTTCTTTGCAGGAACATTTCCTCTATTTCCTCAGGTAAGTAGCCTTGTCTTTTCTTTGCAGGATATTTTTCAGGCTCCTCCTGGTATCACTTGTTGCCCAGAGTAATGCATTATATTTCGGACTTCCTGGTCCTTCTTCAGATGCTGAACTGAGCACATTTTGTTTGTATACCCCATGTGCATGAGAGCTTGGATGGAATAAAAAATCCTTTGTCCAAAATCCGGGTCTGATTTCCTTCTGTTTAATTGTGCCTCCGTATGACAGGGCTGCAAGGTGAGTGAGTGAGTGAGTTGGAAGAAGCAGGTCCTCTTAAATAGAGCAGGTGGGCGGAGTTAGCCTTTGTTTTGCTCCTGAATGGCTGTGGATCCATGCTTTTCCGAAATTGTCCGTAGCTTTATGGCTCTTTGAAATATATTCTCACCTATTGTTTTTAGGAGTGGGAGCACACCCCCCCTCACCAAGATGAGGTCCAAACAGTTAAGGAAATCACCCAGCTTGCACAAACAATTTTTCTTTTTCCTCTTCTGTCATTTTTCCTCCAAAAATCCTCTCAGAATAGGTTTTTCTCACTTCTTCACTGAGGTTAAGATTAGGAAAGGATGACTTGGAAAGCATGTAAAGTCCAACATCATGTCTGAGAGAAGGTTGTTTTTCTTCTCAGCATGGAATTGGGGCTCCGAACTCCAGCACCAGACCGGCAGAGGGGCACGAGCGTGTCAGGTTTAGAAAATTAGAATCTCACTGCCAAAGGCAGTGAAACTCAAATGCATAGGCCATCCCCCCGTCCAGAAAACCAGAATTCTTTGCCCCACACTCAAAAATTAGGATGAAAGGACTTACATATTCAAAAATTGGGCTCTCACGTCCCTGGACAACTTGTATGTTCAATTTTGTCTCCTCTTCTTTCTTCTTTGCAGGAACATTTCTTTTGTTTCCTCAGGTAAGTAGCCTTTTCTTTGCAGGATATTTTTCCTTTTAGGGCTCCACTTGGCATCACTTGTCGCTCAGAGCTTGTGCACAATATTTCGGACTTCCTGGTCCTTCTTCAGGTGCTGAACTGAGCAAATTTTGTTTGTATATCCCCTGTACATGAGAGCTTGGATGGAATAAAAATCCTTTGTCCATAAGTCCTGGTCTGATTGCCTTCTGTTTTATTGTGCCTTCGTATGACAGGGCTGCAAGGTGAGTGAGTGAGTTGGAAGAAGCAGGTCCGCTTAAATAGAGCAGGTGGGCGGAGTTAGCCTTTGTATTGCTCCTGAATGGCTGTGGATCCATGCTCTTCCGAAATTGTCCGTAGCTTTATGGCTCTTTGAAGTATATTCTCACTTATAGTTTTTAGGAGTGGGAGCACACCCCCCCTCACCAAGATGAGGTCCAAACAGTTAAGGAAATCACCCAGCTTGCACAAACAATTTTTCTTTTTCCTCTTCTGTCATTTTTCCTCCAAAAATCCTCTCAGAATAGGTTTTTCTCACTTCTTCACTGAGGTTAAGATTAGGAAAGGATGACTTGGAAAGCATGTAAAGTCCAACATCATGTCTGAGAGAAGGTTGTTTTTCTTCTCAGCATGGAATTGGGGCTCCGAACTCCAGCACCAGACCGGCAGAGGGGCACGAGCGTGTCAGGTTTAGAAAATTAGAATCTCACTGCCAAAGGCAGTGAAACTCAAATGCATAGGCCATCCCCCCGTCCAGAAAACCAGAATTCTTTGCCCCACACTCAAAAATTAGGATGAAAGGACTTACATATTCAAAAATTGGGCTCTCACGTCCCTGGACAACTTGTATGTTCAATTTTGTCTCCTCTTCTTTCTTCTTTGCAGGAACATTTCTTTTGTTTCCTCAGGTAAGTAGCCTTTTCTTTGCAGGATATTTTTCCTTTTAGGGCTCCACTTGGCATCACTTGTCGCTCAGAGCTTGTGCACAATATTTCGGACTTCCTGGTCCTTCTTCAGGTGCTGAACTGAGCAAATTTTGTTTGTATATCCCCTGTACATGAGAGCTTGGATGGAATAAAAATCCTTTGTCCATAAGTCCTGGTCTGATTGCCTTCTGTTTTATTGTGCCTTCGTATGACAGGGCTGCAAGGTGAGTGAGTGAGTTGGAAGAAGCAGGTCCGCTTAAATAGAGCAGGTGGGCGGAGTTAGCCTTTGTATTGCTCCTGAATGGCTGTGGATCCATGCTCTTCCGAAATTGTCCGTAGCTTTATGGCTCTTTGAAGTATATTCTCACTTATAGTTTTTAGGAGTGGGAGCACACCCCCCCTCACCAAGATGAGGTCCAAACAGTTAAGGAAATCACCCAGCTTGCACAAACAATTTTTCTTTTTCCTCTTCTGTCATTTTTCCTCCAAAAATCCTCTCAGAATAGGTTTTTCTCACTTCTTCACTGAGGTTAAGATTAGGAAAGGATGACTTGGAAAGCATGTAAAGTCCAACATCATGTCTGAGAGAAGGTTGTTTTTCTTCTCAGCATGGAATTGGGGCTCCGAACTCCAGCACCAGACCGGCAGAGGGGCACGAGCGTGTCAGGTTTAGAAAATTAGAATCTCACTGCCAAAGGCAGTGAAACTCAAATGCATAGGCCATCCCCCCGTCCAGAAAACCAGAATTCTTTGCCCCACACTCAAAAATTAGGGTTAGGTTAGGGTTAGGGTTAGGGTTAGGGTTAGGGTTAGGGGTTAAGGGTTAGGGTTAGGGTTAGGGTTAGGGTTAGGGGTTAGGGTTAGGGTTAGGGTTAGGGTTAGGGGTTAGGGGTTAGGGTTAGGGTTAGGGTTAGGAGTGAGAAAATTAAGAACCCCATGCCGAGCATGGGGTCCTGATGCACGGGCCATCTCTGTCTCGACCATGGCTCCACCTTCATCTCCCCTTAACTTTATTTTTTTCTTTTTGTTTCAGGGTTGTGCTCGTGGATGGAGCTGTCTGGTAATCACAGCAGGTAGGTATGGGTCAAATTTTACCATTATTTTGGATCCAAATCTTTAAGTGGGTAAGTATAGGGCCTTATGGGTCCAAAGGGGTTAGGATTAGGGCAAAGTAATCATCCGGTTAGGGTTAGGGGACCAAACCCATCTGGTTAGGGTCAGAGGTAGGGACCAGGGACAGTTAAATGAAGATGGTTCAATGAAGGTCAAACAGCCATGGTTAAGCCCAAAGAAATTGACAGTCAAAATTAAGCATTCAGATTATGAGACTCTTTGGTTCCATCTGCTGGATAAAAAAGAAAGGTAAATCAACCTGATTGGTTTACACATGAAGTCCCTCTTCTGGATACAGAGGGAAAGACACTGGTTGCGAACCATCTTTTGTGCTGGAGCTGCTCTGAAAACAAAGAAACAGATGTAAATGAATGTTGATCACTCTGTATTTTCCCTCCCTCCAAAGCAGATTAAGGGGGAATTATTTTAACCAGGGACCCCAGTATTGCAGAACTCTCAACGCTGCGTCTGCAGTCCAGTCCACATTGTTCTGGCCTGTTTCAACAGAGTCACCTGAAAGAGGGATGTGATTAAATAGTTCCACGACATGCTCATTCAAATAGTCCAGCACAGCTTTTTGTTGTGGTGGCAGGCTAGGTGAGTACTTGATTGCAGGGACCACAATTTTGGTCTCTGGGAAAAGTTCTTCTGCCACTTTAACAGTTTGGAACATTTCCAAAACTGGGACATCCCTGTCCTGATGAGTCCTCTGGTGGATGCCGAATGACAACAAAATAGTCTTTGGTTCAGTGTGGAAGGTGGCGTTCTTCAGCAGGAACTCAGCGTCTTGCCATGTGGCTTGAGGAAAGCTGTCAATCTGGATGTGGTCAGACTTGAAGGATGGAAGTCTGCCAATATTAGAATCTCCCACAATGACAGTCTCCCGACGTATGTGGAGATGCCAGTCTATATATTTGCGTGGAGTAATGTCATGTCGTGTTGGGGTGCAAACCTGCATGGATGCTGCAGAGAATGCTGCAGGTCCAGCTAGGGTGGAGTGAGGAGCTTCTGTCTTTTGCTGCTGGGATGCACACTGGTCCTCTGTGAGCTGCAACTCCAGGATGGGAGAGGGTTCTGCTACAGGGATGACCTTCCCTTGTGATAGGGGAGGAGTCAGAAGAGAGGGATGAGGAGATGTGGGGGGCGAACCTTCCGTGTCACTCATCTCTGTGAATTGAAGCAGAGGTGAGCCTTCCCGCTCTGTGTTCTTCTTCCTGGTCTTCCTGGGAGCACGTTTCTGTTTTTCTGTTGGGCTCTGTGGCCTTGTAAAAAGGGGGGGCTGGACTGCTGGTGAAGATGATGTAGCCAGCTGTAGGCTCAGGTCTTTCCCTGGTTCTTCTGTCACTTCTGAAAAAGAGGGAGGAGGAGAGGGAGGGACCGGTTCTCTTAGTCTGGTGGAGAGCATTCTGTGGCAGCGGTCCAGGATTTCCTGTTTCAGACGCGTGCCCAGATGTCTCTTGGCCCAGCAGGTGGCGATCTCAAAGGGTCCTCTCCAACCTTTTGTGGAAAACTGGGAAAGTGTGTTCAGCTCCACGTTGATAATGTTTTGATAATGTTCTCTGAGAATCAAAATGGTGGTATAGGTCCAGTTTTTTGCATTCCCCTCTATTAAGGTTTGTATTTGTGAATTAGGGGAAGCTGGTTTAATAATGGTTGTCAGATTTTGGCTTATTCTATGTAAAGATGGAGGATAATCCTCCTGGGACACATTGTTAAGATGGTGCACTGCTTTAATGATTCTATTAATGACACGCACCTTTTGGGGGAAGTCTGTGTCATCTGACTGCAGTCTGTGTGGGGGCGCTCGGGCTGCGTCTCCCCATTTTGTGACCCAGTGGCCGCCATTTTGGTCTGCTGGTCTGGCTCTGCGTTGGGGCCTCTGAGCACGTAGATACTCCTCACCGTCAGGGCCAAAGCGCCAGTAGTCGGACGCTGGCGGTGTGCTGCGGCGTCGTGTGTGTTCTTCCTCGAGGAAGCCGGGCTCCCTCAGCTGCGGGTCCCCTCTGGCAATCTCAGCATAGGAGCGTCGGCTGCTCCGGTCCGGATCACGTACAAACATGCTCCTTTCTCGCTCGAACACGCGGCCTCTTCTGTTGCCTCTCCTGGACTGGACCAGAATCCAGTCATTTTCATGGGGCCTCGGTGGCATATTGGTTCACTATGCTCTTTCAGACGTAGATGTTAGGATGCTCAGGCAAAAACAAAATGGAGGTCGAGTCGTGTTTTCACCGACGAATTTCGGTTTATTTTCAGGAGCGTTCAGGTAAAAAATATATATATGTACAAGCCGAAGTTGCAACGTTTCGAACAGTAAAGAGTCTTCATCAGGCAATGGCTTTGAATAAATTCGAATAGAGTATGAAAACCTGCAATTGCAGCTGCGCTCCGAGTGAGGTCCGCTCTGTCTGGAGATCAAAGTCAAGTCACCGTCAACAACACGGATCAATACCCAAAATGCACCTGGGTCCTTCAGTGACCAATCGCTGCTTGTCTCTGGGCAGAGTGCGCCCTCCACTGGCCCGGCGGAGTATGGGAATATTCCAACTCGGAGGGTTACATTCAATGACTGTTGTCATTTTGTACTTGCATGTAAAAAAATCACTTTTAACTATTTACACATAAAAGGAGTCATGTTTAAACTATTTGAACAATAAAACATGAACATATATTATAAGGTTACCAATCAGACATTACAAAATGCTTTTAAACCAATACTTTTTTCTTCTTTTAAATCAAAATTGAACTGATTGTATATTTGCAGCATGTGTCCTTCCAACTGGAGTTAGATGATGGAGGAGAAAAGGAAGAAGCCTGGCAAAGAATCAGAGGGCTCTGGCTGATTAGGAGTGAGAAAATTAAGAACCCCATGCCGAGCATGGGGTCCTGATGCACGGGCCATCTCTGTCTCGACCATGGCTCCACCTTCATCTCCCCTTAACTTTATTTTTTTCTTTTTGTTTCAGGGTTGTGCTCGTGGATGGAGCTGTCTGGTAATCACAGCAGGTAGGTATGGGTCAAATTTTACCATTATTTTGGATCCAAATCTTTAAGTGGGTAAGTATAGGGCCTTATGGGTCCAAAGGGGTTAGGATTAGGGCAAAGTAATCATCCGGTTAGGGTTAGGGGACCAAACCCATCTGGTTAGGGTCAGAGGTAGGGACCAGGGACAGTTAAATGAAGATGGTTCAATGAAGGTCAAACAGCCATGGTTAAGCCCAAAGAAATTGACAGTCAAAATTAAGCATTCAGATTATGAGACTCTTTGGTTCCATCTGCTGGATAAAAAAGAAAGGTAAATCAACCTGATTGGTTTACACATGAAGTCCCTCTTCTGGATACAGAGGGAAAGACACTGGTTGCGAACCATCTTTTGTGCTGGAGCTGCTCTGAAAACAAAGAAACAGATGTAAATGAATGTTGATCACTCTGTATTTTCCCTCCCTCCAAAGCAGATTAAGGGGGAATTATTTTAACCAGGGACCCCAGTATTGCAGAACTCTCAACGCTGCGTCTGCAGTCCAGTCCACATTGTTCTGGCCTGTTTCAACAGAGTCACCTGAAAGAGGGATGTGATTAAATAGTTCCACGACATGCTCATTCAAATAGTCCAGCACAGCTTTTTGTTGTGGTGGCAGGCTAGGTGAGTACTTGATTGCAGGGACCACAATTTTGGTCTCTGGGAAAAGTTCTTCTGCCACTTTAACAGTTTGGAACATTTCCAAAACTGGGACATCCCTGTCCTGATGAGTCCTCTGGTGGATGCCGAATGACAACAAAATAGTCTTTGGTTCAGTGTGGAAGGTGGCGTTCTTCAGCAGGAACTCAGCGTCTTGCCATGTGGCTTGAGGAAAGCTGTCAATCTGGATGTGGTCAGACTTGAAGGATGGAAGTCTGCCAATATTAGAATCTCCCACAATGACAGTCTCCCGACGTATGTGGAGATGCCAGTCTATATATTTGCGTGGAGTAATGTCATGTCGTGTTGGGGTGCAAACCTGCATGGATGCTGCAGAGAATGCTGCAGGTCCAGCTAGGGTGGAGTGAGGAGCTTCTGTCTTTTGCTGCTGGGATGCACACTGGTCCTCTGTGAGCTGCAACTCCAGGATGGGAGAGGGTTCTGCTACAGGGATGACCTTCCCTTGTGATAGGGGAGGAGTCAGAAGAGAGGGATGAGGAGATGTGGGGGGCGAACCTTCCGTGTCACTCATCTCTGTGAATTGAAGCAGAGGTGAGCCTTCCCGCTCTGTGTTCTTCTTCCTGGTCTTCCTGGGAGCACGTTTCTGTTTTTCTGTTGGGCTCTGTGGCCTTGTAAAAAGGGGGGGCTGGACTGCTGGTGAAGATGATGTAGCCAGCTGTAGGCTCAGGTCTTTCCCTGGTTCTTCTGTCACTTCTGAAAAAGAGGGAGGAGGAGAGGGAGGGACCGGTTCTCTTAGTCTGGTGGAGAGCATTCTGTGGCAGCGGTCCAGGATTTCCTGTTTCAGACGCGTGCCCAGATGTCTCTTGGCCCAGCAGGTGGCGATCTCAAAGGGTCCTCTCCAACCTTTTGTGGAAAACTGGGAAAGTGTGTTCAGCTCCACGTTGATAATGTTTTGATAATGTTCTCTGAGAATCAAAATGGTGGTATAGGTCCAGTTTTTTGCATTCCCCTCTATTAAGGTTTGTATTTGTGAATTAGGGGAAGCTGGTTTAATAATGGTTGTCAGATTTTGGCTTATTCTATGTAAAGATGGAGGATAATCCTCCTGGGACACATTGTTAAGATGGTGCACTGCTTTAATGATTCTATTAATGACACGCACCTTTTGGGGGAAGTCTGTGTCATCTGACTGCAGTCTGTGTGGGGGCGCTCGGGCTGCGTCTCCCCATTTTGTGACCCAGTGGCCGCCATTTTGGTCTGCTGGTCTGGCTCTGCGTTGGGGCCTCTGAGCACGTAGATACTCCTCACCGTCAGGGCCAAAGCGCCAGTAGTCGGACGCTGGCGGTGTGCTGCGGCGTCGTGTGTGTTCTTCCTCGAGGAAGCCGGGCTCCCTCAGCTGCGGGTCCCCTCTGGCAATCTCAGCATAGGAGCGTCGGCTGCTCCGGTCCGGATCACGTACAAACATGCTCCTTTCTCGCTCGAACACGCGGCCTCTTCTGTTGCCTCTCCTGGACTGGACCAGAATCCAGTCATTTTCATGGGGCCTCGGTGGCATATTGGTTCACTATGCTCTTTCAGACGTAGATGTTAGGATGCTCAGGCAAAAACAAAATGGAGGTCGAGTCGTGTTTTCACCGACGAATTTCGGTTTATTTTCAGGAGCGTTCAGGTAAAAAATATATATATGTACAAGCCGAAGTTGCAACGTTTCGAACAGTAAAGAGTCTTCATCAGGCAATGGCTTTGAATAAATTCGAATAGAGTATGAAAACCTGCAATTGCAGCTGCGCTCCGAGTGAGGTCCGCTCTGTCTGGAGATCAAAGTCAAGTCACCGTCAACAACACGGATCAATACCCAAAATGCACCTGGGTCCTTCAGTGACCAATCGCTGCTTGTCTCTGGGCAGAGTGCGCCCTCCACTGGCCCGGCGGAGTATGGGAATATTCCAACTCGGAGGGTTACATTCAATGACTGTTGTCATTTTGTACTTGCATGTAAAAAAATCACTTTTAACTATTTACACATAAAAGGAGTCATGTTTAAACTATTTGAACAATAAAACATGAACATATATTATAAGGTTACCAATCAGACATTACAAAATGCTTTTAAACCAATACTTTTTTCTTCTTTTAAATCAAAATTGAACTGATTGTATATTTGCAGCATGTGTCCTTCCAACTGGAGTTAGATGATGGAGGAGAAAAGGAAGAAGCCTGGCAAAGAATCAGAGGGCTCTGGCTGATTAGGAGTGAGAAAATTAAGAACCCCATGCCGAGCATGGGGTCCTGATGCACGGGCCATCTCTGTCTCGACCATGGCTCCACCTTCATCTCCCCTTAACTTTATTTTTTTCTTTTTGTTTCAGGGTTGTGCTCGTGGATGGAGCTGTCTGGTAATCACAGCAGGTAGGTATGGGTCAAATTTTACCATTATTTTGGATCCAAATCTTTAAGTGGGTAAGTATAGGGCCTTATGGGTCCAAAGGGGTTAGGATTAGGGCAAAGTAATCATCCGGTTAGGGTTAGGGGACCAAACCCATCTGGTTAGGGTCAGAGGTAGGGACCAGGGACAGTTAAATGAAGATGGTTCAATGAAGGTCAAACAGCCATGGTTAAGCCCAAAGAAATTGACAGTCAAAATTAAGCATTCAGATTATGAGACTCTTTGGTTCCATCTGCTGGATAAAAAAGAAAGGTAAATCAACCTGATTGGTTTACACATGAAGTCCCTCTTCTGGATACAGAGGGAAAGACACTGGTTGCGAACCATCTTTTGTGCTGGAGCTGCTCTGAAAACAAAGAAACAGATGTAAATGAATGTTGATCACTCTGTATTTTCCCTCCCTCCAAAGCAGATTAAGGGGGAATTATTTTAACCAGGGACCCCAGTATTGCAGAACTCTCAACGCTGCGTCTGCAGTCCAGTCCACATTGTTCTGGCCTGTTTCAACAGAGTCACCTGAAAGAGGGATGTGATTAAATAGTTCCACGACATGCTCATTCAAATAGTCCAGCACAGCTTTTTGTTGTGGTGGCAGGCTAGGTGAGTACTTGATTGCAGGGACCACAATTTTGGTCTCTGGGAAAAGTTCTTCTGCCACTTTAACAGTTTGGAACATTTCCAAAACTGGGACATCCCTGTCCTGATGAGTCCTCTGGTGGATGCCGAATGACAACAAAATAGTCTTTGGTTCAGTGTGGAAGGTGGCGTTCTTCAGCAGGAACTCAGCGTCTTGCCATGTGGCTTGAGGAAAGCTGTCAATCTGGATGTGGTCAGACTTGAAGGATGGAAGTCTGCCAATATTAGAATCTCCCACAATGACAGTCTCCCGACGTATGTGGAGATGCCAGTCTATATATTTGCGTGGAGTAATGTCATGTCGTGTTGGGGTGCAAACCTGCATGGATGCTGCAGAGAATGCTGCAGGTCCAGCTAGGGTGGAGTGAGGAGCTTCTGTCTTTTGCTGCTGGGATGCACACTGGTCCTCTGTGAGCTGCAACTCCAGGATGGGAGAGGGTTCTGCTACAGGGATGACCTTCCCTTGTGATAGGGGAGGAGTCAGAAGAGAGGGATGAGGAGATGTGGGGGGCGAACCTTCCGTGTCACTCATCTCTGTGAATTGAAGCAGAGGTGAGCCTTCCCGCTCTGTGTTCTTCTTCCTGGTCTTCCTGGGAGCACGTTTCTGTTTTTCTGTTGGGCTCTGTGGCCTTGTAAAAAGGGGGGGCTGGACTGCTGGTGAAGATGATGTAGCCAGCTGTAGGCTCAGGTCTTTCCCTGGTTCTTCTGTCACTTCTGAAAAAGAGGGAGGAGGAGAGGGAGGGACCGGTTCTCTTAGTCTGGTGGAGAGCATTCTGTGGCAGCGGTCCAGGATTTCCTGTTTCAGACGCGTGCCCAGATGTCTCTTGGCCCAGCAGGTGGCGATCTCAAAGGGTCCTCTCCAACCTTTTGTGGAAAACTGGGAAAGTGTGTTCAGCTCCACGTTGATAATGTTTTGATAATGTTCTCTGAGAATCAAAATGGTGGTATAGGTCCAGTTTTTTGCATTCCCCTCTATTAAGGTTTGTATTTGTGAATTAGGGGAAGCTGGTTTAATAATGGTTGTCAGATTTTGGCTTATTCTATGTAAAGATGGAGGATAATCCTCCTGGGACACATTGTTAAGATGGTGCACTGCTTTAATGATTCTATTAATGACACGCACCTTTTGGGGGAAGTCTGTGTCATCT
Organism: Oryzias latipes; assembly: GCF_053564925.1. Classification (NCBI taxonomy): domain Eukaryota; kingdom Metazoa; phylum Chordata; class Actinopteri; order Beloniformes; family Adrianichthyidae; genus Oryzias; species Oryzias latipes. Next base: position 32,198,245 of record NC_136250.1, read on the forward strand.
GACTGCAGTCTGTGTGGGGGCGCTCGGGCTGCGTCTCCCCATTTTGTGACCCAGTGGCCGCCATTTTGGTCTGCTGGTCTGGCTCTGCGTTGGGGCCTCTGAGCACGTAGATACTCCTCACCGTCAGGGCCAAAGCGCCAGTAGTCGGACGCTGGCGGTGTGCTGCGGCGTCGTGTGTGTTCTTCCTCGAGGAAGCCGGGCTCCCTCAGCTGCGGGTCCCCTCTGGCAATCTCAGCATAGGAGCGTCGGCTGCTCCGGTCCGGATCACGTACAAACATGCTCCTTTCTCGCTCGAACACGCGGCCTCTTCTGTTGCCTCTCCTGGACTGGACCAGAATCCAGTCATTTTCATGGGGCCTCGGTGGCATATTGGTTCACTATGCTCTTTCAGACGTAGATGTTAGGATGCTCAGGCAAAAACAAAATGGAGGTCGAGTCGTGTTTTCACCGACGAATTTCGGTTTATTTTCAGGAGCGTTCAGGTAAAAAATATATATATGTACAAGCCGAAGTTGCAACGTTTCGAACAGTAAAGAGTCTTCATCAGGCAATGGCTTTGAATAAATTCGAATAGAGTATGAAAACCTGCAATTGCAGCTGCGCTCCGAGTGAGGTCCGCTCTGTCTGGAGATCAAAGTCAAGTCACCGTCAACAACACGGATCAATACCCAAAATGCACCTGGGTCCTTCAGTGACCAATCGCTGCTTGTCTCTGGGCAGAGTGCGCCCTCCACTGGCCCGGCGGAGTATGGGAATATTCCAACTCGGAGGGTTACATTCAATGACTGTTGTCATTTTGTACTTGCATGTAAAAAAATCACTTTTAACTATTTACACATAAAAGGAGTCATGTTTAAACTATTTGAACAATAAAACATGAACATATATTATAAGGTTACCAATCAGACATTACAAAATGCTTTTAAACCAATACTTTTTTCTTCTTTTAAATCAAAATTGAACTGATTGTATATTTGCAGCATGTGTCCTTCCAACTGGAGTTAGATGATGGAGGAGAAAAGGAAGAAGCCTGGCAAAGAATCAGAGGGCTCTGGCTGATTAGGAGTGAGAAAATTAAGAACCCCATGCCGAGCATGGGGTCCTGATGCACGGGCCATCTCTGTCTCGACCATGGCTCCACCTTCATCTCCCCTTAACTTTATTTTTTTCTTTTTGTTTCAGGGTTGTGCTCGTGGATGGAGCTGTCTGGTAATCACAGCAGGTAGGTATGGGTCAAATTTTACCATTATTTTGGATCCAAATCTTTAAGTGGGTAAGTATAGGGCCTTATGGGTCCAAAGGGGTTAGGATTAGGGCAAAGTAATCATCCGGTTAGGGTTAGGGGACCAAACCCATCTGGTTAGGGTTAGGGTTAGGGTTAGGGGTTAGGGTTAGGGTTAGGGTTAGGGTTAGGGTTAGGGGTTAAGGGTTAGGGTTAGGGTTAGGGTTAGGGGTTAGGGGTTAAGGGTTAGGGTTAGGGTTAGGGTTAGGGTTAGGAGTGAGAAAAATTAAGATTTCCATGCGATACGCATGGAATTCTGATGCACTGGCCTTCCCCTTTCCCAACCATGGCTCCACCCTCATCTCCTCTGGAAAGTGCTTATGCCCTTGTGTTTCAGGGTTCCCTTGTGCTGAGGAAACCTGTCTGGAAATCGCTGCAGGTAAGGAAGGGTTAAAAACACAGCATCGCCTTCCACCCCTAAATTGAAACGGATGAGTTCAAAGTTTTATGAATATTAGGGTTAGAATTGAGGCAAAAAATTAGGGTTAGGGTTAGGGTTAGGGTTAGGGTTAGGGGTTAGGGTTAGGGTTAGGTTTTAGGGTGAGGGCGAGAACTCCACGCTGCATGCCTAGAGTCCTCATATGCACAGGCCATGTCTGCCTCTACTGGATCCAGCTCTCTCCCCCGTGTAATGTGCCACTGAACCCAGGTCTACATCATCTAATTAGGGTTAGGGCCCTAAAGTGGAGTGGTTAAGATTAGGGCCAGAGACCTTTAGGGCAGGGCTATATGAGGATGGATTATGAACATCCTTAGTCTCCCTCTGCTGGACAAGAAATATTGGACTGTCTGGTGATGCAGAGGGGTTGTTAAGCATCTCCCTCTACTGGATGAAGGGAGGAACAGCGGTTGAGCATCCACTAAGAGAACATTGATGGCCTTCTCTCATTTAGGCCCCTGGGGTAGAGGGTGTCTAATTTTAAAATCCACATCCTCTCATGTCTTCTTCTGTCTGCGGTTGACCATCTGGGATTAGTCTGCACAACTGTTGCTCTGACTGAATCCCATCCATGTGAAATAAAATGCTGAACCAAATGAGTGTCTGTGTTTTTCTGTTTTGTGATGTTGTGTCTATGTTGGGTGAATCTAACCAAAAGAGTGTTTCCAGTCTCACCAACATACTGTATGCCACAGATGGAGCAAGAAATTAAATAAATGCAATTTTTAGAGTGAGGGCTCCCTTTACATAAAGATGGAAAAGTATTTTTGTTGTGGTGGCTGCACAACCAATCCAAATGCTTAAAGAATGAAATGAGTGCTCTAGATTTGGGTTGTGTATGGGGAGGAAGCTTGGCTCTGACTAGGATGTCTTTGAGATTTTTATTTCTTCTGTATGCTGGCAGAAATCTGTGTTCCTTAAGAAGCCCCTGGTTCTGAAGCAGATCCTGAAAGTTTTTCCTGAGGACCCTCACCATCCTGCAAGTGGCTGCAGAATATGTTGTGATAATGGGCAAGAGGGGGGATAAATCTATGATATTATGCTGCTGAAATGACTTGAAGCATTTACGTAAAAAGGAGCGGGAATAGCCTCGTGTGTACAATGAGGAGAAAAGAATTTTGGTGGCCTCCTTAAAGTCTGACTGTTGGGTGCAGATCCTGTGGAAACGGAGCAGCTGGGATTTAACCAGACCTGCAAATGTGTGTTTGGGATGAAAGCTGGTTTTATGTAACAGGGCATGTGTGTCTGTGGGTTTAAAATATACCTTAATGTCTAATTTATGTGTGATGTGAAAGTCACTTCCCTTAAATGTGGTTGTGTCTAGAAAGTCGACTGAGGAGGCGTGGCATGTCGATTTGAGTTTGATGGAAGGGTTGTGACCGTTGAGGGTCCTCAGGAAAGCCCCAAACTCCTGCTCAGAGTGAGTCCACACACCCCAGATGTCGTCGAGGTATCTGTAATAACAGAGTGGCTTTAAAGCACATTTCTGCAATGCTGAGGATTCCCACTCTGCCATGAATATGTTGGCATAAGCGGGAGCAAATTTCTTACCCATAGCTGTGCCCTTAATTTGAATAAAAAATTCCCCATTGAATTCAAAATCATTTCTGCTCAGATTAATTTCTAATAACTCCAATAGTTCTTTATCTGGTCGTTTTTTATCTGGATACTTCTGAAAAATCCTCTTGATACTGGCAATACCCTCTGTGTGATCAATGTTTGTATACAAGCTATCTATGTCCATAGTAAAGAGTAAAGAATTTGTTGGGATTATTATCTGCTTAATTTTCTCAATGAAATCGTACGTGTCTTTCAGATAGCCGTCATGCTTGTTAGATAGCGGATTTAAAAAGAAGTCCAAATATTCAGCCGTGTAATATGTTTCACTTTCACAGTCTGAAACTATGGGTCTGCCAGGAGGAATTTTAAATGGAATGGTCCATTTTTGGGGATCTTTATGGATTTTGGGTAACATGTAAAAACGTCTGGGCCTCGGCTGCGAGGTGCCCTGAAGATATGTTTTTTGTTTTTGATTAATAAATTTCTTTTTCAATAAATTATTAATAATTTTATCAACTAAGGGGATTGTATCTAAATAAATGGGTTTATTGAGTTTATGATAATAAGTTACATCATTTAACTGTCTGTAACCTTCATGTAAATAATCTTTTTTATCCATAATTACTGTTAGACTGCCTTTATCGGCTGGTTTAATCACTATTTCTTTGTTTTGGATTAATTCTCTTAGAGCTCTAGTTTCCTCCCCACTCAAATTTGGTGTATTGTGAACGATTTTAAAATCATTCTCAAAATAGGAAACGTCCTGATTGATTAAAGTGTTAACTTGTGCTGGGAGGATTGTAGAAGGGGGTGTCCAATTAGATTTTTGTGTGAATGGCTGAGGTTGGATGCTGCCTTTATTCTCATAGTGAATGCTCAACTTAATCCTGCGATGGTACTCCTGTAAATCATGTCTGGATTGAAGGATCAAATTCTTACTGTTACATTTGGATGGGATGAAGGTAAGTCCTCTGCTCAGCAGGGAGAGCTGTGTAAGAGAAAGAACAAAGTTATCACATAGGTTCATAACTCCATCTTTCCCCTCCCTCTGTGTAAGGTTAAGAGGAAGATTCAGTTTAACCAGGCAGACCAGTGTTCCAGCATCCTCTTGGCCGTCGCAGCAGTCCAGTGGATATTGTCACTCTGTGTTTCAAAAAAGCCACTGAATTGGGGGATGTAATCTGTGAGTTCTTGCATGTGTTGATTCAGATGAATTAGGACGGCTTTTTCATCCGGTGGAAGGTGAGATGAAAAGCTGACGTGTGGGACGAGGATGGTGGCGTCTGGAAACCTTTGTCCTGCCACCGTCAGGGCTTTAATCATCTCTGTAACTGGGGCCTTTTTGTCCCTCTGTGACCTGTTATTCAGGCCAAAGGAAAGCAACAGGATCTCTGGTTCAGTCTGGAAGGTGGCTGTCTTCAGGAGGAATTCTGCGTGATGCCACCTGGCCCCAGGGAAACTGTCCATTTGTACATTTCCACCCTTGAAAGGTGGAAGGCGGCTGATGTTGGAGTCCCCCACGATGACTGTCTTCCGATGTATGTGTAGGTGCCAATCTGTGAATTTGCGGGGCGTGGTGCCGTGTCGTGTTGGAGCACACACCTGCATTTCTGCTGCAGAAGTTGTCGTCTCCTCTGCCGGTTCAATGGCTAGGCGAGACTGCACGCTGGATCGCAGTTTGGAAAGAGTGGCAGGGGTGAGTGTGTGGTACCCTCTGCTCTCCATGGTGGAGGTGCTGGTTCCTCTAGGAGGGGGGCTCCCTTCTCTTTGGGGGGAACATTGGCCTCCTCTCCTACGGCTCCGTGCTGTGGTCTGCACCTCATCTGGTTCTGGCTCCAGGATGATTTCCTCTTCTGACTCAGAAACAGTCTTCTGCATGTCCAGAACTCGCACGACGCCTTCTCCTGTAGAACTTATTTGAGAGCGATTTATGCGTGGTGGAAGAGGGATTGTAGGAGAAAGACGCGGAGGAGATGTGGGAGGAGAAAGTTCAGTTTCACTAGTCTCTTCCAGGTCAAACATCGTCTCCCATTCCTCCTGAATGGGCTCCGTCATGGTCTCAACTGAGACCCGGGAAATTGACGTGGGTGGAGGCGGTGCATGAACCTGTGCGATCGTGGTGATCTGATGCCCGCTGCTCTGAGGTGGGATGGGTGGTCGTGTTACAGCTGGGCTCTGTGGTCTCGTGGAGAGAGGCTGGTTCGCTGGAGGTGGTGATGACGCCAACTCGATCACAGCATGTGGGTCCTCTCCTGATGTCTGATCAGCTGCCTGTGTAGAAAGAGGAGGAGGAGCAGCAGCAGGAGGAGGGGGGGCTGGTTCTGTCAGCCTGGCAATTATGACAGCCTGCGCACGGTCTAAAGTGTCCTGTCTTAGGCGTCTGCCTAAATTGCGTTTAGCCCATGTTGTGGCTATTTCAAAGGGACCCCTCCAGTCCGGTGATGGAAACTGCATGAGCTTATGAATCTCAGAGTCAATGTTTTTTTGGTAATGTTCTCTGAGGATGAGAATGGTAGTGAAGGCCCAATTCCTAGCATTGCCATCAATCAAAGTCTGTGTTTGCAGATTGGGGGCTGCCGGTTTAATAATTGTGGCCAGATTATGAGTTATTCTGTCCAAAGAGGGAGGATGATCCTCTCTGGACACATTGCTGAGGTGGTGTACAGCTTTAATCAGTCTGTTCATGACACGCACCTTATTTGTGAAGTCCGGGTCATCAGACTGTACCCTATGTGGGGGGGCTGCGTTCCGAGCATCCGCTGGTACAAAGACATAGCGTCCATTTTGATTTGAGGGTCCGCGTCTAGGTCTTGGTGTAGGTTGAGCGCCATCTTGGAATAGGTAGCGTTGCCCATCGTAGAATGGCTGCGGTGCGGGGCGACGTCTCACCTGCTGTCTACTGTAGAAGTTCGGCTCCAGAAATTGGGTCCCTTCTCTGGTAACCTCTGCATAGGAGCGGCGCTCGTCCCGGCGTGGGTAGCTGGAAAACCTCGCAGCCGCCCGTCTGTTCGGTGGCCCGTATCGCTCGAAGATCCGTTCCCTCCGTCTGCCTCGTCTGGATTGGACCAAGGTCCATTCATCTTCGTCTTGCCACGGTGGCATGGCTAACTGTGGCCAGAATGTAATTCGGCCACTTGCAAAAAACACTTTCGTCACACGTAGCTGAGAGGCTATGCTAATTAATGAGCGAGGGAAACGGGTTTCACCGATCAACTTCGGTTTAATTCGGAGCGTTCAGGCTTACAAAAATGTAAAAACAAAAACAAGCCAATATTGCAACGTTTCGAACAAAACACGTCTTCGTCAGGCTGGCTTGTAAACAATAAACAAAGTAAGCATACGAACGGTGAACAGCTCCGAGCGTTCGGCTCCTCACGGTGATGAGAGAAAGTGTTTGTGAGCTGATGAAACATTTCCAACAATGCATTTGGGGTCCTCATCCAATCAGGAGGCGTTGCTAGGTAGAATGAGGCCTCCACCTGTCGCTGGAACTTGCAGGCTCGGAGCGTTACATTCAAATGCATACATCCATTTGTGTTTTCATATAAAAAAAGTAAACTATTTGTTTTTTAAAAAAACTTGTAAAATATTAGAACATAAACAATTTAAAATAATGTTAAACAGTGTCTTTTTTAAGGAACTCAATACAACCAACATACTGTAAACAAATATATAAAAAATAATAAATAACCCAGGGTGCTGTTGAAAATTGAACAGGATGAGCAGCTGGTTGTCCTGTAAATAAACAGCATCAAGGAATGTGCATTTATTGCATAATATTCTAAAAGTAAATTACTAAACAGACAAGTAATTGAATAACTATTATTTTTTCTATATTATGGAATTAAAACATTCCGTGTCAACGATGATGACCAACCCTTTAAAAGAGAAGAAGGAAAATAATAGAAGTTAGTCATAAATTTGCAAGCCATGGCAGTATGCATCTGTCAAAATGGGAATAAATGGAGGGAAGAAACAAAGAATCAGCAGAGGAACAGACGGCTCGGGCCGGTTAGATTTTAGGGTGAGGGCGAGAACTCCACGCTGCATGCCTAGAGTCCTCATATGCACAGGCCATGTCTGCCTCTACTGGATCCAGCTCTCTCCCCCGTGTAATGTGCCACTGAACCCAGGTCTACATCATCTAATTAGGGTTAGGGCCCTAAAGTGGAGTGGTTAAGATTAGGGCCAGAGACCTTTAGGGCAGGGCTATATGAGGATGGATTATGAACATCCTTAGTCTCCCTCTGCTGGACAAGAAATATTGGACTGTCTGGTGATGCAGAGGGGTTGTTAAGCATCTCCCTCTACTGGATGAAGGGAGGAACAGCGGTTGAGCATCCACTAAGAGAACATTGATGGCCTTCTCTCATTTAGGCCCCTGGGGTAGAGGGTGTCTAATTTTAAAATCCACATCCTCTCATGTCTTCTTCTGTCTGCGGTTGACCATCTGGGATTAGTCTGCACAACTGTTGCTCTGACTGAATCCCATCCATGTGAAATAAAATGCTGAACCAAATGAGTGTCTGTGTTTTTCTGTTTTGTGATGTTGTGTCTATGTTGGGTGAATCTAACCAAAAGAGTGTTTCCAGTCTCACCAACATACTGTATGCCACAGATGGAGCAAGAAATTAAATAAATGCAATTTTTAGAGTGAGGGCTCCCTTTACATAAAGATGGAAAAGTATTTTTGTTGTGGTGGCTGCACAACCAATCCAAATGCTTAAAGAATGAAATGAGTGCTCTAGATTTGGGTTGTGTATGGGGAGGAAGCTTGGCTCTGACTAGGATGTCTTTGAGATTTTTATTTCTTCTGTATGCTGGCAGAAATCTGTGTTCCTTAAGAAGCCCCTGGTTCTGAAGCAGATCCTGAAAGTTTTTCCTGAGGACCCTCACCATCCTGCAAGTGGCTGCAGAATATGTTGTGATAATGGGCAAGAGGGGGGATAAATCTATGATATTATGCTGCTGAAATGACTTGAAGCATTTACGTAAAAAGGAGCGGGAATAGCCTCGTGTGTACAATGAGGAGAAAAGAATTTTGGTGGCCTCCTTAAAGTCTGACTGTTGGGTGCAGATCCTGTGGAAACGGAGCAGCTGGGATTTAACCAGACCTGCAAATGTGTGTTTGGGATGAAAGCTGGTTTTATGTAACAGGGCATGTGTGTCTGTGGGTTTAAAATATACCTTAATGTCTAATTTATGTGTGATGTGAAAGTCACTTCCCTTAAATGTGGTTGTGTCTAGAAAGTCGACTGAGGAGGCGTGGCATGTCGATTTGAGTTTGATGGAAGGGTTGTGACCGTTGAGGGTCCTCAGGAAAGCCCCAAACTCCTGCTCAGAGTGAGTCCACACACCCCAGATGTCGTCGAGGTATCTGTAATAACAGAGTGGCTTTAAAGCACATTTCTGCAATGCTGAGGATTCCCACTCTGCCATGAATATGTTGGCATAAGCGGGAGCAAATTTCTTACCCATAGCTGTGCCCTTAATTTGAATAAAAAATTCCCCATTGAATTCAAAATCATTTCTGCTCAGATTAATTTCTAATAACTCCAATAGTTCTTTATCTGGTCGTTTTTTATCTGGATACTTCTGAAAAATCCTCTTGATACTGGCAATACCCTCTGTGTGATCAATGTTTGTATACAAGCTATCTATGTCCATAGTAAAGAGTAAAGAATTTGTTGGGATTATTATCTGCTTAATTTTCTCAATGAAATCGTACGTGTCTTTCAGATAGCCGTCATGCTTGTTAGATAGCGGATTTAAAAAGAAGTCCAAATATTCAGCCGTGTAATATGTTTCACTTTCACAGTCTGAAACTATGGGTCTGCCAGGAGGAATTTTAAATGGAATGGTCCATTTTTGGGGATCTTTATGGATTTTGGGTAACATGTAAAAACGTCTGGGCCTCGGCTGCGAGGTGCCCTGAAGATATGTTTTTTGTTTTTGATTAATAAATTTCTTTTTCAATAAATTATTAATAATTTTATCAACTAAGGGGATTGTATCTAAATAAATGGGTTTATTGAGTTTATGATAATAAGTTACATCATTTAACTGTCTGTAACCTTCATGTAAATAATCTTTTTTATCCATAATTACTGTTAGACTGCCTTTATCGGCTGGTTTAATCACTATTTCTTTGTTTTGGATTAATTCTCTTAGAGCTCTAGTTTCCTCCCCACTCAAATTTGGTGTATTGTGAACGATTTTAAAATCATTCTCAAAATAGGAAACGTCCTGATTGATTAAAGTGTTAACTTGTGCTGGGAGGATTGTAGAAGGGGGTGTCCAATTAGATTTTTGTGTGAATGGCTGAGGTTGGATGCTGCCTTTATTCTCATAGTGAATGCTCAACTTAATCCTGCGATGGTACTCCTGTAAATCATGTCTGGATTGAAGGATCAAATTCTTACTGTTACATTTGGATGGGATGAAGGTAAGTCCTCTGCTCAGCAGGGAGAGCTGTGTAAGAGAAAGAACAAAGTTATCACATAGGTTCATAACTCCATCTTTCCCCTCCCTCTGTGTAAGGTTAAGAGGAAGATTCAGTTTAACCAGGCAGACCAGTGTTCCAGCATCCTCTTGGCCGTCGCAGCAGTCCAGTGGATATTGTCACTCTGTGTTTCAAAAAAGCCACTGAATTGGGGGATGTAATCTGTGAGTTCTTGCATGTGTTGATTCAGATGAATTAGGACGGCTTTTTCATCCGGTGGAAGGTGAGATGAAAAGCTGACGTGTGGGACGAGGATGGTGGCGTCTGGAAACCTTTGTCCTGCCACCGTCAGGGCTTTAATCATCTCTGTAACTGGGGCCTTTTTGTCCCTCTGTGACCTGTTATTCAGGCCAAAGGAAAGCAACAGGATCTCTGGTTCAGTCTGGAAGGTGGCTGTCTTCAGGAGGAATTCTGCGTGATGCCACCTGGCCCCAGGGAAACTGTCCATTTGTACATTTCCACCCTTGAAAGGTGGAAGGCGGCTGATGTTGGAGTCCCCCACGATGACTGTCTTCCGATGTATGTGTAGGTGCCAATCTGTGAATTTGCGGGGCGTGGTGCCGTGTCGTGTTGGAGCACACACCTGCATTTCTGCTGCAGAAGTTGTCGTCTCCTCTGCCGGTTCAATGGCTAGGCGAGACTGCACGCTGGATCGCAGTTTGGAAAGAGTGGCAGGGGTGAGTGTGTGGTACCCTCTGCTCTCCATGGTGGAGGTGCTGGTTCCTCTAGGAGGGGGGCTCCCTTCTCTTTGGGGGGAACATTGGCCTCCTCTCCTACGGCTCCGTGCTGTGGTCTGCACCTCATCTGGTTCTGGCTCCAGGATGATTTCCTCTTCTGACTCAGAAACAGTCTTCTGCATGTCCAGAACTCGCACGACGCCTTCTCCTGTAGAACTTATTTGAGAGCGATTTATGCGTGGTGGAAGAGGGATTGTAGGAGAAAGACGCGGAGGAGATGTGGGAGGAGAAAGTTCAGTTTCACTAGTCTCTTCCAGGTCAAACATCGTCTCCCATTCCTCCTGAATGGGCTCCGTCATGGTCTCAACTGAGACCCGGGAAATTGACGTGGGTGGAGGCGGTGCATGAACCTGTGCGATCGTGGTGATCTGATGCCCGCTGCTCTGAGGTGGGATGGGTGGTCGTGTTACAGCTGGGCTCTGTGGTCTCGTGGAGAGAGGCTGGTTCGCTGGAGGTGGTGATGACGCCAACTCGATCACAGCATGTGGGTCCTCTCCTGATGTCTGATCAGCTGCCTGTGTAGAAAGAGGAGGAGGAGCAGCAGCAGGAGGAGGGGGGGCTGGTTCTGTCAGCCTGGCAATTATGACAGCCTGCGCACGGTCTAAAGTGTCCTGTCTTAGGCGTCTGCCTAAATTGCGTTTAGCCCATGTTGTGGCTATTTCAAAGGGACCCCTCCAGTCCGGTGATGGAAACTGCATGAGCTTATGAATCTCAGAGTCAATGTTTTTTTGGTAATGTTCTCTGAGGATGAGAATGGTAGTGAAGGCCCAATTCCTAGCATTGCCATCAATCAAAGTCTGTGTTTGCAGATTGGGGGCTGCCGGTTTAATAATTGTGGCCAGATTATGAGTTATTCTGTCCAAAGAGGGAGGATGATCCTCTCTGGACACATTGCTGAGGTGGTGTACAGCTTTAATCAGTCTGTTCATGACACGCACCTTATTTGTGAAGTCCGGGTCATCAGACTGTACCCTATGTGGGGGGGCTGCGTTCCGAGCATCCGCTGGTACAAAGACATAGCGTCCATTTTGATTTGAGGGTCCGCGTCTAGGTCTTGGTGTAGGTTGAGCGCCATCTTGGAATAGGTAGCGTTGCCCATCGTAGAATGGCTGCGGTGCGGGGCGACGTCTCACCTGCTGTCTACTGTAGAAGTTCGGCTCCAGAAATTGGGTCCCTTCTCTGGTAACCTCTGCATAGGAGCGGCGCTCGTCCCGGCGTGGGTAGCTGGAAAACCTCGCAGCCGCCCGTCTGTTCGGTGGCCCGTATCGCTCGAAGATCCGTTCCCTCCGTCTGCCTCGTCTGGATTGGACCAAGGTCCATTCATCTTCGTCTTGCCACGGTGGCATGGCTAACTGTGGCCAGAATGTAATTCGGCCACTTGCAAAAAACACTTTCGTCACACGTAGCTGAGAGGCTATGCTAATTAATGAGCGAGGGAAACGGGTTTCACCGATCAACTTCGGTTTAATTCGGAGCGTTCAGGCTTACAAAAATGTAAAAACAAAAACAAGCCAATATTGCAACGTTTCGAACAAAACACGTCTTCGTCAGGCTGGCTTGTAAACAATAAACAAAGTAAGCATACGAACGGTGAACAGCTCCGAGCGTTCGGCTCCTCACGGTGATGAGAGAAAGTGTTTGTGAGCTGATGAAACATTTCCAACAATGCATTTGGGGTCCTCATCCAATCAGGAGGCGTTGCTAGGTAGAATGAGGCCTCCACCTGTCGCTGGAACTTGCAGGCTCGGAGCGTTACATTCAAATGCATACATCCATTTGTGTTTTCATATAAAAAAAGTAAACTATTTGTTTTTTAAAAAAACTTGTAAAATATTAGAACATAAACAATTTAAAATAATGTTAAACAGTGTCTTTTTTAAGGAACTCAATACAACCAACATACTGTAAACAAATATATAAAAAATAATAAATAACCCAGGGTGCTGTTGAAAATTGAACAGGATGAGCAGCTGGTTGTCCTGTAAATAAACAGCATCAAGGAATGTGCATTTATTGCATAATATTCTAAAAGTAAATTACTAAACAGACAAGTAATTGAATAACTATTATTTTTTCTATATTATGGAATTAAAACATTCCGTGTCAACGATGATGACCAACCCTTTAAAAGAGAAGAAGGAAAATAATAGAAGTTAGTCATAAATTTGCAAGCCATGGCAGTATGCATCTGTCAAAATGGGAATAAATGGAGGGAAGAAACAAAGAATCAGCAGAGGAACAGACGGCTCGGGCCGGTTAGATTTTAGGGTGAGGGCGAGAACTCCACGCTGCATGCCTAGAGTCCTCATATGCACAGGCCATGTCTGCCTCTACTGGATCCAGCTCTCTCCCCCGTGTAATGTGCCACTGAACCCAGGTCTACATCATCTAATTAGGGTTAGGGCCCTAAAGTGGAGTGGTTAAGATTAGGGCCAGAGACCTTTAGGGCAGGGCTATATGAGGATGGATTATGAACATCCTTAGTCTCCCTCTGCTGGACAAGAAATATTGGACTGTCTGGTGATGCAGAGGGGTTGTTAAGCATCTCCCTCTACTGGATGAAGGGAGGAACAGCGGTTGAGCATCCACTAAGAGAACATTGATGGCCTTCTCTCATTTAGGCCCCTGGGGTAGAGGGTGTCTAATTTTAAAATCCACATCCTCTCATGTCTTCTTCTGTCTGCGGTTGACCATCTGGGATTAGTCTGCACAACTGTTGCTCTGACTGAATCCCATCCATGTGAAATAAAATGCTGAACCAAATGAGTGTCTGTGTTTTTCTGTTTTGTGATGTTGTGTCTATGTTGGGTGAATCTAACCAAAAGAGTGTTTCCAGTCTCACCAACATACTGTATGCCACAGATGGAGCAAGAAATTAAATAAATGCAATTTTTAGAGTGAGGGCTCCCTTTACATAAAGATGGAAAAGTATTTTTGTTGTGGTGGCTGCACAACCAATCCAAATGCTTAAAGAATGAAATGAGTGCTCTAGATTTGGGTTGTGTATGGGGAGGAAGCTTGGCTCTGACTAGGATGTCTTTGAGATTTTTATTTCTTCTGTATGCTGGCAGAAATCTGTGTTCCTTAAGAAGCCCCTGGTTCTGAAGCAGATCCTGAAAGTTTTTCCTGAGGACCCTCACCATCCTGCAAGTGGCTGCAGAATATGTTGTGATAATGGGCAAGAGGGTTAGGGTTAGGGTTAGGGTTAGGGTTAGGGTTAGGGTTAGGGTTAGGGTTAGGGTTAGGGTTAGGGGTTAGGGTTAGGGTTAGGGTTAGGGTTAGGGTTAGGGGGTTAGGGTTAGGGTTAGGGTTAGGGTTAGGGTTAGGGTTAGGGTTAGGGTTAGGGTTAGGGTTAGGGTTAGGGTTAGGGTTAGGGTTAGGGTTAGGGTTAGGGTTAGGGTTAGGGTTAGGGTTAGGGTTAGGGTTAGGGTTAGGGTTAGGGTTAGGGTTAGGGTTAGGGTTAGGGTTAGGGTTAGGGTTAGGGTTAGGGTTAGGGTTAGGGTTAGGGTTAGGGTTAGGGTTAGGGTTAGGGTTAGGGTTAGGGTTAGGGTTAGGGTTAGGGTTAGGGTTAGGGTTAGGGTTAGGGTTAGGGTTAGGGTTAGGGTTAGGGTTAGGGTTAGGGTTAGGGTTAGGGTTAGGGTTAGGGTTAGGGTTAGGGTTAGGGTTAGGGTTAGGGTTAGGGTTAGGGTTAGGGTTAGGGTTAGGGTTAGGGTTAGGGTTAGGGTTAGGGTTAGGGTTAGGGTTAGGGTTAGGGTTAGGGTTAGGGTTAGGGTTAGGGTTAGGGTTAGGGTTAGGGTTAGGGTTAGGGTTAGGGTTAGGGTTAGGGTTAGGGTTAGGGTTAGGGTTAGGGTTAGGGTTAGGGTTAGGGTTAGGGTTAGGGTTAGGGTTAGGGTTAGGGTTAGGGTTAGGGTTAGGGTTAGGGTTAGGGTTAGGGTTAGGGTTAGGGTTAGGGTTAGGGTTAGGGTTAGGGTTAGGGTTAGGGTTAGGGTTAGGGTTAGGGTTAGGGTTAGGGTTAGGGTTAGGGTTAGGGTTAGGGTTAGGGTTAGGGTTAGGGTTAGGGTTAGGGTTAGGGTTAGGGTTAGGGTTAGGGTTAGGGTTAGGGTTAGGGTTAGGGTTAGGGTTAGGGTTAGGGTTAGGGTTAGGGTTAGGGTTAGGGTTAGGGTTAGGGTTAGGGTTAGGGTTAGGGTTAGGGTTAGGGTTAGGGTTAGGGTTAGGGTTAGGGTTAGGGTTAGGGTTAGGGTTAGGGTTAGGGTTAGGGTTAGGGTTAGGGTTAGGGTTAGGGTTAGGGTTAGGGTTAGGGTTAGGGTTAGGGTTAGGGTTAGGGTTAGGGTTAGGGTTAGGGTTAGGGTTAGGGTTAGGGTTAGGGTTAGGGTTAGGGTTAGGGTTAGGGTTAGGGTTAGGGTTAGGGTTAGGGTTAGGGTTAGGGTTAGGGTTAGGGTTAGGGTTAGGGTTAGGGTTAGGGTTAGGGTTAGGGTTAGGGTTAGGGTTAGGGTTAGGGTTAGGGTTAGGGTTAGGGTTAGGGTTAGGGTTAGGGTTAGGGTTAGGGTTAGGGTTAGGGTTAGGGTTAGGGTTAGGGTTAGGGTTAGGGTTAGGGTTAGGGTTAGGGTTAGGGTTAGGGTTAGGGTTAGGGTTAGGGTTAGGGTTAGGGTTAGGGTTAGGGTTAGGGTTAGGGTTAGGGTTAGGGTTAGGGTTAGGGTTAGGGTTAGGGTTAGGGTTAGGGTTAGGGTTAGGGTTAGGGTTAGGGTTAGGGTTAGGGTTAGGGTTAGGGTTAGGGTTAGGGTTAGGGTTAGGGTTAGGGTTAGGGTTAGGGTTAGGGTTAGGGTTAGGGTTAGGGTTAGGGTTAGGGTTAGGGTTAGGGTTAGGGTTAGGGTTAGGGTTAGGGTTAGGGTTAGGGTTAGGGTTAGGGTTAGGGTTAGGGTTAGGGTTAGGGTTAGGGTTAGGGTTAGGGTTAGGGTTAGGGTTAGGGTTAGGGTTAGGGTTAGGGTTAGGGTTAGGGTTAGGGTTAGGGTTAGGGTTAGGGTTAGGGTTAGGGTTAGGGTTAGGGTTAGGGTTAGGGTTAGGGTTAGGGTTAGGGTTAGGGTTAGGGTTAGGGTTAGGGTTAGGGTTAGGGTTAGGGTTAGGGTTAGGGTTAGGGTTAGGGTTAGGGTTAGGGTTAGGGTTAGGGTTAGGGTTAGGGTTAGGGTTAGGGTTAGGGTTAGGGTTAGGGTTAGGGTTAGGGTTAGGGTTAGGGTTAGGGTTAGGGTTAGGGTTAGGGTTAGGGTTAGGGTTAGGGTTAGGGTTAGGGTTAGGGTTAGGGTTAGGGTTAGGGTTAGGGTTAGGGTTAGGGTTAGGGTTAGGGTTAGGGTTAGGGTTAGGGTTAGGGTTAGGGTTAGGGTTAGGGTTAGGGTTAGGGTTAGGGTTAGGGTTAGGGTTAGGGTTAGGGTTAGGGTTAGGGTTAGGGTTAGGGTTAGGGTTAGGGTTAGGGTTAGGGTTAGGGTTAGGGTTAGGGTTAGGGTTAGGGTTAGGGTTAGGGTTAGGGTTAGGGTTAGGGTTAGGGTTAGGGTTAGGGTTAGGGTTAGGGTTAGGGTTAGGGTTAGGGTTAGGGTTAGGGTTAGGGTTAGGGTTAGGGTTAGGGTTAGGGTTAGGGTTAGGGTTAGGGTTAGGGTTAGGGTTAGGGTTAGGGTTAGGGTTAGGGTTAGGGTTAGGGTTAGGGTTAGGGTTAGGGTTAGGGTTAGGGTTAGGGTTAGGGTTAGGGTTAGGGTTAGGGTTAGGGTTAGGGTTAGGGTTAGGGTTAGGGTTAGGGTTAGGGTTAGGGTTAGGGTTAGGGTTAGGGTTAGGGTTAGGGTTAGGGTTAGGGTTAGGGTTAGGGTTAGGGTTAGGGTTAGGGTTAGGGTTAGGGTTAGGGTTAGGGTTAGGGTTAGGGTTAGGGTTAGGGTTAGGGTTAGGGTTAGGGTTAGGGTTAGGGTTAGGGTTAGGGTTAGGGTTAGGGTTAGGGTTAGGGTTAGGGTTAGGGTTAGGGTTAGGGTTAGGGTTAGGGTTAGGGTTAGGGTTAGGGTTAGGGTTAGGGTTAGGGTTAGGGTTAGGGTTAGGGTTAGGGTTAGGGTTAGGGTTAGGGTTAGGGTTAGGGTTAGGGTTAGGGTTAGGGTTAGGGTTAGGGTTAGGGTTAGGGTTAGGGTTAGGGTTAGGGTTAGGGTTAGGGTTAGGGTTAGGGTTAGGGTTAGGGTTAGGGTTAGGGTTAGGGTTAGGGTTAGGGTTAGGGTTAGGGTTAGGGTTAGGGTTAGGGTTAGGGTTAGGGTTAGGGTTAGGGTTAGGGTTAGGGTTAGGGTTAGGGTTAGGGTTAGGGTTAGGGTTAGGGTTAGGGTTAGGGTTAGGGTTAGGGTTAGGGTTAGGGTTAGGGTTAGGGTTAGGGTTAGGGTTAGGGTTAGGGTTAGGGTTAGGGTTAGGGTTAGGGTTAGGGTTAGGGTTAGGGTTAGGGTTAGGGTTAGGGTTAGGGTTAGGGTTAGGGTTAGGGTTAGGGTTAGGGTTAGGGTTAGGGTTAGGGTTAGGGTTAGGGTTAGGGTTAGGGTTAGGGTTAGGGTTAGGGTTAGGGTTAGGGTTAGGGTTAGGGTTAGGGTTAGGGTTAGGGTTAGGGTTAGGGTTAGGGTTAGGGTTAGGGTTAGGGTTAGGGTTAGGGTTAGGGTTAGGGTTAGGGTTAGGGTTAGGGTTAGGGTTAGGGTTAGGGTTAGGGTTAGGGTTAGGGTTAGGGTTAGGGTTAGGGTTAGGGTTAGGGTTAGGGTTAGGGTTAGGGTTAGGGTTAGGGTTAGGGTTAGGGTTAGGGTTAGGGTTAGGGTTAGGGTTAGGGTTAGGGTTAGGGTTAGGGTTAGGGTTAGGGTTAGGGTTAGGGTTAGGGTTAGGGTTAGGGTTAGGGTTAGGGTTAGGGTTAGGGTTAGGGTTAGGGTTAGGGTTAGGGTTAGGGTTAGGGTTAGGGTTAGGGTTAGGGTTAGGGTTAGGGTTAGGGTTAGGGTTAGGGTTAGGGTTAGGGTTAGGGTTAGGGTTAGGGTTAGGGTTAGGGTTAGGGTTAGGGTTAGGGTTAGGGTTAGGGTTAGGGTTAGGGTTAGGGTTAGGGTTAGGGTTAGGGTTAGGGTTAGGGTTAGGGTTAGGGTTAGGGTTAGGGTTAGGGTTAGGGTTAGGGTTAGGGTTAGGGTTAGGGTTAGGGTTAGGGTTAGGGTTAGGGTTAGGGTTAGGGTTAGGGTTAGGGTTAGGGTTAGGGTTAGGGTTAGGGTTAGGGTTAGGGTTAGGGTTAGGGTTAGGGTTAGGGTTAGGGTTAGGGTTAGGGTTAGGGTTAGGGTTAGGGTTAGGGTTAGGGTTAGGGTTAGGGTTAGGGTTAGGGTTAGGGTTAGGGTTAGGGTTAGGGTTAGGGTTAGGGTTAGGGTTAGGGTTAGGGTTAGGGTTAGGGTTAGGGTTAGGGTTAGGGTTAGGGTTAGGGTTAGGGTTAGGGTTAGGGTTAGGGTTAGGGTTAGGGTTAGGGTTAGGGTTAGGGTTAGGGTTAGGGTTAGGGTTAGGGTTAGGGTTAGGGTTAGGGTTAGGGTTAGGGTTAGGGTTAGGGTTAGGGTTAGGGTTAGGGTTAGGGTTAGGGTTAGGGTTAGGGTTAGGGTTAGGGTTAGGGTTAGGGTTAGGGTTAGGGTTAGGGTTAGGGTTAGGGTTAGGGTTAGGGTTAGGGTTAGGGTTAGGGTTAGGGTTAGGGTTAGGGTTAGGGTTAGGGTTAGGGTTAGGGTTAGGGTTAGGGTTAGGGTTAGGGTTAGGGTTAGGGTTAGGGTTAGGGTTAGGGTTAGGGTTAGGGTTAGGGTTAGGGTTAGGGTTAGGGTTAGGGTTAGGGTTAGGGTTAGGGTTAGGGTTAGGGTTAGGGTTAGGGTTAGGGTTAGGGTTAGGGTTAGGGTTAGGGTTAGGGTTAGGGTTAGGGTTAGGGTTAGGGTTAGGGTTAGGGTTAGGGTTAGGGTTAGGGTTAGGGTTAGGGTTAGGGTTAGGGTTAGGGTTAGGGTTAGGGTTAGGGTTAGGGTTAGGGTTAGGGTTAGGGTTAGGGTTAGGGTTAGGGTTAGGGTTAGGGTTAGGGTTAGGGTTAGGGTTAGGGTTAGGGTTAGGGTTAGGGTTAGGGTTAGGGTTAGGGTTAGGGTTAGGGTTAGGGTTAGGGTTAGGGTTAGGGTTAGGGTTAGGGTTAGGGTTAGGGTTAGGGTTAGGGTTAGGGTTAGGGTTAGGGTTAGGGTTAGGGTTAGGGTTAGGGTTAGGGTTAGGGTTAGGGTTAGGGTTAGGGTTAGGGTTAGGGTTAGGGTTAGGGTTAGGGTTAGGGTTAGGGTTAGGGTTAGGGTTAGGGTTAGGGTTAGGGTTAGGGTTAGGGTTAGGGTTAGGGTTAGGGTTAGGGTTAGGGTTAGGGTTAGGGTTAGGGTTAGGGTTAGGGTTAGGGTTAGGGTTAGGGTTAGGGTTAGGGTTAGGGTTAGGGTTAGGGTTAGGGTTAGGGTTAGGGTTAGGGTTAGGGTTAGGGTTAGGGTTAGGGTTAGGGTTAGGGTTAGGGTTAGGGTTAGGGTTAGGGTTAGGGTTAGGGTTAGGGTTAGGGTTAGGGTTAGGGTTAGGGTTAGGGTTAGGGTTAGGGTTAGGGTTAGGGTTAGGGTTAGGGTTAGGGTTAGGGTTAGGGTTAGGGTTAGGGTTAGGGTTAGGGTTAGGGTTAGGGTTAGGGTTAGGGTTAGGGTTAGGGTTAGGGTTAGGGTTAGGGTTAGGGTTAGGGTTAGGGTTAGGGTTAGGGTTAGGGTTAGGGTTAGGGTTAGGGTTAGGGTTAGGGTTAGGGTTAGGGTTAGGGTTAGGGTTAGGGTTAGGGTTAGGGTTAGGGTTAGGGTTAGGGTTAGGGTTAGGGTTAGGGTTAGGGTTAGGGTTAGGGTTAGGGTTAGGGTTAGGGTTAGGGTTAGGGTTAGGGTTAGGGTTAGGGTTAGGGTTAGGGTTAGGGTTAGGGTTAGGGTTAGGGTTAGGGTTAGGGTTAGGGTTAGGGTTAGGGTTAGGGTTAGGGTTAGGGTTAGGGTTAGGGTTAGGGTTAGGGTTAGGGTTAGGGTTAGGGTTAGGGTTAGGGTTAGGGTTAGGGTTAGGGTTAGGGTTAGGGTTAGGGTTAGGGTTAGGGTTAGGGTTAGGGTTAGGGTTAGGGTTAGGGTTAGGGTTAGGGTTAGGGTTAGGGTTAGGGTTAGGGTTAGGGTTAGGGTTAGGGTTAGGGTTAGGGTTAGGGTTAGGGTTAGGGTTAGGGTTAGGGTTAGGGTTAGGGTTAGGGTTAGGGTTAGGGTTAGGGTTAGGGTTAGGGTTAGGGTTAGGGTTAGGGTTAGGGTTAGGGTTAGGGTTAGGGTTAGGGTTAGGGTTAGGGTTAGGGTTAGGGTTAGGGTTAGGGTTAGGGTTAGGGTTAGGGTTAGGGTTAGGGTTAGGGTTAGGGTTAGGGTTAGGGTTAGGGTTAGGGTTAGGGTTAGGGTTAGGGTTAGGGTTAGGGTTAGGGTTAGGGTTAGGGTTAGGGTTAGGGTTAGGGTTAGGGTTAGGGTTAGGGTTAGGGTTAGGGTTAGGGTTAGGGTTAGGGTTAGGGTTAGGGTTAGGGTTAGGGTTAGGGTTAGGGTTAGGGTTAGGGTTAGGGTTAGGGTTAGGGTTAGGGTTAGGGTTAGGGTTAGGGTTAGGGTTAGGGTTAGGGTTAGGGTTAGGGTTAGGGTTAGGGTTAGGGTTAGGGTTAGGGTTAGGGTTAGGGTTAGGGTTAGGGTTAGGGTTAGGGTTAGGGTTAGGGTTAGGGTTAGGGTTAGGGTTAGGGTTAGGGTTAGGGTTAGGGTTAGGGTTAGGGTTAGGGTTAGGGTTAGGGTTAGGGTTAGGGTTAGGGTTAGGGTTAGGGTTAGGGTTAGGGTTAGGGTTAGGGTTAGGGTTAGGGTTAGGGTTAGGGTTAGGGTTAGGGTTAGGGTTAGGGTTAGGGTTAGGGTTAGGGTTAGGGTTAGGGTTAGGGTTAGGGTTAGGGTTAGGGTTAGGGTTAGGGTTAGGGTTAGGGTTAGGGTTAGGGTTAGGGTTAGGGTTAGGGTTAGGGTTAGGGTTAGGGTTAGGGTTAGGGTTAGGGTTAGGGTTAGGGTTAGGGTTAGGGTTAGGGTTAGGGTTAGGGTTAGGGTTAGGGTTAGGGTTAGGGTTAGGGTTAGGGTTAGGGTTAGGGTTAGGGTTAGGGTTAGGGTTAGGGTTAGGGTTAGGGTTAGGGTTAGGGTTAGGGTTAGGGTTAGGGTTAGGGTTAGGGTTAGGGTTAGGGTTAGGGTTAGGGTTAGGGTTAGGGTTAGGGTTAGGGTTAGGGTTAGGGTTAGGGTTAGGGTTAGGGTTAGGGTTAGGGTTAGGGTTAGGGTTAGGGTTAGGGTTAGGGTTAGGGTTAGGGTTAGGGTTAGGGTTAGGGTTAGGGTTAGGGTTAGGGTTAGGGTTAGGGTTAGGGTTAGGGTTAGGGTTAGGGTTAGGGTTAGGGTTAGGGTTAGGGTTAGGGTTAGGGTTAGGGTTAGGGTTAGGGTTAGGGTTAGGGTTAGGGTTAGGGTTAGGGTTAGGGTTAGGGTTAGGGTTAGGGTTAGGGTTAGGGTTAGGGTTAGGGTTAGGGTTAGGGTTAGGGTTAGGGTTAGGGTTAGGGTTAGGGTTAGGGTTAGGGTTAGGGTTAGGGTTAGGGTTAGGGTTAGGGTTAGGGTTAGGGTTAGGGTTAGGGTTAGGGTTAGGGTTAGGGTTAGGGTTAGGGTTAGGGTTAGGGTTAGGGTTAGGGTTAGGGTTAGGGTTAGGGTTAGGGTTAGGGTTAGGGTTAGGGTTAGGGTTAGGGTTAGGGTTAGGGTTAGGGTTAGGGTTAGGGTTAGGGTTAGGGTTAGGGTTAGGGTTAGGGTTAGGGTTAGGGTTAGGGTTAGGGTTAGGGTTAGGGTTAGGGTTAGGGTTAGGGTTAGGGTTAGGGTTAGGGTTAGGGTTAGGGTTAGGGTTAGGGTTAGGGTTAGGGTTAGGGTTAGGGTTAGGGTTAGGGTTAGGGTTAGGGTTAGGGTTAGGGTTAGGGTTAGGGTTAGGGTTAGGGTTAGGGTTAGGGTTAGGGTTAGGGTTAGGGTTAGGGTTAGGGTTAGGGTTAGGGTTAGGGTTAGGGTTAGGGTTAGGGTTAGGGTTAGGGTTAGGGTTAGGGTTAGGGTTAGGGTTAGGGTTAGGGTTAGGGTTAGGGTTAGGGTTAGGGTTAGGGTTAGGGTTAGGGTTAGGGTTAGGGTTAGGGTTAGGGTTAGGGTTAGGGTTAGGGTTAGGGTTAGGGTTAGGGTTAGGGTTAGGGTTAGGGTTAGGGTTAGGGTTAGGGTTAGGGTTAGGGTTAGGGTTAGGGTTAGGGTTAGGGTTAGGGTTAGGGTTAGGGTTAGGGTTAGGGTTAGGGTTAGGGTTAGGGTTAGGGTTAGGGTTAGGGTTAGGGTTAGGGTTAGGGTTAGGGGTTAGGGTTAGGGTTAGGGTTAGGGTTAGGGTTAGGGTTAGGGTTAGGGTTAGGGTTAGGGTTAGGGTTAGGGTTAGGGTTAGGGTTAGGGTTAGGGTTAGGGTTAGGGTTAGGGTTAGGGTTAGGGTTAGGGTTAGGGTTAGGGTTAGGGTTAGGGTTAGGGTTAGGGTTAGGGTTAGGGTTAGGGTTAGGGTTAGGGTTAGGGTTAGGGTTAGGGTTAGGGTTAGGGTTAGGGTTAGGGTTAGGGTTAGGGTTAGGGTTAGGGTTAGGGTTAGGGTTAGGGTTAGGGTTAGGGTTAGGGTTAGGGTTAGGGTTAGGGTTAGGGTTAGGGTTAGGGTTAGGGTTAGGGTTAGGGTTAGGGTTAGGGGTTAGGGTTAGGGTTAGGGTTAGGGTTAGGGTTAGGGTTAGGGTTAGGGTTAGGGTTAGGGTTAGGGTTAGGGTTAGGGTTAGGGTTAGGGTTAGGGTTAGGGTTAGGGTTAGGGTTAGGGTTAGGGTTAGGGTTAGGGTTAGGGTTAGGGTTAGGGTTAGGGTTAGGGTTAGGGTTAGGGTTAGGGTTAGGGTTAGGGTTAGGGTTAGGGTTAGGGTTAGGGTTAGGGTTAGGGTTAGGGTTAGGGTTAGGGTTAGGGTTAGGGTTAGGGTTAGGGTTAGGGTTAGGGTTAGGGTTAGGGTTAGGGTTAGGGTTAGGGTTAGGGTTAGGGTTAGGGTTAGGGTTAGGGTTAGGGTTAGGGTTAGGGTTAGGGTTAGGGTTAGGGTTAGGGTTAGGGTTAGGGTTAGGGTTAGGGTTAGGGTTAGGGTTAGGGTTAGGGTTAGGGTTAGGGTTAGGGTTAGGGTTAGGGTTAGGGTTAGGGTTAGGGTTAGGGTTAGGGTTAGGGTTAGGGTTAGGGTTAGGGTTAGGGTTAGGGTTAGGGTTAGGGTTAGGGTTAGGGTTAGGGTTAGGGTTAGGGTTAGGGTTAGGGTTAGGGTTAGGGTTAGGGTTAGGGTTAGGGTTAGGGTTAGGGTTAGGGTTAGGGTTAGGGTTAGGGTTAGGGTTAGGGTTAGGGTTAGGGTTAGGGTTAGGGTTAGGGTTAGGGTTAGGGTTAGGGTTAGGGTTAGGGTTAGGGTTAGGGTTAGGGTTAGGGTTAGGGTTAGGGTTAGGGTTAGGGTTAGGGTTAGGGTTAGGGTTAGGGTTAGGGTTAGGGTTAGGGTTAGGGTTAGGGTTAGGGTTAGGGTTAGGGTTAGGGTTAGGGTTAGGGTTAGGGTTAGGGTTAGGGTTAGGGTTAGGGTTAGGGTTAGGGTTAGGGTTAGGGTTAGGGTTAGGGTTAGGGTTAGGGTTAGGGTTAGGGTTAGGGTTAGGGTTAGGGTTAGGGTTAGGGTTAGGGTTAGGGTTAGGGTTAGGGTTAGGGTTAGGGTTAGGGTTAGGGTTAGGGTTAGGGTTAGGGTTAGGGTTAGGGTTAGGGTTAGGGTTAGGGTTAGGGTTAGGGTTAGGGTTAGGGTTAGGGTTAGGGGTTAGGGTTAGTGGTTAGGGTTAGGGTTAGGGTTAGGGTTAGGGTTAGGGTTAGGGTTAGGGTTAGGGTTAGGGTTAGGGGTTAGGGTTAGGGTTAGGGTTAGGGTTAGGGTTAGGGTTAGGGTTAGGGTTAGGGTTAGGGTTAGGGTTAGGGTTAGGGTTAGGGTTAGGGTTAGGGTTAGGGTTAGGGTTAGGGTTAGGGTTAGGGTTAGGGTTAGGGTTAGGGTTAGGGTTAGGGTTAGGGTTAGGGTTAGGGTTAGGGTTAGGGTTAGGGTTAGGGTTAGGGTTAGGGTTAGGGTTAGGGTTAGGGTTAGGGTTAGGGTTAGGGTTAGGGTTAGGGTTAGGGTTAGGGTTAGGGTTAGGGTTAGGGTTAGGGTTAGGGTTAGGGTTAGGGTTAGGGTTAGGGTTAGGGTTAGGGTTAGGGTTAGGGTTAGGGTTAGGGTTAGGGTTAGGGTTAGGGTTAGGGTTAGGGTTAGGGTTAGGGTTAGGGTTAGGGTTAGGGTTAGGGTTAGGGTTAGGGTTAGGGTTAGGGTTAGGGTTAGGGTTAGGGTTAGGGTTAGGGTTAGGGTTAGGGTTAGGGTTAGGGTTAGGGTTAGGGTTAGGGTTAGGGTTAGGGTTAGGGTTAGGGTTAGGGTTAGGGTTAGGGTTAGGGTTAGGGTTAGGGTTAGGGTTAGGGTTAGGGTTAGGGTTAGGGTTAGGGTTAGGGTTAGGGTTAGGGTTAGGGTTAGGGTTAGGGTTAGGGTTAGGGTTAGGGTTAGGGTTAGGGTTAGGGTTAGGGTTAGGGTTAGGGTTAGGGTTAGGGTTAGGGTTAGGGTTAGGGTTAGGGTTAGGGTTAGGGTTAGGGTTAGGGTTAGGGTTAGGGTTAGGGTTAGGGTTAGGGTTAGGGTTAGGGTTAGGGTTAGGGTTAGGGTTAGGGTTAGGGTTAGGGTTAGGGTTAGGGGTTAGGGTTAGGGTTAGGGTTAGGGTTAGGGTTAGGGTTAGGGTTAGGGTTAGGGTTAGGGTTAGGGTTAGGGTTAGGGTTAGGGTTAGGGTTAGGGTTAGGGTTAGGGTTAGGGTTAGGGTTAGGGTTAGGGGTTAGGGTTAGGGTTAGGGTTAGGGTTAGGGTTAGGGTTAGGGTTAGGGTTAGGGTTAGGGTTAGGGTTAGGGTTAGGGTTAGGGTTAGGGTTAGGGTTAGGGTTAGGGTTAGGGTTAGGGTTAGGGTTAGGGTTAGGGTTAGGGTTAGGGTTAGGGTTAGGGTTAGGGTTAGGGTTAGGGTTAGGGTTAGGGTTAGGGTTAGGGTTAGGGTTAGGGTTAGGGTTAGGGTTAGGGTTAGGGTTAGGGTTAGGGTTAGGGTTAGGGTTAGGGTTAGGGTTAGGGTTAGGGTTAGGGTTAGGGTTAGGGTTAGGGTTAGGGTTAGGGTTAGGGTTAGGGTTAGGGTTAGGGTTAGGGTTAGGGTTAGGGTTAGGGTTAGGGTTAGGGTTAGGGTTAGGGTTAGGGTTAGGGTTAGGGTTAGGGTTAGGGTTAGGGTTAGGGTTAGGGTTAGGGTTAGGGTTAGGGTTAGGGTTAGGGTTAGGGTTAGGGTTAGGGTTAGGGTTAGGGTTAGGGTTAGGGTTAGGGTTAGGGTTAGGGTTAGGGTTAGGGTTAGGGTTAGGGTTAGGGTTAGGGTTAGGGTTAGGGTTAGGGTTAGGGTTAGGGTTAGGGTTAGGGTTAGGGTTAGGGTTAGGGGTTAGGGTTAGGGTTAGGGTTAGGGTTAGGGTTAGGGTTAGGGTTAGGGTTAGGGTTAGGGTTAGGGTTAGGGTTAGGGTTAGGGTTAGGGTTAGGGTTAGGGTTAGGGTTAGGGTTAGGGTTAGGGTTAGGGTTAGGGTTAGGGTTAGGGTTAGGGTTAGGGTTAGGGTTAGGGTTAGGGTTAGGGTTAGGGTTAGGGTTAGGGTTAGGGTTAGGGTTAGGGTTAGGGTTAGGGTTAGGGTTAGGGTTAGGGTTAGGGTTAGGGTTAGGGTTAGGGTTAGGGTTAGGGTTAGGGTTAGGGTTAGGGTTAGGGTTAGGGTTAGGGTTAGGGTTAGGGTTAGGGGTTAGGGTTAGGGTTAGGGTTAGGG